>NW_020173230.1:1513654-1648125 GCF_003031525.2 Neophocaena asiaeorientalis asiaeorientalis
AGCCCAGGGCGCTAGGGGTCCGGAACCGGTGGCCGGGTTCCCGGCACCCGTCGGACCGGGAGGCGGGAGGAGGAGATCGGGTGCTGGGGCCGAGCGCTTCGGAGGCCCGTGGAACCCGGCGCGGTGTGCAGAGCCGCGGGGCCGGGAGCGAGCGCCGGGCACACACCTAGGCGGGCGGGACGGCTGGGCCAGCGCGTGGTCGCCTTTGGTCTTCGCCACATTCTCGAAGGGAACCGGTTTGCCAATGCGGACGTTGAGGTTCAGAGAACGGAATCGATTTTCCAGGTCTCTCACTCAAGGCTCCGAGCTCCTGAGAGCTGTTGAAGGGGGGCTTACAGGAAACCGTGGCCTGTTACTACGCCAAGCACTTTGCACGAATAGTCATGCAATCCCAGTTTATTTACTTTTAGTAAAGAGCGTCTAGACAACGCAATTTCAAGGGAGGAACTTCTAGAGACAAAGTCCCCTAGGTGTGTTCTGGGCAACTAGTGCGCTCTATTGACCCATAACAAAGTTGCCAGAATCGCAGAAAGTGCCATATATGGACACGGTAAACAAGATGCGAGAGATGGATAAAGAGGTAGATAAGATGTTTGTCATTATCCAATCTGCGTACAGTTTAGCCAAGCAAAAAGGCAGCTTTATGGCCTGTGTTTCCCTGCCTTCTGTTAACACTTCTCCCACAGTCGCAGGGTAGAACTAAAAGCCCATTATGCTTTCTCCAGCAAACAGACTCCTCTGTTTGTTAACCCGTTACAGAGAGGAAATACTGTGTTGATAGAGAGGAAAAGCTGGGTTTGTTTATCAGACTTGTTTTTGACCAACTACCTGATTCTTTGAATGCCTTTTTTGGTTTGTGTCCTAAGGAAACCAGGCTCTGAGCCCTTGCAGCCATCCCTTGCAGCCAGAGACCTGTCTTGGGGTCACAGTCTTCAGAATAGATCCCTCTTCCTGGAGCCCCTTGACATGTCCACCTACTCAGGCTGAGCTCAAGACTCTCTCCTAGCCTGGATTCAAGGCTGCCTCTCCCAGCCTCAGTCAGTGACATAAAAGGACAGACCTAGATCGTTTCTATGGCCCCTTGCAGCTCAGACTTTGATTCTAGTGAAATATCCAAGAATACAAACTATGTTGAGTCAACAGAGCAGTAGATCCAGAATCCAGCTGTTTCTCTTTGAGGCAATTGTCACTGAGTTCCTGAATCTGAATCAATCCATTTAGAGCCTGCAATGCCTCGAGTAATCCCCATTCTTCTTTCAGTCCAGTCAGTATTTCTCCCTCTGCTTTGTTCGCATATTCAAGAAGTCTCTTCTCTGTAAACCAGACTAAACGTCTTTCTTTCTCTGCTTACCTGAGTGTGGGACCCTGTTCTTACCTCAGCTGTTTCCTACCTGAAAACCTTTCATTTTTTTTTTTTTTTTTTCATTTCTTAACCTCATTGTTTTCTTACCTTCCTAGATGTCTGGGCCTTTTCTTGTTTCCTCAACAGCTGAGTCAGACCACTTCTGGAGGTTACTGGATTGCATTTCATTTATCATTAACAAGTAATACATGGCTAGGGACAAGGAACATAAGTAAGTCAGAGCTCCAGCACTTCCGAGGCTCTGTTGGTTGGATGAAGCAGACAAGAACTGATAATGATACAGTGATAGAGATGTGCACAGAGGCTAGGAATAGGACCATTCTACCTGAGGAGAGAGATGGGAAGAGCTTAGAAGAGTCACAGAGGATCTTGATCTAGGGCTTTAGAGGCAAGTTTAAGTCCAAGTTTGTTGGGCAAAGAGGTGGGGAAGGGCATTATAGACAGAGGGAACAGCATGCGCAAAGGCAGGAAAGTGAATGCATTTCCCAGCGCAGTTTTCAGTGTAAGTGCAGTCACGTAGCTGCTGGATCTTCTCTCCTTACACCCTACTCCATTAAAAGTTGATAGAGATGATAAAAGGTATTTGCCCACTTAAAAATCATCACCCAGGCTTCCCTGGTGGCACAGTGGTTGAGAGTCCGCCTGGCAATGCAGGGGACACGGGTTCATGCCCTGGTCCGGGAAGATCCCACATGCCGCGGAGCGGCTGGGCCCATGAGCCATGGAGGCTGCGCGTCCAGAGCCTGTGCTCCACAGTGGGAGAGGCCACAAGAGTGAGAGGCCCGCGTACCGCAAAAAAAAATTATCACCCACAATTTTGTGTTAAGGCTGTAGGCAAGCCCTTATATTGAATTTAAGATGTACCTTGATACCCTTTCATTCTGTATCAGATGTGTCAAAAACTCTGTCAGCCCTCTGTATCCACGGGTTCTGCATCTGTGGATTCAACCAATCTGTGATCGAAAATACTTGGAAAGAAAAATTCCAGAAAGTTCCCCAAAGCAAAACTCCTCTGCACCAGCAACTATTTACATAGCATTTACATTGTATTTGGTGTTATAAGTAATCTAGAGATGATTTAAAATATACAGGAGTACAATGAGGTATCACCTCACACCAGTCAGAATGGCCATCATCAAAAAATCTACAAACAATAAAGGCTGGAGAGGGTGTGGAGAGAAGGGAACCCTCTTGCACTGTTGGTGGGAATGTAAATTGATACAGCCACTACGGAGAACAGTATGGAGGTTCCTTAAAAAACTAAAAATAGAACTATCATACAACCCAGCAATCCCACTACTGGGCCTATACCCTGAGAAAACCATAATTCAAAAAGAGTCATGTACCACAATGTTCACTGCAGCTCTATTTACAATAGCCAGGACATGGAAGCAACCTAAGTGTCCATTGACAGATGAATGGATAAAGAAGATGTGGTACATATATACAATGGAATATTACTCAGCCATAAAAAGAAACGAAATTGAGTTATTTGTAGTGAGGTGGATGGACCTATAGTCTGTCATACAGAGTGAAGTAAGTCAGAAAGGGAAAAACAAATACCGTAAGCTAACACATATATATGGAATCTAAAAAAAAAAAGAAAAAATTAGTTCTGAAGAACCAAGGGGCAGGACAGGAATAAAGACGCAGACATAGAGAATGGACTTGAGGACATGGAGAAGGGGAAGGGGAAGCTGGGACGAAGTGAGAGAGTGGCATGGACATATATACACTACCAAATGTAAAACAGATAGCTAGTGGGAAGCAGCCACATAGCCCAGGGAGATCAGCTCGTTGCTTTGTGACCACTCAGAGGGGTGGGATAGGGAGGGTGGGAGGGAGACACAAGAGGAAGGAGATATGGGGATATATGTATATGTATAGCTGATTCACTTTGTTATAAAGCAGAAACTAACACACCATTGTAAAGCAATTATACTCCAATAAAGATGTTAAAAAATAAATAAAGGGCTTCCCTGGTGGCGCAGTGGTTGGGAGTCCGCCTGCCGATGCAGGGGACGCGGGTTCGTGCCCCGGTCCGGGAGGATCCCACATGCCGCGGAGCGGCTGGGCCCGTGAGCCATGGCTGCTGAGCCTGCGCGTCCGGAGCCTGTGCTCCGCAACGGGAGAGGCCACAACAGTGAGATGCCAGCGTACCACTAAATAAATATACGGGAGGATATGCCTAGGTTACATGCAAATACTACGTCATTTTGTATAAGGGCCTTGAGCATCTGAAAATTTTGGTATCTGCAGGAGGTCCTGGAACCAATCATCCACAGATAGGGAGGGATGACTATACTAAAGATATTTGGAACAAATAGATGGGAAATGTCAAACAATTCTGCTGAGGCAGAGATGGAATTCAGTGTCTCTGCAAGTATCCTCTTTGCAATGACTTTACAAAATGTAGTTTTGACCCTGCTTTCTGTGTAGGATTTAGTAGCTGATTTTATTGCCCCAGATGTATCACTTCCCTGAGTCAGTGTTATTGGGCATTTGAAAGGTTTTCCAGCCGGGGAAAAAATCTCTTTGGATCTAGCTGCAGCAGTTCTTAACCTCTTTTTGAGTCCCAAACCTCTTGGGAATCTGATGGCAGCAATGGAGCCTTTCTCCAGAAAAGTTCATATGGGCAAATACACACCAAATTTTGCATCCCATTTCAGTGGGTTCATGATCTCCTGAAGCCAATTTGTATATCCTGTAAGTTCCCATCACCCCTAGATTAAGAACTCCTAACCTAAAGGCAACGACCAAGCAAATAGCATTGGGAATATCCAATATGTATGTGTTCTGCAGAGCAGTAGCTCCTTTTGAAGGCAGTGGGTATGCCGAAAAGAGGGCAGCTATAATCCACACAGACCTACAATTTACCCTAGCTTCATCCTATTACCAGCTGGTGCCAGAGCAAGTTAATTAAATCTCCAAGTCTCACTTTGCTCATCTGTAAAATGGAGATAAAAATACCTCTCGCTCAAAGTTATCATGAGGCTTAAGTTAAATCTTGGGTGTAGATTTAGCAGTCTAACGCAGCAGGCACTCGGTAAATGGCAGTTCTTATTAGTACATGTAAAATGCATGTGCTAGTCTTTGCTCCAAAACCTGCAAGTTCTATTACCCTAGGGAAATCTGTTTGGAATAGTGTGCAGAGGATCCCTTGTGGGAGTAGAGACAGCTATAAAAAATGCCTCTTGGGGCTTCCCTGGTGGCGCAGTGGTTGAGAGTCCGCCTGCCGATGCAGGGAACACGGGTTCATGCCCCGGTCCGGAAAGATCCCACATGCCGCGGAGCGGCTGGGCCCGTGAGCCATGGCCGCTGACCCTGCGCATCCAGAGCCTGTGCTCCGCAACGGGAGAGGCCACAACAGTGAGAGGCCCGCGTACCGCAAAAAAAAAATGCCTCTTGAGGACACGTCTGGACCTGAGCTGTTGCCTCTGAGGCCAGTGGCTAGATCAGACTGGACTTTAAGGTCTTTCGTAGATCTGGCATCTAGTATTCTTTTACTTTTCACCTGAACATCAGATTTTTAAAACAACAGGGTGTATAAAATCATGTTTAATTAGCACATTTATTTATTCTTTTATGCCCAGAAGCCTTTAGGATCTTTCTCTAAATTAAAACTTAAACTTGATGCAAGTCTTAGTACATTATTATCATTGGTAAGGTGTTTTACTTGTTTTTTCTAATTGAAAATTTTATTGAGATAATTGTAGATTCACATGCAGTTGTAAGAAATAATACAGAGAGATCCTTTGGACACTTTGCCGTTTCCCCTGATGGTAACATTTTGCAAACTCGTAGTATTCAATATAATATCACAACCCGGGTACTGACATTGATAAAATCCAGTGATATTTAGATTTTCCCAGTTTTACTTATACTGATGTGTGTGTGTGTGTGTGTGTGTGTGTGTGTATTAAATTTTATACAGTTTTAATATGTGTAGGTTTAAGTATCCACCACCATGGTCAAAATACTGAACAGTTCCAATGCCACATGGATCCCTCATGTTGCCCTTTTGTACCCACACCTTTTGTCCCACTCTCAACACCTGGTAACCAGTAATCTGTCCTCCATTTTTAAATGTTGTCAATTTTAGAACGTTACACAAATAGAATCATATAGAATGTAATCTTCAGGGATAGTTTTTTCTCATGCAGCATAATTCCCTGGAGGGTCATCCAGGTAGTTACATGTATCAATTGTTCCCTCCTTTTTATTACTATGTAGTGTTCTACAGTATGGATGTATCACCGTTTGTTTAACCAATCATCCTTTGAAGGACACCTGAGCTAACTCCAATTTTTGGCTAATACAAATAAATTACTATGAACATTTGTGTACAGGTATTTATGTGAACAGAAGTTTTCATTTCTCTGGGATAGCTACCCTAGGGTATAATTGCTGAGTGATAAAGAAATTACATGTTCAGTTTTACAAGAAACTACCAAACTCTTTTCCAGAGTGGCTGTAGCATTTCACTTACCTACCAGCAATGCTCCTCAGCATTCTTGCCAGCATTTGGTGGTGTTATTTTTCCTTTTAGCCATCCTGATAGGTGTGTAGTTGTTTTATGGCTGTGGAATTATTTGAGATATAGATTATTTCTTCAAATAGATGCAGCCAAGTAATTAGGGGCAACTGCAGAAAAATAATTCCAAAGTCTTTCTTTAAAGATCATAGCTGAACCCCACAGTCCATGTTCAGAAACAGGTAAGGTCATGAGTGAAAATGAGAAAATAATTGAACTGCTATTATTCATTTAAAAAGGTAATTTTGTTTATGGAGTAGCTCTATAAACAATGTGATTAAACAATGGGCCATGATCAACACATCTGAACAGCCAAGAAGCAGATTCTTTTATCAGAAACAGTGTGGCCAGGATGCCACCCCTGATCCCCTAGGAATTAATGCCATCTGTCCTTATCTTTCAAGAATATAAGCTCTAAGAGAGTAACAGATGCAGAAAACAAACGTATGGTTACCAGGGGGGAGGGATAAATTGGGAGATTAGGATTGAAATAGACACACTACTATATGTAAAATAGATAACTAATAAGGACCTACTGTATAGCACAGGGAACTCTACTCAGTACTCCATAATGGCCTATATGGGAAAAGAATCTTAAAAAGAGTAGATATATGTATGTGTATAATTGATTCACTTTGCTGCACACCTGAAACTAACATAACATTGTAAATCAACCATACTCCAATAAAAATTTTTTTTTAAAAGATTATATGCTCTAGAAGGAGTTCCCAGCTGGTTGAGTTTAAAGCCTGGCTGTCTGGGGACAGTGAGAAGGAAAAACGAAGCCCCTTTTACCTGCATAGTGGGAACTGGAGTGCTGCCTCCTGCCCAAACTATACACAGTAGGTTCTTTCTCCCTAATAGGAAGAGAACTGAACAGCCCCCAAAAGCCTAATGTCTGCCTCAGGAACACAAGGGGGAAGGAGAGCCACAGATTAACATTCCCTCTTATTTGATTAAACGGATACCAATAATTTAGAGCTCGCTTTTTGATTCCCCAAGCACACACTGACTCATGGGAAGATGGAGACAGCCTAACAAGAAGAAAGGAAGTCCGTGATTTAAAACAAACTGGAGAGGCCACAACAGTGAGAGGCCCGCGTACCGCTAAAAAAATAAATAAATAAATATACTTGGGAGGTATGGTTGGTAACTTCATTTCTCATAAGGCAGCCCCCCAACATTTGCTTCTTTTTAAAAGGCTTGAGCAGCTTTCTCCACAAGCCACGTCTATTTCTGCCGTGAATTCTCATCTCAGGTTGTCACTTAGAGGTATAATCAATGTAGACGTTGCAATTTGCTCAGAGAGCAAAGCCTGTGATGTCTTAACTGAGCACAGGACAAGGCTGTCATACTCCTCTTTTAAAAGTGAGAGTCCTTGGAATCAAGTGGGAAAACAGTTAGATGTTCGCTCTGGAAAGTACTCGCTGCAAAGAAAACAGACTGCCCTTACTGCAGTTGAATTTATGGATTCCGGTTAGATTCTCAACTCATGGATGAAAATTAAGAGACTTGAATGTTATCCTAAATAAACCACATTGCATCCGGATGGAATGTTTTGATACTAATGGGCTGGTCTTAGGAGAAGCTTGTGTTGGAAAAAGGGTGAGGCTAAGTATCATTAGAGATGTTTCATGGAACTCATCTGGCTGACACATCCTTTCCCTGAAGGAGTTTCCATCCCCTGAATGCAATCCTTTGCAGAATACTTCGTATCTAAGTGGGTGGGATAAGAGGGTGAGAGGGGATCGGCGCCAACAGTGAATGACTTAGGAAAGCTATGAACCTGCCATTGGCCTGGAATATGGTATTTGGGTAGCACTAGATTGTTTTGCCAAAGAGCTATTTCTCTTCTACTGGGAAGACCTGGTCTGGAAGTTCAAAGAAAGAGTTGCTGCTTTGGCCCCTGATCACTCAGATGAGAAAACTCCTGCATTTTTTGTTGCTGTTGTTGCTGTTTTGGTTTTTTGTTTGTTCGTTTTGCCGCACACAGCTTGCGGGATCTTAGTTCCCTGACCAGGTATTGAACCCCGGGCCCTCAGCAGTGAAAGAGCCAAGTTGTAACCACTGGATCTCCAGGGAATTCCCACTCCTCGGATTTAGATAGAAGAGTATTTTTAGTTCAGAAGCCAGATTTATGGCCATGGTCAAAGAGAAAGCCCATGTCTACAGTCTACCGGGGTTATTAGGGTGGCTATGCTCCTCAGAAATCCTTCTAGAGAAGTCCCATGAAAATCACTTTCTAGCCTCCTTTGGATTCTAATTTCTTGATCACCCCAACATTTCTTTCCCCACCTTTCCTCAAAACTAGAGACTTGCCATGAATTGTTTAACAATCATCAGAGTTTCCTTCCCTCAAAATGCGTGGAGAACTAAAAACCCAAGGCATGTAAGAACCAGGATAAACCCCAGAGCAATTAAGTCCCTGGCAATCACCACATTAGGCAGACGAGCTGGATTAGACTTGGTATCAGCAGAGTGGGTTTAAATATTCCCCTGTTTGCTGGCTGTGGGATCCTGGGTGATTCCCTTAAATCTCTGAACTTCAACTTCTTCATCTATAAAATAGATATAATACCAATAACATACTGTTATTATCAGCATTACCGGTATGGAACATGTCTATAAAAATACTCTGTTAAGGTGTCCTGTGATTGTTCTTAATCTAGGGGCATTTGTGTCTAAACCTGCAAGCTTCCAGAGAGGGATTTTGGTTTCCTAAGTGTATTTATTTAATTGAATGTGCAGGTAATGACCAGGACTTTATAAACAATAAAAATTCCCCTAATTTTTAATAATTGTTAAATGTTATGATTCTCTGCCCCCTCCCCCCACCACACACAAAGAAAACCACTTTAAAGGTTTTCTAAACAATCACATTTTTCAAAGACAAGCAAATCACAAATTTGGAATATTTTCCCAATTATGATTCACCCAAACTGAGTGAAACGGTGTTTACTTTGGAGGAGAGACGCTTACACTCTAAAGTGCCTTTTTATTACTGGTAACTCCCAACTTGTTCATCAGACTTTCATTGTATGTAGTCGTGCCTCAGGGATCTAGGACTCAAATCCATATTCATGCGACACACCAGGAGATCACACAATTCTAATGTCTCTGAGGTTTTTAAATTTTTAATTATTACTAAAAAAAACCACCCATGACAAAATTGGGAATCCTGTCTATCTCCTACCAGAGGTTAGCAGTTTGGTGACTAGTCTCCCAGAATTTTTTTCTATACATATGCTACCAGATATATAATATTCTTACAAATAATAACATATATATATACACTGGTATTTCTTGATTCACCACCAGTTTAAGACTTCATCTTGTCCATCAACAGATGAGTGGATAAAGAAAATGTAGTACACACACGCGTGCGTGCGTGTGCTCACAATGGAATACTACTCAGCCATAAAAAATGAAAATTTGCCATTTGCAGAAACACAGATGGACTTGGAGGGCATTATGCTAAGTGAAATAAGTCAGCCAGAGAAAGAAAAATACTGTACGACATCACTTATATGTAGAATCTAAAAAATACAGCAAACTAGTGAATATAACAAAAAAGAAGCAGACTCACAGATACAGAGAACAAACTGGGTGGGCGGGTAGGGGGAAAATAGGGGTGGGGGAGTCGGAGGTGTAAACTACTGGGTGTAAGATAGGCTACAAGGATGTGTTGTACAACATGGGGAATAGAGCCAATATTTTGTAATAACTGTAAATGGAGCATAACCTTTAAAAATTGTATAAAAAATTTAAAAATTAAAAAAAAAGACTGCATCTGTTGACTCCCGATCATGAAAGATGAGGAGTTAGGTAGCTAGCACTTCCCTCCTCCTGCCCCCACTTTTGTAGTTACTGTTTTCAGTTCTTCTATTTGTCCTTTTAAATATTATTTTTTGAACCTGCCTTTGCTTTTCAATCGGTCAGCCTGAAACACGTGACCCCTCCAAGTTAGATGAAGGAAGATATTGGTACTCTACCTTCTGCTCCACTCCTCTACATCTCCACCTACATCTTTTTTTAAATTTTATTTATTTTTGGCCACACCCCACAGCATGCGGAACTTCCCACAACAAGGGATCGAACCCCTGTCCCCTGCACTGGAAGCAGAAAGTCTTAACCACTGGACCATCAGGGAAGTCCCCCAGCTGCATCTTTTGTCTGCTGAACTTTGACAGTGTCAAGGACAACATTCACCATCTCTTCTGCATGCAGAGTTACTTGCCTGTTTTGTCTGTTGGTTTCATGAGTTGTTTCAGAATCAAGATCAAAATCACACCACATCTTGTTTGCTTCACATTTGGTCATGAGTTTCTTACACAATTTTTCCCCTGTTGTTTCTAATTGCCTTACTTACTTTCTTATTGATGAGAAACAGACATATTTTCTTCATCATGCCATTAACATCATCTGGCTTCTTAGTCATCCTATTACGTGGATCTATTTCATTCCTCTTGTTGAAGTGGTTCTACCTGAAGGTCTCTGCCTTTCTGTTCTAATATGGCACAAAGAGCTTTCCAGCTTCACTCCATAACTCTCATCCTGGGATTCCTTTTAATTGGAATTCTGGGTTGGTTCCACCATTTTTTGTATCTTATGTCTTGCTCTTTTTCTGGTGGGGGGTTGGAGATAGATTGTTTTCATCCTTTTCTGAAAGAGTACATTCTCAAACAGCTCTGTTAGTATTTGAAAGGTAATCCCTCTGAGTTTATATCTGAAAATATGATTATGCTTTATCATAATACAGAATTCTCGATTCTAGGTAATTTTCCCTCAGAACTTTGAAGGCATTTTTCCATAATCTTCTAGCATTCTGTGTTCCCAGAGACAAATCTGATGTTAGTCTGATTCTCATTCTTTTGAAGGTAACATTTTTTCTTTCCGGAAATTTTTAGGATCTTCTGTTTATTCTTGGCATTCTGAAATTTCACAGCATTGAATGTAAGTATTGGTCTTTTTCTTATTTATTCTGCTTGGCATCCACTGAGCCCTTCAACCTAGAGATTCCTTCAATTCTGATAAGTTTTCTTTCATGATATCTCTGGTAATGCCTTTCCCTGTGTTTTCTCCTTTGTCTTTTTTTTTTTTTTGGAACTCCATGTACTCAGATGATGGGCCTCCTGAATCGATCCTGTCTCTTATTTTTCTCCCAACTTTTTCATCTCTCTGTAACTTTCTGGTCAGTAGTCTGAGGTATTGGTCTTTTTTCTTATTTATTCTGCTTGGCATCCAGTGAGCCCTTCAACCTAGAGATTCCTTCAATTCTGATAAGTTTTCTTTCATGATATCTCTGGTAATGCCTTTCCCTGTGTTTTCTCCTTTGTCTTTTTTTTTTTTTTGGAACTCCATGTACTCAGATGATGGGCCTCCTGAATCGATCCTGTCTCTTATTTTTCTCCCAACTTTTTCATCTCTCTGTAACTTTCTGGTCAGTAGTCTGAAAGATTTCCTTATCTTTATCTTCAAACCACTCTCTTGGATTTTTTTTCCCGGCAATCATTCAATTTCTCAGATTGTTCCTGGTTCATACAATCTTCTTGTTTTATGGCTGCAATATCTAGCTTCTCAAATCTGTTGAGAATATAAATTAGAGATTTAATTTCCCCTACCTTCTCTGAATTATATGTCTTCGAGCGAAAGTTGTTGTTTCATTCACCTTGGCCTTTCTGTTTCATCATGCTGATTTTCTTCTTGTTCTTGATCATGCAAATTTAACAACAGGAGCCTGGGTTAATTTTTCTGAACAGTTGGCTCAGATTTCTTATATATATACATCTATGTGTTCCCATTAGGATTCTCCCATGAATAGATTAGCTGACTGGGTCTGATAAAAGGTTTCATGACCAGCAGCTGAGTAAGAAGAAAGTCATTCTGATTCTTGATCTTTTATACATGATTTATTTTTACTCTCTGGAAATTTGTAGGATCTTCTCTTTTACCAGAGTTTTGAAATTTCACAGTGATGTGCTTTAGGCATAGGTTAATTTTCATGCATTTTGCTGGATCCTTTCAGTTTGGAAATGTTTCCTTCTGCTTTGGGAAATACTCGAATTATTTCTGTGATAATTTTCTTTTCAATATTTTTTCATTCTCTACTTCTGGAATAGCTCTATTTAGATTTTGGACCTCCTGGATTCCAAGATTTATATAACCTTTTTTATTTTATCTTCATCATTTTGCCCTACTTTATGAGAGATTTCCTCAACTTCATCTTCCAACCCTACTGTTGAGTTTTTCATTTCTACTACGTATTTTTAATTTCTAAGAGTACTTTTTGTTCTTGGGTTTTTTTTAAACAGCATCCTATTTTTGCTTCTTGGAAGCAATAGCTAACCTCTTGAGTATACTAATGATACCAGGATTGTTTAATTTTTTTTCTTTGTATGACTTTTCTTCCAAATCTCCCACCAGTGCTATTTGTTTTGCCTCTATTATGTCAAAGACCTTCCTCAAATGTTTGATGATTCCTGGTGGCCCTTGGCCTGTTCATTTAAGAGTGAGGTGCTAAAAAGCTGATCGGAAGCTCTGAGACCCTGGGATAATTTGACTGGTTGTTTCCTTGTGGAGCCCACAGCACCAGTGTCTTTAGGTCTTTTCTCTTGGGGTGGTCAGATTTCCCAGAGAAGGATCTTCTAGTCTCCTACTTGGAGGATCTACACCTGGCTGAGAGCATTCCATTTACCAGTGGGGTGTGGGGATGAGGGGGTGCTCACTGTTCCCTATGTAATTTATTTAATTCCCCTGCATTCAGCATGATAAATCTGCTTTCAACATTGCCCAATGTATTCTAGTACAAAGACCTTTTTTACCCAATTGAGAAAACTTCCAATTTACTGCCAGGGGAAGGGTCAGATGCTCAGCCCCCTGGAGTAAGAGGACATAAGGGTTTCTTTTTAACTTTTAATTATGGAGAACTTCAAATATCCACACAGGGCAAAAAAAAACCCAGAATAGTATAATAACTACCCCTACCACAGACCCATCACCAGCTATCACCACATTGTCAGATGCACAAAATATATTTCTTTTCTATTTCCCTTATCCCATATTACTTTGAAGCAAATTCCAAACATCATTGCATTTGTAATCATTCAGTACATATCTCTTTAAAATGACATTTTAAATTAACATAACCCTAATATTAAACCTAAAAAATTAACAATTATTTAATATCAAACCTCAATTCAATGTTCAAGTTTCCAATGTCTCAAATGTCCAATGTGTTTTATTTTTACATTTGTTGTAATCAGAATACAAATACACATTCCAGCTGGTCAATATGTCTTTTATAGGTTCCCTCAATGTGCAATTTTTTATTTGAAATTTATTAAATGAGGAAACTGAGCTGTCTGTCCTGCAGAGTTTCTTCCCGTCTGCATTTTGCCAAGGGCATATCTGAAGTGCAGCTTCACATTTTCCTCTGTCCTCTGGATTTCCTGTAAACTGGTAGTTGGATCTAGGTGCTTCTTTCTAATGTTCTCTCTTCAAGTGCTTCTTTCTAGGTGCTTCTTTCTAATGTTCTCTCTTCAAGTCGCCCGGTTCTTTCCTCTGTCTCCTCCATTCTGCTGTTGAGCCCATCCAGTAAAGTTTTGTTTCAGTTATCGTATTTTTCAGTTCTAAAATTTCCATTTGGTTCTTCTTCATCTCTTCTATTTCTTTGCTGAGACTTCACGGGCTCTAGGCTATCACCTAAATGAGGTCTTTTAAAATGCGAACACATGGTAGCATAGCATAACGTGGTAGCCAGCCTCCAAGGTGGCATCCAGTGATCCCTGTCTCCTGGTCGCACACACCTGTGCAGCCCCTCCCACTTTCTATGAGGGTTCGTTTGTACAACCAATAGCAGATGGCAGGAGGGATGCTATATCCCTTCTGAGATTAGGTTATAAAGGTCTGTGACTTCTGTCTTGGGCACTCTCTCTTTTTCTCTCCCATGCACACACCCTCAGATCACTTGTTCCGGAAGAAGCAAGCTGCCCTGCGGTCAGGTGGTACCTGAGGCCCTGCTCTGTCCCTTATTAAAAGATGCAAGACAAATTAGATAACCTTGTGAGCTCCAGCTTCTTTACTTGGAAATTGATCATTTTTGCCTCACCTACTTCTCGGGTCATGAGTCTCATGTAAGATAAAATACATGCAAACATTATATGACTATTAACTTATCTAATCCTTATTTCACAGATGAAAACCTGAAGACCAAAGGAACGAGAAGAATTGACGGGTGAGGCACAAAGAGAGCAGAGGATTTAGAAAAGGAGCCAGGTCTGGAGTCCAGAGCTTGCGACTTCGAGTCCAGTTATCTTCTCTGCTATGCCTAAAGGGTCACGTGCTATTATGGTTAAACAGTCACTCCACGTTTCAGAAAAACAGCAGATGAATTATGGATCGTACGTGGTTAACCAAGAGACTGACATTTCTTCTACGGTATATAACAAATTGGGGGTAAATGCATGAGGGTCAGAGTTTTTCCGTTTAGCTTTTACATCATGAAATTGACAGAGCCAGTTATCCCTTCCTTCCTGTCTGTTTCTCTGCCAGTCACTGCAACATCCCTAGTCCAAGCACGCGGGCATCCAGCCTGAAGGTGACTAACACCATCTCTCTGCACCCAAACTATGTACAATAGGCAAATAAAAATAGGTGAAAGTGTGGAAATTTTTATTATCATTCAAATTTTAAAAGCTTTATACCTGTGGTACACCAAGGGGAAGGGTTCTTAAAGAGGTGACTCTTAGGGTCTGGTCCCTGATTTAGGAGTTGTGGAGCTTTGGTATGTGTTTGTTAAGTGCTTTAAGAATTCGTGACCTTGGCCCCGGGCTGGTAAGGTTGTGCCAGTTTCTTCTTCCTTCAGGGGAGAAGAGACACTGTTATACCTCCAGGCTCTCAGCACATTATTCCTGCACAATTGACTCCTTCACATCTTCTGTGGATTAGAATTTGCCCTGTCAGACTTGAGGCTCCCTCAGAGGAGAGATCAAAGGAGAGAAGCATTGAACTATTGCTCAGGATGGACCTTAAATGCAGTTTGGGCATGTGGTGAAACATACATCCCGTAAAATTTACCCTTTTTCACCATGAAGTAGACAATTGAGTGGCATTACTTCGCCACCACCACCATCTGTCTCCAGAGCTTTATCATCATTTCAAACCAAAATTCTGTACCCATTAAACAACTCCCCATTCCCATCTCCCTCCCAGCCTCTGGCAACCACGCTTTTACTTCCTATCTCTATGAATTTGACCACTCCAGGTCCCTCATGTATGTGGAATCATACAGTATTTGTCCTTTTGTGTCTGGCTTTTTTTTTTTGGCCGCACCACGTGGCATGTGGGACCCAGTTCCCCCAACTGGGGATCAGACCTGCACCCCCTGCATTGGAAAGGCAGAGTCTTAACCACTGGACCGCCACGGAAGTCCCCTGTGTCTGGCTTATTTTTAAAAGCAGTTTTGCTATAAAGAACATTAACCTTACATTGAGTTAAGGGTATGATAGGTGTAGCAATTGTTTCTAGGTCAGAAGTCTTTAACTTGGAGCCCTTGGAGGAGTCCTCAGGAGCCGTCTCCCCTTTAAGGGATGAGTTTCCTAATTACAAGGTTTTCTTAGGAGGCTTTAACCCAGAAGATGCTAATCACTGTTCTGGGTCTTCTCTGCTTTGAGAGCATCCTCTTGGTCCCAAACTAAGATTAGCTGCCACTCATTAGGAAGAGCTACCAATCTGGTCATATTTACTGTATGGCTCTGGATTTTGCTAATGATTCAAGTTTGACACCTAACAGAGTGTAAACCCCTAGTCCCATGTTTACCTGGCCACTTAGGAACTTTGATCTCACCTTCCTCATATGAAAAATATCTAATGGAAAACTACAGAGTCAATGAATCTATGACAAAGGAGGCGAGACTATACAATGGGGAAAAGACAGCCTCTTCAAAAAAGGGTGTTGGGAAAACTGGACAGTTTACATACAAAAGAATCAAACTGTACTACTTTCTCAAACCATATACAAAAATAAACTCAAAATGGATTAAAGACTTAAATATAAAACCTGAAACCATAAAACTTCTGAAAGAAAACACAGACAGCAGTCTTAGTAATATTTTTTTTGGATAGGTCTCCTCAGGTAAGGGAAACAAAAGCAAAAATAAACAAATGGTACTATAGAAAATGAAAAAGCTTTCTGCATAGCAAAGAAAACTACCAACAAAATGAAAAGAGCTGCCTACTGGATGGATAAAGATATTTGCAAATGATATATCTGATATGGGGTTAATATCCAAAATATACAACTCATATAACTCAGCATCAAAAAAAAAAAAACCTGATTAAAAATGGGCAGAGGGGGCTTCCCTGGTGGCGCAGTGGTTGAGAGTCACATGGTGCAGCCACTGTGGAAAAGAGTATGGAGGTTCCTCAAAAAAATTAACAACAGAGCTACCATATGATACGGTAATTCCACTCCTGGGTATATACCCAAAGAAAATGAAGACATTAATATGAAAAGATACATGCATCCCAATGTTTATAGCAGCATTATTTACAATAGCCAAAATATGGAAGCAACCTAAGTGCCCACTGATAGATGAATGGATAAATGATATGATAATATATATATATATATATACACACACACACACACACAATGGAACATTACTCAGCCATAAAAAGAATGAAATCTTGCCATTTGCAACAACATGGATGGACCTACAGGGCACTGTGGTAAGTGAAGTAAGTCAGACAAACACAAATACTGTATGATTTCACTTATATATGGAATCTAAAAAGCAAAACAAACACAACAGAAACAGAGTCATAGGTAGAGAGAACAAACAGGTGGTTGCCAGACGGAAGGGGGGCTGAAAGAAATAGGTGAGGGAGATTAAGAAGTACAAACTTCTAGTTATAAATGAGTCATGGGTATGAAATATACAGTATGGGGAATATAGTAATATGTAATATCTTTGTATGGCAACATATGGTAACTAGACTTACCTTGATCATTTCCTATACATTTAAAAAGGTATAGAAATATCAGATCACTATTCTGTGTATCAGGAACTAACGTAGTATTATAGGTTAATTATACTTCAAAAACAAGCAGACTCATAGAAAAAGAGATCAGATTTGTGGTAACCAGAGGTGGGGGGGGAAGGCAAATTGGATGAAGGCAGTCAAAGGGTAAAAACTTCTAGTTATACGATAAATAGTTATTAGGGATGTAATGTGCAACATAAGTAATATAATTAACACTGCTGGGACTTCCCTGGTGGTGCAGTGGTTAAGAATCCGCCTGCCAATGCAAGGGACACGGGTTCGAGCCCTGGTCCAGGAAGATCCCACATGCCGCGGAGCAACTAAGCCTGTGTGCACAACTACTGAGCCTGCGCTCTAGAGCTCACAAGCCACAACTACTGAAGCCCACGCACCTACAGCCCGTGGTCCGCAGCAAGAGAAGCCACCACAATGAGGACACCATGCACCACAACAAAGAGTAGCCCCCACTCGCCACAACTAGAGAAAGCCTGCACGCAGCAACAAGACCCAACGCAGCCAAAAATACATAAATAAATTAATTAAAAAGATACTGCTGTATGTTATATACGAAAGTTGTTAGAGTAAATCTTAAAGAGTTCTCATCACAAGGAAAAAAATGTTTTCCTTTTCTTTTATTTTATACCTATGATATGATGGATGTTCACTAAACTAATTGTGCTAATCATTTCATGATGTATGTACATCAAATCATTATGCTGTACACCTTAAACTTATACAGTGCTTTATGTCAATTACATCTCAATAAAACTGGAAGAGAAAAACCACAATGGGATACCACTTCATACCCATTAAAATGGCTATGATCAAAAAACAAAACACAAGAAAACAAACAAACAAAACAACAACAACAAAAAGAAACAGAGGGGCTTCCCTGGTGGCGCAGTGGTTGAGAGTCCGCCTGCCGATTGGTGAAGATGTTGAAAAATGGGAACCTTTGTGTGTTGATGTAAAATGGTATATACACTATGGGTAACAATATGGTGGTTCCTCAAAAATGAAAAACAAAATTACCATATGATCCAACAATTCCACTTCTGGGTATCTACCCCAAAGAGATAAAAGGAGGAATTCGGACATATCTGTACTCCCATATTCATAGCAGCATTATTCATAATAGCCAAAAGGACAACCCAAGTGTCCATCAGTGAATAGATGAACAAAATGTAGTATATCCATACAATAGAGTATTACTTAGGCTTAAGGGGGGAAATTTTGACAAATGCTACAGCACACAGATGAAACTTGAAGACATCATGCTGAGTGAAAAAAGCCTGTCACAAAAGGACAAATACCATACAATTCCTCTTATGAGGCACTTAGTAGTCAAATTCACAGAGACAGAAAGTAAGATGGTGGTTACCAGGGCCTGGCGGGGAGTGGGGGGGTGGGAAACGGGGCATTTATTGTTCAATGGGGACAGAGTTTTCCTTTGGGAAAGTTCTGGAGGTGGAACGTGGTGATGGTTGCACAACAGTGTGAAATGTGCCTAATGCCAGTGAACTGTACACCTAGAAATGATTTACATGGTAGGGGCTTCCCCAGCGGTCTAGTGATTAAGACTGCCTTCCAGTGCGGGGGCTGCGGTGTGATCCCTGGTCAGGGAACTCAGATCCCACATGCTGTGGGGTGTGGCCAAAAATTAAAAAAAAAAAAAAGATTTACAAGGTAAATTTTATGTTACATATGTTTTACTATAATAAAAAGCTTTTTTAAAGTATCTAATGCTCTCTGATCATTATTCCCTGCTCCTGCAGGAATTCTGGGAGCCTTTTGTTGAGTTCATTCCCAATCAACGTATTCTGGAAAGAGACAAAATGCAGTAAGTAGCAAAAAAGTTTGTTCAAAAGCTGGGCCTGCCTCCATTGTTTGTATTTCTCAGTACAAAGTCACTTTAGCATCATACTCCTTTCTTCCCCCTCTCCCTCCCCTAAGAGAGGCGAGTAGGGGAAAACAAAAACAAAAACGAGTGAAATTCTACACCAGAGGGAGCAGGACAAACTTCTAAGAGATTAATGGGTCTAGAACAGCTTCCAGGAGCCAGGAAGCTGCCACTCAAAGGTGGCCTGGATAACATGGATGGGGAGAAACTCAGGGCCGAGTCATGAGAGAAGCCCGCCTGTTCATCACCCACATCCCAGGAACAGCTCAGGTACCTGCCAGGTAATCAGCTGCCAAGGAGGTCTGGGCACTTACCTCAGAGAAGTGTCTCTCAGTAATGTTCAGAGCAGTCAGGGCAATCTGACGGTTCTCGTGAAGTTGCAAAGCCTCAATTCTATCAATCCCACCGAGTCCTTCTATCAGCAGACACATGTTTTCCTTCTGAGAAATCTTCTCTGCTGCCTGTGGGCCGTAGAAGAGTGAGACTCTGCACCAAAGCGCTTAGGACGTGGGGCTTCACCTCAGCAGAATCGGACGAAAGCCACCCACTCCAGAATGGGCAGTTGTAGTGTTATTTTCCCAGACTGACTTAAAATTGCATTGTCTTCCTCTCATTTTGGATATTTGTCATCTGTCTATTGAGGTTTATCTTCATTGCACAAAATACAGTTGTTTTTTTTTTTTTTTGCTGAATATGCCATCATCTATATATCCATCACTAAACACTATTTGGTAGGTATCTCCCTTCTAATTAATAGAGATTGTTTTAAAAACAGAGAAAAGAATGTTCAGGTGATGCTATGTAAATGCAGATGTTCTGGCCCTGCACTCCCTGGAAAAAGCCTTGAGGGGTCGGGCAGGAGACCCTGGGTGACAGAAGCCACACCATGGCAACTAATGAGGTCCCTGGAAACAAATGATGTGATCTGATTTCATCCAATGCTGATCATTGGATTTCTCATCCATGGGTATTCACTCACTCAACATTTGTACATATACTACGAGCAAGGAACACAAAACTAGAAATAAAGGTAGGATTTAGAGAAAGCCTTTTCATAACTCACACTATCAGGGGAGACAATACTTGCTGTAGTATAGAAAGTATAATATCCTGGGATAAGCCATATTGGAAAATAATATAAAAAAGAACGTATATATTTGTATAACTGGACCACTTTGCTGTTCAGCAGAAATTAACACAGTGTAAATCATCTATACTTCAATAAAAAAGTGAATTAAAAAAAGAAAGTATAATAAACGATCAGAGTTTTAATTTATAGAAAGAAGATGTGTACAAGAGGCTTGGAAAGTATCAAGTTCTTAATGGATAGTACGGCGCCAGGGTCCATCACAGGGTAACAGCATCCCCAAGAGAAGGAATGGCAAGGACAAAGTTGTGAGGGAATAAGTGCTGCATATTTATAGAAAAGGGAGTGGTCCAGATAAACAGAATGTTTGGGGGAAGTGGAGAGAGAGAAGGAAACAACTTTGGCATCCTGTAGGTTCTGCTGACTATTCTGTGAACAGTAATAAAAACCAACAAATGAACAAAAATCCCAAACCTTCCTATGGATCAAATTAAATATTGTTTAGGCCATAATTTATCTGATGAGAGTTTTCACTTTTATCTAAGCCTTGATACCTTCTAGTCCTATCTGTACATCCAAAATGAGCTCTTGGCTTTCAGTGAAAAAATGGAGGTAAGAACCAATGTGCTAGGTGAGCCTCCAAGAAAACTGGGAAGTGGGGGATGCCCCAGGGCAGTAGGAGCCCTGGAGAAGGATTCTGGACTTTGACAGAACAGCAGATGGCCCCCAAGTTACTTCAGAGAACCACAACTGCACTCTGCTGCCCACGTGAAACTGTTTTCTATCTCATCTTGATTTTTCTCAGTGTCCCCCCTGCCACTATCTGATATAGGGGCTTCACTGGTCCATCAGATGGGATTTGCCCAGACTCTCCCAAGAAAAAAAATCCCAAGTGTTTAATTCAAATGAATGAGATGAACTTAAATTTCTATAGCCCCCCAAGTGTGCTTTCACACGTTTTTTATGTCCAACTTCACCTCTGGCTGCCAAGTGGGTACTCTGTGTCTGTGATTTGCTCAAAGTCTAAGCGTCTAATTGGGCTGTTTCCAATCTGTTCTTGACTCAGGTCTGTTACATGAAAAGGATGCTTTAAGTGAGCTTTTAAAAGGAGTCCTCTGGGGACTTCCCTGGTGGTCCAGTGGTTAAGCATCTGCCTGCCAATGCAGGAGACACAGGTTCGAGCTCTGGTCCGGGAAGGTCCCACATGCCACGGAGCAACTAAGCCCATGTACCACAACTAAGCCAGTGCTCTAGAGCCCCCAAGCCGCAACTACTGAAGCCCACATGCTCTGGGGCCCATGTGCCGCAACTACTGAGCCCATGTGATACAACTACTGAAGCTCTCACGCCTAGAACCCATGCTCTGCAACAAGAGAAGCCACCGCAGTGAGAAACCCATGCACCACAACGAAGAGTAGCCGCAACTAGAGAAAGCCTGCACGCAGCAATGGAGACCCAACACAGCCAAAAATAAATAAATATAAATAAATAAAAGGAGTCCTCTGGTGTTACTTTAAAACTTTTCAAATGGCTTAGTCACATATAAAAAGACTTTAATCAAATGAATATTGCCAGCCTCCACGATGGCCTGAGATGATCCCAGCCTCTGGGTAGTTATGCCCCTGTGTAGCCCCCTCCCATGTTAAAAGGGACTGATCTGTGTAACCAATAGGATGCTGTTCAAATAACCTCCTTCACAGGTCATAAAAGACATTGGGGCTTCCACTTTGCTTTCTAAGGTCACTTGCTTCAGGGGAAGCCAGTTGCCATGATGTGAGGGCACTCAAGCAGTCCCAGGGAATCCATGTGGTAAGAATAACTTTCTAGGCATGTGAGTGAGTCATCTTGGAAGCTGATCCTCCAGCCTCCACCAAGCCTTCAGATGAAACTGCAGCCCCAGTTTCCATCTTGAACTTCATGAAAGACCCTGAGCCAGAACCATCCAACTATGCTGCCTCCAGATTCCTAACCCCAGAAAAAATATGAGATAATAAATGTTTGTTTTAAGCCACCAAGGAGTAATTTGTTGTTCACTATACAACCGACACAAATAGTATGTAAATATTGGCTTAACTTACATTTCAGAAATAAGACTTTTCTAGAATTCTAATTCAAGGCTTTGTAGTCCATTTTCCCAGCCACATAGCTGAATGGAAAAGGAACTCTAGTATGGTCCCTCGAGATCTATCATCGCTAACGTCCTGCTGCTTCCTTCAAGTATATTCTATGTTTCAGTCTTCCAAAAGAGCCAGCCACGTGGCTCATTGACTATTTTTTTCCTTGCTTCAGACCTTTGATTGGTTTCTCCTTCTCACTCAGAGCAAGTCCACATTCTCACAGACCTTCCGTGATCTGGCCCCTGGGTCCCTTGAGCCTGTTTCCCACCACCTTTCATCCCTTTGTTCCGCGCTGGCCACACCCCGCTCCTTGCTTTTTAAGGTTTCCTTCACCTAGAGTGCTCTTTCCCAGGTATCCACAGGACTCACTTACTTCTTTCAGGTCTTTGCTCAAATGTCCTTCCTCAGTGAAGTTTCTCCTAACTACTACATATAAGAGATCACCATCCCCTCTCCACTCTGGGCCATCAGTAACTACCCCTCTTTCAGATATATTTTACCCGTAACTCTCTATCTGATGTGTCTGTTCCCCTCCCCGCTAATACAAAAGCTCTATAGAACAAGGACTTTGCTTTGTCATTTCCTGAACATCTAAAACAGTGCTGGGCACACAAACACTTATCTGAGAAAATGAAGATGATGGACCTTCTTTGAAAGGCCTCTTGTCTTGTCATCCACAGGATGTGTGGACAAAGGGAGGGGGTGAGGAAGTAGAGAGGAAAAGAGAATCCTAGTTAGGTTTTTTGTTTTTGTTTGGTTCTTTTTGTGTGGTACGCAGGCCTCTCACCGCTGTGGCCTCTCCCATTGCGGAGCACAGGCTCTGGACGCGCAGGCTCAGCAGCCATGGCTCATGGGCCCAGCTGCTCCGTGGCATGTGGGATCTTCCCGGACCGGGGCACAAACCCGTGTCCCCTGCATCGGCAGGCGGACTCTCAACCACTGCGCCACCAGGGAAGCCCCTAGTTAGGTTTTAAGGACCAAATTAAACATCTTAATTAAGAGATTGCTATTTAGAAACCCACCTGTTCAGAACAGCTCACCTGGAGGATAAAAAAGAGGATGTCGAGAATGATGAGAACAATTTTGGTGTCTGGGATGGTGAGAAGATTTATTAGTGGCTCCAGGACTCCAGCCTGGACAAGCTGGATCAACTGGTCCACGGTGCCCCCAGTTGTGAAGTTAGCCACTGTCCAGACAGCCTCTTTCTGGACTTTAAATTCTCCCTGCAGAGAGAGAACATTTCCATTCTTGACAGATCCTGAAGAATTTAAATATAGTGATGCAAACATGGTTCAATTTCTAGGTAGGCTGGACTACCTAATTCCCAGGACTATATGTACAATTTACACAGAATCCCTTGGCAACCTGCCTTTAGTTTTTGAGCAGAAGACAGCATCTTTGAGAAGCCAAGGAGGAGGAAAGGCAGACTCATGTGGGGTCTTAGAGGGAGGTTCTAAATTCAAACACACTCACTTTCTTAAGTCAGGTTATCGGAAAAAGAGAACCAACATCACCCAATCAATACAAATTAGGGATTTTAGGTTATAGTGACCCATAGCTACATTTCTAGTCTTTCTCCTCCAGTAAAACTTTGGACAAGAAGCTCCAGAGCTACAAAGTTGAGCACACAGTCTGGAGGGGACAGAGGAAAGCCACTGAAATATCACTCAATGCATCATTTACATTTATAAAAAGCACTTGGCCCAGAGAGAAGGGAGTCATTTATCACAGATCCTTCTATCCCTTTGAAGGAGGAGTTATTCCCATTTTATGGCTGGGGAAAACTGACTCAGTTTAAAACAAAGTTAAAAAAAACACCAAAAAACCAAACCAAAACAAAAAACGTATGGCTCCAAGCAAGCTATAGTTCAAAAGGCACAGTTTGAAAAAAGATTACTCCTTGATTCTGACTAGATGTTTCTGATTAGAATATGTACAGACTCACAGCAGGATAGGAAGTGTCTGATAGACTGGAAGATGCCATGATTTGGGTAGCAAACCTGGGCTACCTTTTTGTACCTAATGCACACCTGGGAACCCACCAGCCAACCTGAGAGCAGGACACGGCCAGTGCCTCCTTTTCCCCATCCTACTCAGTAACCTCTGTCTGCAACCCCAGGTCACCACTCCTGACTTGTTTCACAAGTCGATGGTTTAAACATAGCTCATCCACTAAAAGGTGACAAAAAGAAATGCTGACCCTCATAATTGTCCTGGGGAAAGGAAGTGGGAATCAGGAGGAAGAAGGAAGCTTTATTGTATTTCTACCGTTATATCTGGATTTTCTATATATATTACCCCTTTCATCAATGTGACTTTTACACTGCAAAGGCCACCTGTCTTCAGTGTAACCCGATACGTTTTTCCTCCTAAAACAAAACCAAGCCAAACCTCATCCCTTTTTGCCAAGGAGAGTAGATGGCACATTCTTTTAACCCTAGAGATGAGCCAGTATTTACCAGCTCAAGATTCCTCTGGGTATTTGAGCTGTGGGATCACCTTTTCACTGGCCAATTCTTGCTGAGACTTCTAAATTTTTAATGGATTGTTCAAAATGGGATGCCCCTTTCTTTTTTTCAGGGAGAGTTAGGAAACTTAATGTTTCATAGGTTCGTCATGATCTCAATTAGTTTTGCTTCTCAGCCTGCCTCTGAAGAGCTAAAGAAGTTCAACACAGGGCCCGCTGGAGAGTAACCTTTTGTCACGTGGGCCACTTACGTTTTCTAGAACAGCCACCAAGGGAGGCAGCACACCGCAAGCGATCAGCTGCTGGATGTGCTGGCGGGGCCCCGCGGCCACGTTGCTTAGGGCCCAGGCTGCCTCCTTCTGGATGGAGGAGCGGGGGTGTGTGAGGAGCTGGGGCAGCACAGCTAGGATGCCCGCATCCAGGGCCAGCTGGGTCTGGTGGTCCGTCCCTGTGACAATGTTCCCCACGGTGCGCAGAGAGGGGGTCTGGAAGAACAAGGTGAGAAAGTGTCACCAAGTACCATGAATTCATCACCGTGGAAGGTGACCACCGCATCAAGCTCCGTGCCCTCCCAAACATCCATCATGCTGTGCTGATGGTTTTCTGGAAGCCTGTGAACAATGATTATATCCACGATCCTTATTAATTCTGTGCATCCATGGCTGTTTACATAGTTTAAAGGTACTCGCTAGCCTCCCAGTAGTTCCAGCTCAAGTGGTATAGAGGTCAAGAGATATATTATCAAATGATGCTGTCCTTTTCATATCCTTATATTGGGAAAATTGGTAAATTGATGGTTGCCTTTACAATGTAATAATTTCTACTGAATTTGTATTTAGCACGAGTATCAAGTTTCTGTTGTAGGGACTTCCCTGGTGGCACAGTGGTTAAGAATCCACCTGCCAATGCAGGGGACACGGGTTCCAGCCCTAGGGTGGGAAGATCCCATATGCTGCGGAGCAACTAAGCCAGTGCGCCACAACTACCGAGCCTGCGCTCTACAGCCTGCGAGCCACAGCTACTGAGCCCGCAAGCCACAACTACTGAAGCCCGCACGCCTAGAGCCTGTGCTCCACAACAAGAGAAGCCACCGCAATGAGAAGCCCGCGCACCGCAACCAAGAGTAGCCCCCGCTCGCCGCAACTAGAGAAAGCTCGCGCGAAGCAACAAAGACCTAATGCAGCCAAAAATAAAATATAAATTAATTAATAAATTAATTAAAATAAATAATTAGTCAACCACCACAAACCACTTTGGGAATGAGGCTGGTCCCTATAATTAACCTCATTTAAAAAAAAAGTTTCTGTTGTATATGTTATTAGAGCTAGTGAAATCTCAGTGGCCTTTTTGTTTTGGTGTATTCATAAAGCTTCTCTCAATAACTTTGAAGGTCCCCAGGACGGGTCTATGATTGGGCTTAAGACAACTGTCCTAGGAGGGCTGACTGTGGATTTATTTTGGTTTCTCTGCATGGTAGTGGCAGCCCCAGCACAGCCCATCAACAGTTCTAGAGTTTTCCTAGCCTATCATGCTAGGTATCTGCTACTCGAGTGAGAGATGTTAGAAGTGCCATAGGCCAATCATAGCCTTGCCAGGACTGCCACAGTTGGGCCCCAAGCCCCCACGATAAACAACTTCTTGAAGATGTTGTCTTCACACCTTCCATGATCCCGGCACTATCCCCAAACTAACCTTGACTTCTGAGGAATGCTACCCTCATCTCAGAACAGATGATGGCTAAGACTGCATAATATACAATATTAGGCATAGAAATCAAAAGGGGTACCCATGCTTCAAACTACATTTTCAAGAAGTATATTATGTAAGTGACATATGTCTCAGAGTCAAGTATTTGACCTTGGTTTTACTTACTTTTCACCTATATCTGAAGTAGTCTAAGAGAACCAGCTGGGGAGAGGATAAGGGGGAATTATCTTTTATACTTGAGTAAGAAATTCAAATGTTACGAGCTTCACGTTAAAACAGACACACAAACATGCACACCAACTTGTTAACGTCTACATGCATAGACCAGTAGAATGAAAGGCCACAAAAGAATAGTTCACTGGGTGGAGGGATTATAAGCAATTTTAATTGGTGCTCTTCTATCTTTTCTAGTTATCAGACCAAGAAAAAGTAAGACACTGAATACCCACTAGGATTTTGGATCAAAGCCGATTAAAGTCTTTGGCTACAGAGTAGCAGAGACCAGGGAAATGCATATGAGCAGCTTTGTTCCAGGTAAAGGATGAATGTCAGCTGGGGAAGGCTTGCGGGTAGGAGAGAACAGAACCTGCTCGAGTGACGATGACCCACAGACTCTAATCTGAAGGCCTCTACAGAGACCGACACGACCCGGGACACTTACCAAGACATTGAGTTCTGAGCTGCTCATGAGCTCAACCAGCCTGGGCAGGACCCCCGTGTCCACCACTTGGCCGATGCGTGTATCACAGCCATCGGTGAGGTAGGACAGAGCCCAGCAGGTGTCCGAGAGAACCTCTTCGTCTGGGTGCCACAGGAGGTGGAAGAGGGCGGGCAACATCTGCTTCACTGCGTGATCAGAAGGGTATGGGTTCTTGTTCCGGCACAGGTTGGACAAGGTCCACGTGATGTTCCGCAGGAATGTGACCTGTAACGAGGAGACTGTCTCCAGCAAGGGGTGCAAAGAAGGAAAACACCAATGGCAATGTGTCCTGACCCTCTTTGATCAGTAGGATCGACCCGCATGAACCCAAGCCTTAGAGCTTCAAACAGGAATTTATTCTAGGTAATAAGTATAGGAGGAACGCAGAGAATGAGCTTTGTTTTATATGCAAACGTCAGATGGAGGTTTCCTTATATTCTTCAAAATGTCCTTCCCCACTTGACTCGAGTGATGACCTAATTTCATTTCTCATTGATGAAACAGAGATCAAGCAGGGGTTACTTGGTCTTCCCACCAGCCTATGAACTCTACCAACATGTCCTAACCACGTTTTTGACCTTCTATTTGAAGATCAGTCTTCCCATCCGTCCCCAGGATCACCTCTCTCCTCTGGATCAGTCCCACCAGTATAGAAACACACTCTGCGACATTCAACCCCTACCCTTGGTGCCTCTCCAGCCATCACCCCACTTCTATTTTTCAGAATCCATCCTCAAGGAGGCATCCGTATTCACTGTCTATCTTCTTCTACCCCTTCTAGTCTGGTTTCTTCCCCTACTTCTTTGGAGTTAGTGATGAAATCAGCTCCTTCCAAGTCACCAAATCCAAGCTTTTTGAAAAAGCTCTTTTTGCCATCTGTGACACCAAGCCTGGTGTTGTATTGCCAAATGGGCTGTTTCTTCTCATTCTTCTTAGCAGGTCCTACTGAGTTCTGAATTTCAGAGCCCTCAGGACTTGGTCTTGGTTTTCCTCACACTCTAGACCAGAGGTCAGCCAACTTTTTCTGTAAAAGGCCAGATAATAAAGTTTTTCAACTTTGCAGGCCACGTGGTCTCTGTTGCAACTTATCCATTCTGCCCTCTAACACTGCAAAAGCCACAGACAATATGTATGTAAATGAATGGGTGTGGCTGTTTATTTCAAATAAATAAAACTTTATTTAAAAAAACAAGCACTTGGCCAGGTTAGATTGGCTGATCCCTGCTCTGGCTGACCTTGCCCAGCTGGATGACACATACATGCACAATCACCTAGATAGACCTGCATATCTATCTATCTGTTGTTGCTGCAATGGTGCCTCTCACAGGCTTCAACTTAATAGGTACAACTAAGGCTCCAATTCCTTCTTCCCTCAATCCTCCCCACATCTCTAGGAGGACAGTGCTCTAAACAAACTAACCTGAAACCCGAGGGCATCCTCACTTCTTTCTGTCTCCCCCTTCTATGCCCATCACAGCAGCAACCCAGGTCCATCTGCTTCTCCATCTCCCTCTGCTATAATCCTACAGCAAGCAGCCAGAATGGTCTTTCTGGAAAATCAGGCCACTTTACTTCCTGCCTTGAAACCCTCCAAAGCCTTCCTTTTGCCACCAAGATGATGTCTAAGTCCCTTGCCCTACTTGTCATCTTATATTGCTCTCTCCTTGCAAGCTCCCTTGGTCATGCCAGCCTTTTTCTGGTTCAACCATATCAGGTTCTCTCTCACCTTGAAGGCAGGGCATCTATTCCCTTGACTTTTGGAAGCTGCCTTCTCTTCATTTTTGTTTGAGGCAAATCTAGAACCCAAATTCCATTCCTAACCCAGGGAGTCCTCTAGTGTTGCCACAGCAATCAACTTGGACCCTAAGCTTCCAACCTAGACCCTATTTATTACCCAGGAACAGAACTGGTGAGCCACTAATTCTGTCTGTACTCCTGGAACAGAGAGCTCAGTCATCTACTTTTGCAGGATTGTAAGCTTAGAAAAACTTGAATGGGTCTCTTCTAATTCCCAACGCCCCCCGCAAAGAAAGATCAGCACTACTGCCCTTGAGGACAAATTTGGATCAACTTCTACCCAAAGGAATATTCAGTCCTAGGCCTTGTTCATCATTACTATTGTTAGGGGGCCGGGCAGCAACAACATGGCCTAGCATTGATTTGGAATTACATACCCCATTTCCCAACTTTGGGAACCTGTTACCTAACTAGGTTACCTCATTAAAAAGACACTCACTGGGGACCTCCCTGGTGGTCCAGTGGTTAAGAATCTGCCTTCCAGTGCAGGGGACACGGGTTCAATCCCTGGTCAGTGAACTAAGATCCCACATGTCACGGGGCAACTAAGCCGCACGCTGCACCTACTGACCCCATGCACCACAACTAGAGAGAAGCCTGCGCACCGCAACAGAGAGCCCGCATGCCGCAACTAAGACCCAACGCAGCCAAATAAATAAATGAATAAATAAAATTAATTAAAAAAAGACATTCACTGGTATACTTGATGAAACCAGGGTCAGCAGATGTGGAATGGCATCACTCAAGATAACGTCGTCTCTGAATTTTGGTCCATCACCTACAAATAGACAAGAACATGCCACTCAAAGAGGGAACAGAGAGAGTCCTGGGGTGGGTGAGTAATTCTTCACAAGTCTCTGCAAAGGGGGAGAGGCCAAAACTCATTCCTGGGTTGGGCAAGTAGATAGTATAGCCATGAACTAGACCCTGGGTCTCTGACATGTTGGTTGAATAGATGGCCTGATGTGGAAATCAGGCACCACACAGCAGGGATTGCTATAAGCAGAGTCTCTGGACCCATCAAGGAGCCAGCCAACTGGGCCCAGGCAGCACGCTCTAAATGCTGGTGGCATCTCACAGCATGGTTCTCAGGAGACAAAGGCCACTATGGACCAAATTGTCTTCCCAGAAGGCTTTGACATGGGGCAGTAACTTCCAAATGCAACTCAGAACAAAGTCTGGGAGATGGACAGATTCTAGCCATCAGTTTTCTGCTACTTTGGCTAGAATACCAATTTTAGACCCTAGACATCTCAGCCTGTAATTCTTCAATCATCAGGCAAGGTATAAGTTATACTACACCACCCGATTTTGCCTGTTCCTTACTGCACTAAGCAAAATGAGAGACGAAATCTCTGTAATAGTTGCTTTATTTCTGCAAGCTTTTAAAAAGTAGACTTATTTTATATTCTGTGTTTGCTAATTCCATCCTCTGAAGTCCTTGGAGGTCTAATCACATTGTTTGCTTCTGCTGACTCAGTCATAGTGGATTGTTGACTTTCTGAACTTGAAATTGCTAATATTTGGCTGATCTTACTTTGTCAAAATCCTGAGGGGCCCGACTGAGTTTGTTTCCCCCAGAGAGCATCACATTTATATTCAGCCAGGGATCCTGGAGTTCCTAACCTGACAGCACTCACTCCCCAGCTTGTGTTTTCCCAGACCATGCAGGGAATACAGTACCCAGTCCCAAATCCATGAGGCCAGTCTTAGGATTGCGTTTTCAGGGGAGACTTTTATCCTAAACTAAGCAGACATTTTCGTGTGTATTCCCTGGGCAACTTTCACTGAAGGTAGAATTCTTTTAGGGTACTGGGTGATGTAAGGGTCTGTCATAAAATCCCCACATTGCATGAGCCAAAGACTTGTCTTTTGTTCCTGAAGCCACTAAGCCCTGAGGCTGTAGGACCCCAGTCTTGGCAGGTGTCCCTAGGCAGCCTGGAGCTTCAGAACATACCATGCCTTCTAGCTTCAGCTTCAATTTTTGGTCTCTGAACTTGACTCTGAATTTTGGAAAGGCCCGTTCTACTCTTCCCAGCATTGCTAGGTATTTATACTTAAAACGTCTGATCTACAATACTACCCAAAGAATTCCCATCGCATGCCACTCACAAGGCCCACCATTTTCTTTGCCCCCTGCCCCCAACCAAGGGGAGAGGCTCACCTGCTATATTACCAAGGGCCCACACTGCCTGTTCACACACAGTCATATGAGGGGAAGACAGGAGTTCAACCAAGGGCTGGATGGCCCCTCCGTCCACGACAGCACGAGTCAGCTCCGAAGTACCGGAGGCAATATTGGTCAGAGCCCAGGCTGCCTCGAGCTGCAAGCGGGGATGAAGGGATGACTTCAGGAACTCCACCAGCCTGGGAATGAGCCCTGCATCAACAATCAGCTTCAGAGGAGGGTTCTTTTCCCGGGACAGCATTTTCCTTCGCAGTGTAAGAGAAAAGACAAGAACATGTCCTGTGAGGCAGGTAAGAAGAACCTCCTTTATGGATGTTCTTGGCATTCCTAACTATCAAATGAAACAAACCCCTGGGCCAGAGCTCCTTCATATCCTAGAGTTCAGCCTGTAGCACTCTGCAGTGATGAAGCAATATTTTTCCCTTTAGTTATTATCTATGAGCTGCCATTCCTGTTGAGGCCAATTTAACTTAAGCCATTCATCTCTGACCACACTTGCATATCTTAAGTTGTTCTCAAGGACAGTGTAGAGGAGCAATTTCATCTCACTTTGGGATGGACCGGCCTTTTCTTATATTGTGTGGGCATTTTGCCACTGCCAAGAAACCAAATAGGCTGCTGGAACCCATTTCTAGCTATGCATCTGTCAATAATACAAGTCTGTTTGGTGATACCTGGCTGCCTGGGTGGCCTGGAAACATAGTTCTGGATCTGAGGCATTGACACCATTGATTATTTCTTGCAGGGTGAGGCTGACCTGCAAGGAGACATACATTCAAGTCAGAGTCTCTGCCAAAAGGAACCACAGGTCATCTAGTCTAGCCATCTATCTGATTAGAAGAAGCTGGCTTGAACACTAAGTCTCAATGTGTATGCTGGTCTGTATTAGGGGAAGGAAGAACATTTGGTGGTCTCACTGATTTGTGGGACACTCCCCATGCTCTGGGGGATAGGTAATTCCTATCATCACTTGGATCCCCAGAACCTTTTTATCCCATGCAGTAAGAACATGCTAGTGGGTGGCAGCAAAAATGGGAGAACAAGGACCTCAAAATTCTCTCCTCCAGAAAAGCAACAAGAAACCTGAAAAATAGAATCAACTTTTTTAGAACTCTGGAAACTGACCAAAGGTTTGCAGCAATTTGTTTTATTCAAGCTGAAAAGGGTTTATTCAAGAAAAATGTCTAAATCTCAGTAAGAACAGCAAGGCTTATGGTATTTTGCCTTGCCTTATTCCCACTCCTCCCCCAGCTCTGTGGTAGCTTTGAAAACCAACAGCCCAGCAGCCACTGGAGGAGGCAGAACAGGTTGGTGCTCCCTTAAAGCCTCATTCCCAGAGAATTATTATTATTCGATGCTTCTCGTAGTTTCCTGGGAGATCCCATTTGTAAGATTCTATTTTATTTGACTCAGAGCTCACACAATGCAAAAAGTCTTTTCCCTGGAGGTATTTGTTAAAAACAGTTAGAGGAAGTGGTTCAACTTCACAGCTGCTTGGGGTGGGGGGTGGGGGGGTCAGATAACAGTTGGGGGCAAACAATAGACTAACCAAAAAACTTAAAAGGCAAAGCTGGGAATGAGATGTTCATTGGGGCTTTGAGAACTCCAACATGTTCCTGAAAATTTAGAAGGTCACATGCCTCTATAGAACCGTTGCACATGCTCATAAAAAATGGAAAAGACCCTGAGGTCTCACCTCTGGCTGACTTTGAGGCTCTGTGCAAGCAGGAAGTGAAGGTTTAAGGCAGCATTGTCAGCTTCCTCGTTGAATGTTGAAGGCATGCCCCAACATGCACACAGAATGCCTTGGCAAAGACTGGGTGAACTTTTGCTTCCAAGTGTGTAAGGAAATCTCTGTCCAATCATTAGCTGACCACTAAGCTAACTGAGCAGAGAATTCAGTGCCTACACATGACAAAGAATACAAACTTTACAAAAGCAACTCAAAAGTCACTGGATGAACAATGAGCAACAACAACAAACCCTGGGCAAGGGGTGGGGGGGCAGATTTTATATCCAAAGTTGCCACATTATTTTAAATGACTAGTTGTTAAAGAAATTACAAGACATTTAAAGTATACACGTATACAAGCAAAAAACAAGGCAATTAATAGAAACTGTCCCTGAGGAGCCCAGACATTGGACTTACTAGACAAAGACTTTAAATATGTTCAAAGAACTAAACGAAAGCATGTCTAAAGAACTAAAGGAAAGTCTAAGAATGATGTCTTAGAGACATAAGAATGATGTCTTAGACACAGAACAAATCATCAGTGAACTTAAAGATGGGTCCATTGAGATTAAGCAGCATGAGGGAAAAAAAGAATGAATAGATCTTAGCCAAAAGGCCAAGAAGCAAGAATAGTAGCTATTCCTATCAGTTTAATTTCTGACACATCCTCTATCCAAAGACAATATATTAAATGGATTTTTGGAACTAGGAGATGGAAGAGAACTTTGCTCCATCCACTCCATGCATTGACCCAGGTATTACTGTACTTCCAGGAATAGTGCACCCCCTTTGAGGGAAATAAAGACTGTGTTTTTTATTAAAAAAACAAATGAAGATTAAACTTAACACAGCCTTACAGATCAACAGCATATGCATAATAGAATGGAAAAGAGAGAGAAAGGGGCAGAAAGTATATTTGAAGAAATGATTTCCAAAAACATCACAAATTTGATGAAGAAATTAATCTACACCTCTGAGAAGCTTAATGAACTTCAAACAGGAAAAACTCCAAGAGATCCACACTTAGACACATCATAAAATGTTGGAAGCCAAAAACAAAAAGAGAATCTTGAAATCAGGAAAAGAGAAGCAACTCACCATACACAAGTCCTCAACAAGATCAAGAGCTGATTTATCCCCAGAAAGCATAAATGACATATTTAAAATGCTGATAGCAAGTTTGTCAAGCTAGAATTCTATACATGGCAAATTATAATAAAATGGAGAAATTAAGACATTCTCAGATAAACAAAACCTGAGATAATTCATTGTCAGCAAACTCACTCTACAAGAAGAGAGTTCTTCAGGTACACCAGAAAGGCAAATATAATGGTAACACCAGAAAGGCAAATATAATGGTAAATATAAAAGACAGTATAGGGCTTCCCTGGTGGCACAGTGGTTGAGAGTCCGCCTGCCGATGCAGGGAACACGGGTTCGTGCCCTGGTCCGGGAAGATCCCACATGCCGTGGAGCGGCTGGGCCCGTGAGCCATGGCTGCTGAGCCTGCACATCCAGAGCCTGTGCTCCACAATGGGAGAGGCCACAACAGTGAGAGGCCCGTGTACCACAAAAAAAAAAAGACAGTATAGTAGATAGCCTCATCCACCAGCAGGCAGACAGCAGAAGCAAGAACTACAATCCTGCAGCCTGTGGAACAAAAACCACATTCACAGAAAGACAGACAAGATGAAAAGGCAGAGGGCTATGTACCAGATGAAGGAACAAGATAAAACCCGAGAACAACAACTAAATGAAGTGGAGATAGGCAACCTTCCAGAAAAAGAATTCAGAATAATGATAGTGAAGATGATCCAGGACCTTGGAAAAAGAATGGAGGCAAAGATTGAGAAGATGCATGAAATATTTAACAAAGACTTAGAAGAATTAAAGAACAAACAGAGATGAACAATACAATAACTGAAATGAAAACTACACTAGAAGGAATCAATAGCAGAATAACTGAGGCAGAAGAACGGATAAGTGACCTGGAAGACAGAATAGTGGAATTCACTGCTGTGGAACAGAATAAAGAAAAAAGAATGAAAAGAAAGGAAGACAGCCTCAGAGACCTCTGGAACAACACTAAATGCAACAACATTCGCAGTATAGGGGTCCCAGAAGGAGAAGAGAGAAAGAAAGGACCCAAGAAAATATCTGAAGAGATTATAGTTGAAAACTTCCCTAACAGAGGAAAGGAAATAGCCACCCAGGTCCAGGAAAGCACAGAGAGACGCATACAGGATAAACCCAAGGAGAAACACGCCGAGACACATAGTAATCAAATTGGCAAAAATTAAAGACAAAGAAAAATTATTGAAAGCAGCAAGGGAAAAATGACAACATACAAGGGAACTCCCATAAGGTTAACAGCTGATTTCTCAGCAGAAAGTCTACAAGCCAGAAGGGAGTGGAATGATATACTTTAAGTGATGAAAGGGAAGAATCTATGGCCAAGATTACTCTACCCAGCAAGGATCTCATTCAGATTCGATGGAGACATCAAAAGCTTTACAGACAAGCAAAAGCTAAGAGAATTCAGCACCACCAAACCAGCTCTACAACAAATGCTAAAGGAACTTCTCTAAGTGGGAAAAACAAGAGAAGAAAAGGACCTACAAAAAACCCCACAAAACAATTAAGAAAATGGTAATAGGAACAAACATATCAATAATTACCTTAAACGTAAATGGATTAAATGCTCCAACCAAAAGACACAGGCTTGCTGAATGGATACAAAAACAAGACCCATATATATGCTGTCTACAAGAGACCCACTTCAGACCTAGGGACACATACAGACTGAAAGTGAGGGGATGGAAAAAGATATTCCATGCAAATGGAAATCAAAAGAAAGCTGGAGTAGCAATACGCATATCAGATAAAATAGACTTTAAAATAAAGAATGTGGCAAGAGACAAGGAAGGACACTACATAATGATCAAGGGATCAATCCAAGAAGATATAACGATTATAAATATATATGCACCCAACATAGGAGCACCTCAATACATAAGGCAACTGCTAACAGCTATGAAAGAGGAAATCGACAGTAACACAATAATAGTGGCGGACTTTAACACCTCACTTACACCAATGGACAGATCATCCAAACAGAAAATTAATAAGGAAACACAAGCTTTAAATGACACAATAGACCACATAGATTTAACTGATATTTATAGGACATTCCATCCAAAAAAAGCAGATTACACTTTCTTCTCAAGTGCACATGGAACATTCTCCAGGATAGATCACATCTTGGGTCACAAATCAAGCCTCAGTAAATTTAAGAAAATTGAAATCATATCAAGCATCTTTTCTGACCACAACGCTATGAGATTAGAAATGAATTACAAGGAAAAAATGTATAAAACACAAACACATGGAGGTTAAACAATACATTACTAAATAACCAAGAGATCACTGAAGAAATCAAAGAAGAAATCAAAAAATACCTAGAGACAAATGACAATGAAACACAACGATCCAAAACCTATGGGATGCAGCAAAAGCAGCTCTAAGAGAGAAGTTTATAGCTATACAAGTCTACCTCAAGAAACAAGAAAAATCGCAAATAAACGATCTAACCTTACACCTGAAGAATTAGAGAAAGAACAAACAAAACTCAAAGTTAGCAGAAGAAAAGAAATCATAAAGAGCCAAGCAGAAATAAATTAAATAGAAACAAAGAAAACAATAGCAAAGATCAATAAAACTAAAAGCTGGTTCTTTGAGAAGATAAACAAAATTGATAAACCATTAGCCAGACTCATCAAGAAAAAGAGGGAGAGGACGCAAATCAATAAAATTATGAGAGTGTCATACAGCGTGAATTAAGTCAGAAAGAGAAAAACAAATATCGTATACTAACGCATATATGTGGAACCTAGAAAAATGGTACAGATGAACCAGTTTGCAGGGCAGAAATTGAGACACAGATGTAGAGAACAAATGTATGGACACTAAGAGGGGAAAGCGGCAGGGGGTGGGGGGTGGTGGTGTGATGAATTGGGGGATTGACATGCATACACTGATTGGATAAAATGGATGACTAATAAGAGCCTGCTGTATAAAAAAATAAATAAAATAAAATTCAAAAATTCAAAAAAAAAGAAAAATGAGGAAATGCATAGAACAGACCTGATCCAACACACAGCTTGGAGCCAAAAAAAATAAAATAAAATAAAAATAAATAAGACAGTATAAATGTATTTTTTATTGTAAGTCTTTCTTCTGACTTAAAAGACAACTGCATAAAGCAATAATTATAAACCTATATTAATGGGCACATGATGTGTAAAGAGGTAACTTGGATGATAATGAGAGCAAAAGCAGGGAGGGAATAAAGTTATATAGGAGTATTGTTTTATATACTATTGAAATTAAAATGGTATTACTCCAAACTAAATAACCAATGGATAAAAAGAAGAAAATTCCAGGGAACTTAGAAAATACTTTGAGATGAATGGAAAAAAAAAACATACAATATACCAAAACCAATGAGATATAAATAAAGCAGAGCACAGAGGGAAATATGTAGCCATAAATGCAAGTATTGAAAAAGTAGAAAGCTCTCAAATCCATAACCTAACTTCCTACTTTAAAATATTAGAAATGAAAGAAAATCAAACCCCAAAAAAAAAAATCAGAAGAAAGGAAATATTAAATACTAGAGTGGAAATAAATGAAAGAGAATGAAAAAAATAGAGAGGAAAAAAATAATCAATGAAACCAAAAGTTGGCTCAAAAGAGCAACATAAATGACAAATCTTTAGCTAGACTGACCAAGAGAAAAATAGATGAGACTCAAGTTACTAAAACCAGGAATAAAATTGGGAACATTACTACTGAATTAACAGAAATAAATAAGATTAGAGACACTATGAGAAAAGTATACAAAAAAATTAAATAATCTAGATGAAAGGGACAAATCCCTAGAAACACAAACCAAAAGTGGTTAAAAAATAGAAAATCTGAATAAGCCTATAACAAGAGATTGAATTATTAATTTTTTTAAAATTCCACAAAGAGAAGCCCAGATACAAAAGGCTCCACTGGTAAATTTTTACAAACATTTAAAGAAGAAATAACAGCACTCCCTCACAAATGCTTCCAAAAAATAGAAGAGGGAACTTTCTAGCTCATTCTATGAGTCCAGTATTACCCCAATATCAAACTGGACAAAGATATTACAAGAAGTACAGATCAGTATCCCTCATGAATATATCTTAAAATCCTCAACAAATTCTAGAAAACAAAATTCATCAACACATGAACAGGATTATACATCATAATCAACTGGGATTTAACCCAGGAATGCAAGGGTGGTTCAACCTATGAAAATCAATGTAGCACACCATATCAATAGAATATACGGGGAAAAAAAACACGATCATCTCCACAACTGCAGGAAAAGCATTTGACAAGATCCAGCACCCTTTCATGATTAAAAAAAAAGAAAAGCATTCAACACAAACTAGAAATAAAAGGGAACTTCCTCAATCAAACAAAGGCATCTACAAAAAACTCACAGCTAGCCTCATACTCAATGGTAAATGAATGAAAACTTCCCCCCTAAGATCAGGAACAGCATAGGATATCCACTCTTGCCACTTTTATTCCACACAGTATTGAAGTTCAAGACAGGTTAATTAAGCAAGAAAAAGAAATTAAAGGTATCTAGATTGGAAAGAAAGTAGTAAAACTCTCTCTGTGTGCAGATGACATGATCTTGAATATAGAAAATCTTAAGGAATCCACACACCAAAATTTAGAGCTAATAGACAAGGTTCAGCTAGGTTTCAGGATAACATACAAAGATCAGTTGTATTTCTGTACACTAGCAATGAACAATACAAAATTGAAATAAAGAAAATAAGTTTATTTACAGTAGCATCAAAAAGAATAAAATACTTAGGAGTAAATTGAACAAAAGAAGCACAACGCTTATATGCTGAAAACTATTTTTAAAAATTAGAGAAGAATTAAGTACATTGAAAAATATCCTATGTTCATAAACTGGAAGACTTAACATTGTTAAGATAGCAATACTCCACAAACTGATCAATGCAATCTCCATCAAAATCTGAGCTTCCTTTAGCGAAAAAATTGACAAGCCAATTCTAAAATTCATATAGAAATGCAAGGGATCCCAAAGAGCCAAAATAATCTTGGGGGGAAAAAAGAACAAAATTGGAGGACACACACTTTCCAATTTCAAAACCTACTACAAAGCTACAGTAATCAAGTCTGTTGTGCTGGCATAAGGATAAACATATAGATCAATGGTAGAAATTTCATAGTCCAAAAATAAACTCTCACATTTATGGTCAACTGATGTTTGACAAGAGTGTTAAGACCATTCAATGGAGAAAGAATAGCCTTTATGGTGCTGGGACAACAGGACATCTATATGTAAAACAATGAAGTTGGACCCCTACTCATACCACTTACAAAGATTAACTCAAAATGGATGAAAGACCTAAACATAAGAGCTAAAATTATAAAACTCTTAGAAGGAAACATAGGCATAAATCTTGGTGACTTTGGATTAGGCAATGGATTTTTAGATATGATACCTAAAGCACAAGAAAACCAAAGACAAAATATAGATAAATTGGACTGTTCCAAAATTTAAAACATTTGTGTTTCAAAGAGTCTATCAAGAAAGTAAAACGAGAGCCCACAGAATGGGAGAAAAGATTTGCAAATCACATAACTGCTAAGGGTCTAATGTTCAGAATATATAAAGAGCCCTTTCAACTCAATAAAAAGACAAATTGGGCTTCCCTGGTGGCGCAGTGGTTGAGAGTCCGCCTGCCGATGCAGGGGACACGGGTTCGTACCCCGGTCTGGGAGGATCCCACATGCCGCGGAGCGGCTGGGCCCGTGAGCCATGGCCGCTGAGCCTGCGCGTCCGGAGCCTGAGCTCCGCAACGGGAGAGGCCACAACAGTGAGAGGCCCGCATACCGCAAAAAATTAAAAAAAAAAAGACAAATTACTTGATTTTAAAAATTGTCAAAGGGTTTGAATAGACATTTCTCGAAAGGAGATATACAAATAGCCAGTAAGCACATGAAAAACTGCTCATCATCATTAGGAAAACATGAAAATTACAACAATACAACCTTTCACACCCATAAAATGGCTCTAATCCAAAAATGAAAAATAACAAGTGTTGGTAAGGATGTAAGAATGTACAGGGATGCAGCTGCTTTGGAAACAGGTTTGGCAGCCTATCTGTTTCCTATTTGTACTGTAAAAAATTACCAGAAATTTAGTAGCTTAAAACAAAGTTACAGCCTACAGTTCTAGGGGTCAGAAGTTCATGATCAGTTTCATTGGACTAAAGTCAAGATGTTGGCAGAGCTGTTTCCTCCTGGAGGCTCTGAGAGGAGAGTCTATTTTCTTGCCTTTTTCAGCCTCTAGTGGGGCTTCCTGTGTTGCTTGGCCTTTGACCCGTCCCATCTTCAAGGCACTACACGCTCATCTCTGCTTTTGCTCTGCCTTGTCCTTCATCCTTCTTATTATAAGGACAGATGGGATTACATTGGGCCCATCCAGATAATCCAGGATAATTTCCACATCTCAAGATCCTTAATCTGGGGACTTCCCTGGTGGCGCAGTGATTAAGAATCCACCTGCCAATTCAGAGGACACGGGTTCGAGCCCTAGTCTGGGAAGATCCCACATGCCGTGGAGCAACTAAGCCCGTGTGCCACAAGTACTGAAGTCAGCGTGCCTAGAGCCCACCCTCCACAACAAGAGAAGCCACCGCCATAAGAAGACCGCGCACCACAACAAAGAGTAGCCCCCGCTTGCCACAACTAGAGAAAGCCTGTTCACAGCAACAAAGACCCAACACAGCCAAAAAAAGGAAGATCCTTAATCTAACCACATCTACAAAATCCCTTTTGTCATATAAGGTAACATTCACAGGTTCTGGGGATTAGGGTAGGGAGATTTTGGGGGTGGGGGGACATTATTCAGCTCACCACAAGCACTGCCTCAAAGAGTTAAACTTAGAATTATCATACGACCCAGCAATTCAACTGCTACGTATACCTGACAGAACTGAAAATATGTCCAGACAAAAGCCTGTGCATAATACGTTCATAGCAGGGACCTGGTGGTCCAGTGGTAAAGAATCCACCTTCCAACGTAGCGGACGAGGCTTCGATCCCTGGTCAGGGAACTAAGATCCAACATGCCACGGGGCAACTAAGCCCATGCGCCACAACTACTAAGCTGGCGCATCTCAACAAGAGAGGCTGCATGCCGCAAACTACAGAGCCCACGCACCCTGGAGACTGCACACCACAACTAGAGAGAGAGAGAACCCGCACGCCACAACTAGAGAGAGAAAACCCACACGCCACAACTAGAGAGAAGCTTGTGCACCGCAACAAAGAGCCAGCGTGTCACAACGAAAGATCCCGCATGCCTCAAGGAAGGTCCTGCATGCCACAACTAAGACCCAATGCAAACGAAAATTTAAAAAAATAAAAAATAAAAATAAATTTTTTTAAGGAAAAAAAAAAAGTTCATAGTGGCATTACTTATAACACCCCAAAAATGGAAGCAATCCAAATGTCCATCAACTAATGAATGAATAAACAAAATGTGGTATACAATGAAATTATTCACCCACAAAAAGGAAAGTACTGACACATGCTACAACATCAATGAACCTTGCAAACATTTTGCTGATGGAAAGAAGCCAGGCACAAAAAGCTATGTATTATATGATTCCCTTTATATGAAATACCCAGAATAGGTAAATCCACAGAGACAAAGTAGATTCATGGTCACCAGAGGCTGGGGGAAGGAGGAGTGAGGACTGACTGCTTCGTGGGTGTGGGGTTTCTACTGAGGTGATGAGTATGTTCTGAAATTAGTAAGTGGTGATGGTCTCACCACCTTGTGAGCATACTAGAAACCACTGATTATATTCTTTAAAAGGGTGAATTCTGTGGTATGTGAATTCGAATTTTAAAAGGAACATGCTAATATAGGATAAAAAAGAAAACTCTTTCATAGTTGTGTTTCATAGTTTCATCTTCCTTGGGTGGCAGGAATCCTAGGGACTCCTCTAGACGAATGAAGCTGGGAGGAGTAGGGTTCAGAGTCCTAGGACAATTCAAAGAATGATCACATCCATCCCATTTGGTGGACAGTAGAACATCATGGGATCCACTTGCCCAGATTGAACCAATCTCTGCCCTCTAAGAGGCTTAATCCTAGCAGGATGCAAGGATGCACATGGATAGTTAACATAACAGATCATAAAAGACATGAAGACACAACACCATCAGAGTTCTAACCCTCCTAAGTCAGGGCATTCAGCAAAAGATTCACCACAACAATATTGGCCTGGAAGTACCCCAGGATTTGCCTTGAGTGAGGTTGGGGCAGATGGAGAATGGAAGCTAGATGACAGCATTCAAGTCCTAGGTAAGACGTGACACGTCGAGTGACTGTGCCTCCAGTGAGGGAGAACCTCCATGACTCCTCATTTCCTGTTTCCAGCTGAATGGCAGCAAGTGAATTTTCAATGAGAGGCAGCATCTTCTCCACCCCGTTAGAACATAGATCCCAGACTCACGGCCACAAAGCTAATGACACTTAGCTTCCTGGAAACAGCAGTTTAGTTCTAATCACCATCTCTCTACCCCTTTCCTTAAAGGAACTCCATTAGAGCTTGCAAGTTCTGACTCAAACATTTTCAACGCAGAGAAACTTACTAAGGATGTGTTTTATACCCAACTACTCTAAATGCCATGTTCCCGACGTACCCGTTTGGTCTGTTGCTCAGAAGCGTCAGGGGAGACATCCGTGATGTTTCTCCTCTTCAAGGACTGCTCATCCTTCTTGGCTTTGCGGAGCTCCAGGCTGACTGCTATCCTCTGCTGCCGCCTCATCTAAGGAGGAAAAGAAAGGGAGCCCTTAGAGCTGGGAAGTCAGCTTGTCACCCTGTTTAGCCTTTAGAGCACACTTCAAAGCATCCAATTTCACTTTTACAGATGCAACAGGCTGGAAGAGTTCAGATCACACAGCTAGTCAACAGTCAGCTCAGTTAGCCTCCTCTGCCTCTTTCTCCTCCTCTACCACCTCTAGAGAGATCACCAATCTTCCTCCCAAAGTGAAGGAAGACCATTTACACCCATTGGCCAGCCAGGATTCTCAGGTGTAGATACCTCTGGAGACCAGAGACCAGAGAAGCTGAATGAGAGATTCACACACAGCACAGCCTCCCTGGCCCAGCCCTCGTGCTCATCCCAGTAGAGAGAGCAGTCTGGACTTTTCACTTCTGAGTCCTATTTCTCTTCAAGGCATGCTGGTTGGTACCTGTATTCCCAACATCTTAGCTCCTTGGTAAGCCCCCTTGACATGCAGAGCTGCAGGTAAGCATCTATATACCAGGTACTTGATGATGCTACTCAGGTCCTAAGAGGTAGGTATCAGCCCTGTTTTATAGATGAAGAAACTGAGGCTCTGAAGTTCAATAGTTTCAAGATCACATGGAGACCTTGATCTGAGTCTACAGTTGTCCGACCAAGTCCATGAGGTTTGATCCTCCCCACCTTCAATATTTTACTATGAGATTTTCAGATATACAGAAAAGTTAAAAGGATTATTCAATGAACATCCATGCACTTACCCACAATGAACATTCTGCTATACTTGCTTGTTCACCCCATCTAGCCCACTCTCCACAATTTTTTTTTGCAGTACGCGGACCTCTCACTGTTGTGGCCTCTCCCGTTGCTGAGCACAGGCTCCGGACGCGCAGGCTCAGCGGCCATGGCTCACGGGCCCAGCTGCTCCGCGGCATGTGGGATCTTCCCGGACCGGGGCACGAACCCGCGTCCCCTGCATCAGCAGGCAGACTCTCAACCACTGTGCCACCAGGGAAGCCCTCCAATATTTTTAATGCATTTCAACCATGTGCTTTTTACTGCGCCCATCCTTGATAGAGTAAGGTATTGCTTCATACTCACAGATGCATCTTTGCCACGATATTTAAATTTTCTCAGCCTCTCTTCCGGAGCTTCTGAAGTCGGCATATTGACTAGAAGAAGTAAAGCACCTGTAGGTAAGACAGTTCCAAAGAGATTTTCAGTGCCCAGTATGTGGTTACTATGTAAAAGCCATCCGGGCTATAAGCCCTTAAAGGACCCACGGTGGAACAGAGAGCAGCATCCACAGGCATCACATGCCAGTTCAACAGGCAATGAGCATCATGGGAACTCAGAGGGGACCAGCCCTGGGCTACAGGAGTAAGGGATATCTTTTTAGGGGCAGTTTGGCTTGAACTGGGCTTTGGATGGCTAGGGTAGGCTGGAAGGAAAGCACAGAAGCCTTCCATGTGGCTGGGTCCAAGGAGTTCTGTTCAGAGCATATGTACAGGATGCTGAGGAGCCCAACCAGGCTATGACAGGAAGATGGTCCTCTTCTCCTACATCCAATCCACCAGCACATTAGTACAGGACTGTCTCAAGCATGTCCCACTCCTAATTTTTTAGAGGACTTCCTCCACCCTGGTCCAGCCCACCATCATCTTTCACCCACACTATGGCAACTGCCTCCAAACTCTACTCCTTGCTTCTACCATTGCCTTATCCCAATCTGTTCTCTACACAAAGCCATGTGATCTTTTAAAATGAAACTGACCATGTAATGTCCCCCACTCTTTTCCCACCCTCTAGTGGCTGGTTGATCTTAGAAGAAAACTCAAGTTCACCATGATGCCCACCCTACGTGAGCTGGCCTCAGCCCACTTTTACCCAACGATTCTTTCCTATCTAAGAAGCGAAGTATCTTCCCAATCTGTCTGTTTCATTTTCTCCATAGCTTTTACCACAACTCAATATATTCTTGTTAGTGCATCTTCCCCTCCATACTCCCGAGGACAATGGGACCATGCGTGTCTTAGTTATGATTCCTCAGCCCCTTCACAATGCATGGCATGTAGTAAGTAGGTACTCAAATATTTGTTAGAAGAGGGTGGTGAGCGATAAGCTCACAAAGGGAGTTAGCCCTCCATTAGAGGAGGTTATTCAGATCAGGGCAAGTTTGGACTTCCTACAGGGCAGCAGGGAATAACCTTTCTTACAAGCATGCAATGAATATTCATCTGTTTCTAAGTATACAGGATGGGCCAGACTACATTCTACCAAAGAGAAAACTGGATAAAGATGACCAACAGACTCTCTTCTTGAGAGCAGAGCAGTTGGGAATAATTTTGGTAGGAAAGACTAATTCAGACATATCAATTTGGATGGGACGGTGTAGACAACTTGGAGAATTCTGTGAGGAGAGAGCCAAGGAGAGAGAAGAGGAACTCTATCTGAGAACAGAACAAGAATTGAGTCTTGGTGACCTGTGTATTAGGGTCCAAGAAAACAAAGAGCCAGCAAGGGACCAGGGAAAGGAGGGAATTTGAGACAGAACAACAGAAGCACAGCCTCAAAGGCACTACCGGTTAACAGCGGCTACCATGCCAGGGACAAATCCATAAAAAGAAGCACCACCAGCCCCAGACAGATAGGAGAACAAGTCAGCTGAGCCTCAGAGCTGAGGCTTCACTGCTGTGACTTTGCTTGTTCTAAGGCATTAGTCTCTTTAGGAGCTTGGGCAAGAATAGCTGACAATGTGTGCAAATCTGAGAGTGGGAAATGCAAATTACTTCCCAGAATTGACCAGTTGCTCCCTCCCCATAGCACATCTCATCTGGAGAGGTGGAGAGTGACACAATGGGTCACACAATGGGTCACAGGAACATTTGCGAAGCTCTAAACATTTCGTTAACAAAGTCACACTGGTCACCTCCACCACCCCGACCCCCAGAGAGTCAAGGAGCCTCAGTGACATCCATAGCCCTTCCACTGCTGTGTATTTACCAGGAGAAGCACCATGTATAAATTGGCTTGAGACAATCTCAGGCTTTAGATTAATTCGGTTAAAAGTTCAAGCTGGAGGTAGACCGACCTCCAACAATACACCAGAAGCCAGCACATCAGGAAGAGGAAAGAATGATGCTGCAGGACAACCTCAGCCCTGGAGGCTCAGGCCAGAGAGTAACCATGTCCCATCCCTTCATCTACTTTAAAGTCATCTCCAATCCTGCCCCATCAGGAAAGAAAGAGTTGCTTTTTATGACCCAGTGACCCACAGGTAAATCATTGCTATTCATCATGACACCCTTGAAAACACCATTGCAAAAGACTTTTCCAGTTGCTGTAATAGCCAAGGTCAAAAGGATGATCAGCTGCAACCCGAGATTTGGGTTTAAATAAGGAGCTATATGCTACATCTCCGAGAGGTAAGACATATGGCAATATAAATTAGGAGCAGGATAGTATTATGGGCCTATTTCAGACAGCAATGGCCAAAATGTGTTTATTACATACAAGGAATATTGGACACTTAGGATTAAATGAGGCAACATTATGAGGTATCACCCCACACCAGTCTGAATGGCCATCATCAAAAGTCTACAAACAACAAATGCTAGAGAGGGTGTGGAGAAAAGGGAACCCTACTATGCTGTTGGTGGGAATGTAAATTGATACAGCCACTGTGGAGAGCAGTATGGAGGCTCCTTCAAGAACTAAAAATAGAACTACCATGTGAACCAGCAATCCCACTCCTGGGCATATATCTGGACAAAACTAATTCAAAAAGCTACATGCACCCCAAAGTTCATTGCAACACTATTTACAATAGCCAAGACATGGAAGCAACCTAAATGTCCATCAACAGAGGAATGGATAAAGAAGATGTGGTATATATATACAATGGAATATTACTCAGTCATTAAAAAAAAACATGAAATAATACCATTTGCAGCAACATGGATGGACCTAGAAATTCACTTCCCACTAAGTGAAGTCAGGAAGAGCAAGACAAATATCATACGATATCACTCATATGTGGAATCTAATTTTAAAAAAATGATACAGGGCTAGACAAACTTATGGTTACCAAAGGAGAAACGTGGAGGGGAGGGATAAATCAGGAGCTTGGATTTAACATACACACATTACTATATATAAGATAGATAACCAACAGGGACCTACTGTATAGCACAGGGAACTCTACTCAATATTCTGTGATAAAGGATATGAGAAAAGAATCTGAAAAAGAATGAATATATGTATATGTATAACTGAATCACTTTGCTGTACACCTGAAACTAACACAACACTGTAAATCAATTACACTCTGATAAAATTTTTTTTAATAAATTAATAAAAAACTCAAACATGAAGCAACATTAGCAGTAAGGGAGAAAGAGCCCCATTTTGCAAGTGAGGAAACATTTGCAGATGCCATTTGCCAAAGTTCCCACAGCTGTTAAGCCTCAGAGCCAGGAATCAGCCTATGTCTGACTCCTGCGTCATGCTTTGGATCACTAAACTTTGCAGCCGTAATCTGTAACAAGGTCAGATTAGGAAACACCAAGTCTCCACCGTGGGTGGCACTTAACATATGGGTGAGATGTTGGAAAACAGGAAAGCGCACCGTTTTAGGCAATGGAAACAACAGAGGCCACTTTGGAAACACTCTGTTGCCACCTCATTGCTGCGTCTCACTCACTGTTAGGGGTCTGACCAACTCAGCTCATGAGACTGTCTGAATGTGCACAGAGGCCGGTTTGGTACACGGGGATGAAATGCTTTTGCTCCTTGAGAGACCCAAGGCAGGGCCTAGTTCTAGGACTGTTGCCATGGGAACCATGCATGCTTCTGCCACATCTCAGATGGTATGGCCATAAGGAACCTGGGAAGTGGATCCAGGGGTTCAGAGGGCCGCCACTTTCCTTCAAATCAAATATGAATGGGAATTCCCTGGAGGTCCAGTGGTTAGAACTCGGTGCTTTCACTGCCATGGGCCTGGGATTCAATCACCGGTCGGGGAACGAGGATCCCACAAGCTGCGCGGTGCAGCCAAAAACCAAAAACCGAAAATCAAGTGGAAGGCCTGTATCAGGTGGCATAATCAGGAAAGCCTGACTTCAGATCAGAGTCCTTCCTTGTCCCTGAAAGCAGTTTGAAAGTCACAGATTTGGCCACACCACTTCATTTGGGGACATCCTACAAAGCCAGCTGCAAAGCAGATCCTTCTGGCTTTCACAGGCTTCTCTACTCACAGCTCAAACGTGATTCCTTCCCCTCACATGGCTATTTCTAGCACCAGGAGAGCTGGCTACCCCGTCATCCTTTACCAGTAGTATAATGAGAACGCTAATTTGGAGGCTTTGAGTTATGCAACAAACTCAAAGTCAGTACCTTTCTTCATTGATTCTCTAAATTTGAGATCCAGAGAAAGCCAGACTAGTTACATAGGCAAACACCATCAATGTAGGGGCTGACACCACCCCCGCAGCCTCAGGACAGCTCTGCTGCTCCCCACACTATGAGACCCCCTGCCCTGGGTGTCAGGTGGCAGAAGCCCACCCAAGGGACCCTCCCTGGCCACGCCTTAGTAATGGCATGGGGTCACTTTCTCTGGTGGGAGCATTACAGGCCATTTGGTTTTTTCTGTCCTTCCCTAGGTCTAGTCAAACTTTCACTGTGAGCATCTTTCATGAACCCAAACCGGCTTTAAATTAAGATATGTCTCATCACCCCAGAGCTGGCTTCTATAAAGCAGGATTTTTCTGATTTTAATACATGCTCACGGCTTAAGAAAATGAAATACTTCAGAAGCGTACTGAGCATTAACTCCCCATAACCCCCCTCCTCCTCCAAGTTAACCTCTGAAAACGCACACCACCCTCTACACGTCCCAGCCACTCTGCACATGCCCCAAGGTGCTGATTGCAGGAGGGGAGCCGATCACAGACAGGGTTTGGCAGCGTGCTTCTTCACTTCACCTGTACCGGGGACATCTTTTGAGGTGTGTTCAGATCTACATCACTAACAGCCCCTTGTTCAAACAAAGTGGGATTTGTTTTAAGCTAAAACCACGCATTGGGTTGGAGTGAGTGAGGCTTATTCGGAAGACTGAGCCGACCTCAGCTCCAAGGTCAGCAAGCAGACACCGCTGGGGCTGGAGTGGGCCCCCGGGGAAGGGGGGTGGTCTCCAGTTCCAGGGCCCCCGCCCCCTCCATCGGCATTCTTCAGCTCCCTGCACGGTTTTACCAAATAGACGTGTCCTGACACCACCTTGGAGGCAGGAAGACACACAGCCATGCCTCCCTCCCCGGCCCATGCTGGCCAAGATGAGATGCACGTGTCAAAGCAAGAAGGAAGCAAGCAACCAGGCCTTCTTCCCATGATCCACCTCCAAGGCTTGGAAAGGCTTTGTTCCCCAGGTGAGAACATCCCGAGGGATATTTCCGGGAGTAGGACACCAGCAAAGACGCAGGGCACATGGATCTACAGGCTGCCAGCTGCCGTGCGCGTGACACAGCCCCAGGCCCCCTGCCATCCCCCCAACCCCGCCTGGGCTCTGGACGGTGAAAGGTCCCCACCAACTACCACCCCCTCCTCACCCATCCTGAAAACAAGCCAAGCACCCCTTAGCACAGCTTCTGTCGACCAAGACTGAAGTTCAACAGGGCAAGGCCCAGCCTGGGCCTCCTGGGAGCCACTGCTCCAGGCAGGCCACCAGCTTTGGGGGAGGGAATGACCACAGCAACCTCTCTGGGGCCCCCAAACAGCTTCTAAGGTCCCCGGCACCCTCCACCCACCCATCACTCACCTGACAGGGAGCCACAGTCTCCAGCCCCCTGGTTGGCCTTAAATGCTCTCAGCAGGTGGCATGTCTTTAGGGGCATTTGGCCCATCCCCAGGCTGGTTTCTGACCAATGTCAACTGTTCTTGGAATCACGTGGGGAGCTCCGCCCACCCTGCCGCCAGGGCCCCACCCCAGAGACTGATTGAGCTGGCCTGTGGGGTGCGGAGGGAGGCCTAGGTCTCCAGGTGACTCTCATGCACCGACAAGGTACAGATGGGAGCCTCAGAGGCACCGCGGACCTTCAGGCTCTGCAGCTGCAGCCTTGGAGACCCTCAGATGGCTGATCAATAGGCGAGGGGCGGCGGCATCTACCTCCAGGGAAGGGTTTGTATTCTGGGTGTTTTAAGGCTTCCGGGATTCAGCTGGATTGAGTGGCCTCTTCCTAAAATTGAGGGATTAGGCTTAAAGCTGCTGTCGAACAGTTAACAAATGTTTCTTCCCAAGGCAGGCAAAAGATTGGGTGGTGGCGGGAATAGGTCTGCCTCGTATCGAAATGGAAATAGGAACAAAATTTCATGTATTTCTTCAACAAATATTTATTGTCCCCACTGTGTTTCAGGCCCTGGTGTGCAACAGTGAACAAGATGACTTGGTTCCCGCCCTCCCATCAGGAGCAGAGATGGGCCTAGAGTGGGAACAGGAGAGTAATTGCAACAACACAGGACAGGGGAGGTCAGGGAGGGCTTCCTGGAAGAGGTGATGCTAGAGCCACGTCTGTAGGAAAAGAAGTCAGCAGGTGAAAAATTGTGAGAAAAATGCTCCAGTCAGAGGGAACAGCATAGGAAAAGGCAGTGAGGCAAGAAAACCCAGCCATGGTTCACTTGGGAACAGAGGCTGTTCAGGATTGTTAGAGGGACGATGGGGTCAGGTGCCTGGTCAAAGATGGCCTGGTGACAGGGGAGGGGCAGAGGGAGCCATCCACTCTGGTCCAGGCAGTAGGAAGTTGCACTGTCTGTAGGAGATTTTTTTTTAATTAATTTTTTTTAAAACATCTTTATTGGGGTATAATTGCTTTACAATGGTGTGTTAGTTTCTGCTTTATAACAAAGTGAATCAGCTATACATATACATATGTTCCCATATGTCTTCCCTCTTGCGTCTCCCTCCCTCCCACTCTCCCCATCCCACCCCTCCAGGCTGTCACAAAGCACCAAGCTAATATCCCTGTGCCTTGCGGCTGCTTCCCCCTAGCTATCTACCTTACTACGTTTGTTAGTTTTAATTAATTTTTTAAAAATAAATTTATTTCACTTATTTATTTTTGGCTGTTGGGTCTTTGTTGCTGTGCACGGGCTTTCCCTAGTTGTAGCAAGCGGGGGCTACTCTTTGTTGCAGGGCGCAGGCTTCTCATTGTGGTGGCTTCTCTTGTTGCGAAGCACGGGCTCTAGGCGCACGGGCTTCAGTAGTTGTGGATTGCGGGCTCAGTAGTTGTGGCTTGTGGGCTCAGTAGTTATGGCTCTTGGGCTCTAGAGCACAGGCTCAGTAGCTGTGGCACACAGGCTCAGCTGCTCTGCAGCACATGGGATCTTCCTGGACCAGGGCTCAAACCCATGTCCCCTACATTGGCAGGTGGATTCTTAACCACTGAGCCACCAGGGAAGCCCTGTAGGGGATTTTTAATCAATGATAAAACCAATTACGTCTGTTTGCTCTTTGAGCCAGGAATTCCGAAGAGTGTCAGGGGGCTGCACCCACCTGTTACTCACTCTTTGAAGGTGTTTGGACTTTGTGCGGAGAGCAGCAGGCAGCCCCTGAAGGTCCCAGCAGGGTTGTGTCCCTATTTGCCTTATTTTTACTTTCTTTTTTTTTTATTATGGAAAATTCCAAATTTGTAAAAGAGGAGAGAAGAGTACAAACGAATCCTTGAGGACACCGAGGTCCAATAGTTACCAACTCCACCTTTCTTTCTTCTCCCCTCATCTTTTTTATTATGTATTTATTGATTTTGGTTGGTGTGTTATAAAGGAAATCGCAGGCATATCATTTCATCCATAAAGTTTCAGAATGAATCTCTAACAGATAGACTTAAAAACTAAACCAAAATACCATGATCACACCTACCAAAAGCAACATTCTTAGTGGGTCATTTTAGAATATTTAGGCTAACCTGGAGGGAAGGGGTAAGAGGAGGATTCTTTCCCAGGTGGGGCTAGAAAGAGGAGGTATCCGACCCCAGGACACCCTGGTTACAGCAGGAGATGGGGGCGGAGAAGTCGGGGTTCTGAGTTGGTGAAGCATGGGGTTCAGGGTTGGACCTGCACATCCAGGTGCCTGGAGAACATCGAGGTGGGGATACAGCGAAGGCCCGTCAGCTCAGAACTGGGGTGGGACCCGGTGAGCCACTCGAGGCAGTGGTGGGTGATAATGACACAGAGATATAAGTTAAAGCTGTGGTTTCAAGCTGGGGTGGCTGGTAAGGGATGGTGTCAGAAAAGGGGGAGTCAGGATGGCTTACAGGAGGCCTGATTCCCACAGGATCCAAGGCCAGCAGAGAGATTGCCCTAGGCCTCCCTGTTCTGCCCAAGGCATTTGAGACAACCCACCTCTCTCCACCTCCACTTGGGACCGGCGACCCTCCCACCTCATCACAGCCGTCACTGCTTTGGCCTGTGCCCCTTCGGGCTTTTAAACACACACACACACACACACACACACACACACACACACACACACACGCACAGATCCTTTAAACATTTAAGTCAAGTTACACCACTTTGCTGCTCAAACGCTCCAGTGCTCCCAACATCCCTACAATCGCCCGTGAGGCCCTTCATGCTCTGCCTTGCCTCCCATCCTCGTCCTCTGACCTTACTCCCTCCACTCTGGCTCCAGCCACCCTGGCCTCCTCTCGGTCCTGCAAACACATCAGGACCACGCTGGCCTCAGGGCCTTTGCACCTGCTGTTCCCTGTGCCTCCCTCACTTCCTTCAGGTGTCAGTTTTGAGAGACCATTCCTGGTCACCCTGTCTAAAATCAAACCTCACCCCATCCTTGCATCCCCACCTGACTCACTTCATTCTGATGTTCTCCCGGGCAGCACTTGCTAACAACTGAAATGCAATGCATTCACTTGTTTATTTCCCATCCCCACCCCTGAAATAGAGCATAAGCTCTATGAGGGTAGGGGCATTGTCTGTTTGACTCGACGCTTTATCCCCACGGCCAGGAAGAGTCATTGCTCATTATATTTGTGGAATGCATAAGTGGGTGTGCTGGCCCCAGAGCCAGGCTCTCCCCCTGCCCCCACTGTGTTCCAGGCGTTCCCCCCTCCATCACCCAGGAAGTACCCAGGGTGTACGGTGGGCGTGTTCAATACCCTTCCCGAGCCAAGCATTGAACTGGCATCCTTTGAGTAAATCGAATCAGCTCACCACACAGAGCCCACAGTCGCCACCCAGAGGACTCAGAAAAGCAGCAGGAAGATCACTTCAGATGGAATCCAAGTCCTCAAGTGGAGGTCACTTCATCCTCTCCGACTCCTAAGCCCCGATCACTGGCAAGGGCCACACCGTCCACCCAGGCTGGGAGCATGACCTCAGCTCCCCGCTTCCATCTCCTTCCTCCATCAGCCCCACCCTCCACTGAGCCCCTTTCCTCGACCCTCCCGAACTCTGCTCGGGGCTGACCCCTGGGGACCACTTGCCCACTGGTCTGACGGCAGGTTCCTACACCTTTCCAACAAACTCTTACGTTAAATTCTTGAGATTGAATTACCTGGATGGGTTTGTTTACCTGGTTTGTTTAACCTGCCTTGACTCCTTTGATGCAGTAGGAATTACCAATCGCATTTCACAGAGTGGGAAACTGAGGCTGCCAACCTCGATGTGAATTGCCTGAGGTTACATGATGGGAAGACCGGGTCTGTGTGGCCCCATCTTTGCCTCAGTGTGTGCTACTGCCTGTGCTGGGGTCGCAACTGTTTCCCTTCCTTCCTCCCTCCCTCCTTCCCTCCCTCCCTTCTTCCCCCCTCCCTTCTCTCTCTCTTTCTCTGTCTCTCTCTTTCTTTTTTTATGGTAGTAAAATACCTTAACATAGGGCTTCCCTGGTGGCGCAGTGGTTGAGAGTCCGCCTGCCGATGCAGGGGACACAGGAACCATTTTTGAGTACACTCACGCTGCTGTGCAGCCATCACCAGCGTCCATCTCTGGAACTCTTTTCATCTTTCCAAACTGAAACTCTGTCCCCATTACACACTGACTCCCCAGCCCCTGGCACCCACCCTTCTACTTTCTGTCTGTGTGAATGTCATGACTCTAGGGACCTCATATAAGTGGAATCACACAGTATTTGTCCTTCTGGGACTGTCTTACTTCACTCAACGTGACGTCCTCAAGGTCCATCATGTTGTAGCAGTGGTCAGAATTTCCTTCCTTCTGATTTCTTTCTTTAAAACAAGAACATGTTTTTCATGTTCACGTAGCATCATTAATACTGTTATTTACAGTGGACCCCCAAGTGGTGGGGGAGGGGGAGGAGTATTTACCGTTGACACAGTTTACATCGGCCAGCGCAGGGCTCTAGTAAACGCAGACTGATTTCTACTCAGTTTTCATTGTCTTTAAATCCTCTGCAGTCAGGACCCTCCTTGTTACCCATGTCCCTCGCCACCTGCTCCATCATCCCCCAACTCCGTGCATCACTGGTTATTTATAAATGCCCGTTCATTTATATTAATAATGTAAAAGGGATTAAAAAAAGAACCCCAGAATTGGAGAGTTGATGTCACAATTCCTCAGGGGATCCAGGGAAGGTTTTGTCCTTGAGGTCAGTCTTTGAGAATCCACAGCTCCGTGGGAATCCATGGCTCCTGACAAAGGCAGCTGTCACCGTCCTTGGCCTCTGCACATGCGAGCTTGTGTGTATGTGTGTATGTCTGTGTGTGTTTCTGTGTGGGTATGCCGGTGTGTGTCTCTGTGTCTGTGTGTATGTGTGCATCTGTGTATGTCTGTGAGTGTGTCTGTGTTGCGTCTGTGTATCTGTGTGTATTTGAGTGTGTCTCTGTGTCCATGTGTCTGTCTGTGTGTGTCCCTGTGTGTCTGTGTGTGTGCACACATGTGTCAGAATGTCCCCAGATCCTGGGGGAACTCTAACTTCCCAGGATGCTGACGCTTAAGGAGTTCATTTCAGATTCTTGGGAAATGCTATTTGGCCCAGAATCAGGAGAAGAGGAGGAAAGGGGATATTAAGGAAGACAGAAAAAGGAACCCACATTGATTATTTATCAAGTCTGAGGCTCCCCAGTAAAATCAGGTCTGAATCCTTCCACACAGCAGTTATTTCCTCAAAGCATTTGTATTTTCTGGGCTGTTCGGCACCATCCCTCCCAAGTTTCTCATCCACCTGATTGTCCTAAGCATTTGGTTTTCTGGGGGTGAATTTTCTCCTCGTTGGGGGCGCTGAATAGCAGAGGCACAAGTCGCACCCAGGGTCCAGGGTTGTGTGTGGCTTTCCCCGACACCACGTGACCTCAGGAACTGGGCTGTGGACACGGCTCCTTTGGGAGCAGCTCCTGGGTGCCTACTCTGTGCTGGCCTCTGCGAGGTGCAGGAGTGAACCTGACAGGGTCCCTGCTGCCGAGAAACTAAGAATCACAGTTGTCATCGCTCGAGCACCGAGGCTCTCACAATCACATAGGGCCTTTGGTCCACCATCATCACCTCACCATGTGACAACTGGGTGAGATGGATATTATCATCATCCCAGATAAAGGAGGGAGGGAGGTATTCAAAGACAGCACTGTGTGTCCAGCACGGTACTCCCACTCCCTGTGATGGCTCTGTGGGGGACATGCTGTCCTCACAGAGTACAGGAGAATAAGGCCAAGGTTCACGCCACCCCAGTCTGGGGCCCTAAAGGGAGTTGTGACATAAATACGTGTTGAACGGATGGATGGATGAATGGATGGATGGATGGATGATAATGATAAATGAACAAATGGATGGATGGATGATGGATGGATGCATGACTGGATGGTTGGATGGATGCTGGATAGATGAATGAGTGAGTGATGGATGGATGGATGAGAGATTATTCAGCTGAGCTGAGGTTTGAATTCACCAGTTATTTGACCTTGGGGGATCCACAGAAAGCAGAGATTCTCTCCTTCAGAAAAATAAGAATAAATACTTCTTGACAAAGAAGAAAGATGCCGGGGGGGATAAAAAGTGAAAACAATTTTTAGCTATTTTGAGATAATGAAATGAAAATGGCACATAAAATCAAATTGAGATATAGGTCTAAATGCAGTATGAAAAAGAAAGAAACACAGCTGGAGAAATCTATCTGCAGCAAGCTTGACCACCATGTTTCTGGGATTCCACAGAATTCACCATTAATTAGGAGATGTCCAGTTGACTTGGAATCAGAGACTTGTCAAGCTGGGCTGACTTTGGAGAACTCCTTGCCCAGGTCCAGCTTGTGTTAGAGGAGCCTGTCTTAGGCCTCATCTTCCATTTCAGAGTCTGCAAGGAAGTTTCCAGCAGTGGCTTGCTCGGGCTCTCCCCTCCCTGAGATGACCCTGCAGAATTCCAAGGGTCTCTGGGGCGATGGGCTATTTCTGGGCCCAGGCTCCGTGTCCATGTTTGGCCTTCAAGGAGCACACTGTGAACTTTCCTGCACCTGCCAAGGTTTCAACCCACAACCCTCCTGGGAGGGCACTGATTTCTGCCCCCTTCCTCCAAGGAATCAAACAGCAGCTGGGAATGCAGCTCCAGGAGCTGCCAGGAAGTACCCTCCAACCACCACCCTGGGACAAAAAACCGAAGGGAAGATCTTGAGATATCTCTGACAGGCATTTGTTACCTTTTTGATGCTAAAAAATAATTTCAGATCCTAAAAACAGTCCTTCTCATTGAGAGAAACTTTAGGCAACACTGATAAATTTAAAGAAGATTTAACAAAAATCACCTGAAATTCTGCCGCCCAGAGCTAATGGGTCTGGCCACCTGGCTGAGGATCCTTTCAGGTAAGCTCTTGGTGCCTCTGTTTACACAGCTGCCATTTTGCAAAAAAAGGCTCAAGCTGTTCTATAACCTTTCTTAAGAAACAAAACAAAACAAAAGAACCCAACAGTCTGCTGTGAGCCTTGTTCCATGCCAGTAAATATGAATTTACATCATCAGTTTAAAAAATACCCATTGTGCCTTTATTTCACTTTATTTTAGTTCATAATTAGTTAGATTATGAACTAATCCCCTATGGATGGACATCTAGGTTGTTTCCAACTTTTCATCCTCACAGTTTGACCATCCCAATAGCAATCTCCTGCAGAATTTCCCCTTCTGCTCCCTTCTATGCAAAGCTAACTCAGAGATGCCTGAAGGAGGGAAGGAGAAAGAGAAGAGAAAAAAGGAGGAGGAGAGGACAGAATAACGGCATTTGGGCTTCTAAAGAGGTTCCCCTGAGGAGCTGAGACGGGAGCCTGGGTGGGCAGTGCCTGGTGAGGGGCTGCTCCAGGCCCAAGGTGGGAAGTTGGGGCCAGAAGCCTCAGGCTTGACTCAGCTGACCTTCCTCAGATCGGAGGGTTCCAGAACCTGGATACCCTAGAGGCATGTGTCCAGCCTATACATCCAAACTGTGTGGAATGTGGAGCTGGGACGATGAGAGAGGTGGCAATGAGATGCTCCCATGAGGGAGTGGGGATCGGGCTGCCGACGACTCTGCCGACACCTGCAGAAACCGGCTGAGGATTACCAGGCATGATAAATATATTCCAACTCTGTCCTCACGCCACCCGCCCCCCCCCAGCCCCAGCCCTGAGCCAAGTTCTCAGAGCTCACGGCTCCAACACCTGACCTTGCTCAGAGGAGCCCAACATGCTGCAGGGAAGCTCCCCAGAGATAAGCAGAGGTGGATGAAGGGGGAATTTCTTGGGGTCTCCATTCTGAGTTACGTGGGGAGATCCTTAACATGTAGGCAGCATATCACCACTTAAACACAATTTAAAGACGAGCCACAGGAGAAAATAATTTCATAGCACATATCCAACAATGGCCTTGTGTCTAGAATATATAAAGAGCTCTCAAAATTCAATAATAAGAAAACAAACTACCTGATTTAAAAAAAAAATGAGCAAAAGATCTGAACAGACACCTCACCAAAGAAGATACGTAGGTGGAAGATAAGTATGTGAAAAGATGCTCAATATACTGCATTAACGATGATTAGTTACAAATTTTAAAAAAGCATTTTCGAGTCCACAATCCATTTGATCATTTCATCAGTTCTGTGAAGTTAGTAGTTGTTGTTATTACTATTATATTATTTTAATAATAATTATTCTTTTTTTAAATTAATTTTAAAATTTTTTATTTATTTTTTGGCTGCATTGGGTCTTTGTAGCTGCATACTGGCTTTCTCCAGTTGCTGCGAGTGGGGGCTACTCTTCGTTGCAGTGCATGGGCTTCTCATTGTGGTGGCTTCTCTTGTTGCAGAGCACAGGCTCTAGGCACGTGGGCTTCAGTAGTTGTGGCTCGCGGGCTCTAGAGCGCAGGCTCAGTAGTCGTGACGTACCGGCTTAGTTGCTCCGGGGCATGTGGGATCTTCCAGGACCAGGGCTCGAACCCATGTCCCCTGCATTGGCAGGCGGATTCTTAACCACTGCGCCACCAGGGAAGTCCTGTTGTTATTATTATTTTTCCCATTTAATAGTGAAGAACTGGGAGGCTCATGGAGGTTAAAAGACTTACTCAAGGTCAAAACTGAGACTCAAAGTCATGGAACTCTTTCCACTTGGGAGGTCTCTGCATTCTAAGAATGTTCTAGAAGCCAACACTTTGTATCCAATTGGACAAGGGCACACTTCTCTTTTTAAACAAGGAGAGAAGACCACACCCACCCACAAACTCCCCCCATCATGGATGGACAGACCAGCTTCATAAGCAGGAGGCCCCTCGGAGTGTACAGTAAACGTGTGGAGGGGGTGACCACTGAATGTCCAACAGCAGTGGCACGCATAGGCTGGGAAAGCCCACCCTGTGGGTCTTCCAGAACTGGCGCTTTGCTTCACAGGAAGGCGGGGCGTTGTCCCAGGAGCAGCTGGCTCCTGCCCAGGGCCTAGCACACGGCAGGGAATCTACAGCTTTGGCTTCCTGACTGCGGATCTGAACGGGGGTCCCATTTACTTTGACTTACCTTGAGTGAGAACTCTGTTCCATCCGAGGTGCTGGGCCCTGGTCCTGGCACTGGGGGGCCCTCCAGCGGCACTGCCAGGGTTGGGGGTGTGGTCCTCAGGCTGTAAAAGAACAGAAGGATTGAACATGGCGCTACTCCCCCGCCTTTATCTCCCAATCTCGTCTACCCTCCCCAGCCCTTCTCCTGCTATAGCACTCAGCACAGTGTTTCCCCACCAGAGGCACAGAGTCAACAGAGCAAACTGCTCGGAGGCAGAGAAAGAGTCTAGTTAACTGTGTGTCTTTGCTAGGGTAGCAAAGAACCTGGCACAGACCTCAAAGGACTGGGGAAAGGAAAGAAGGGGGATGGGGGGAGAGATTGACACATAAGGACTATCAAGCCTATTTCCTAAGCCGGCTGCTTGGGGGAAGGGCCCAGCCCTCTGTGTATGCTAAGTCCAGGGGTTTCTGGATGTAGATGACAAGAACAACTTCCATCTGGACAACCCCCCCAACAGAGCACTGCACTTGGTGTCATTGTTTCCCATACATGGTTCGGGCTTTCATTCATTCAGCGAATATTTATCGACCATCTAATAGATGTCAGGCACTTGTATGAGCTCATTTAATTCTCATAACAAGCCTATTTGGTAGGTACCACTTTCCCCATTTTCAAGATGAGAAAATTGAGGCACAGAGAGCTCATAAGGGGCAAACCCAGAGAATCTGGTTTCTGAGTCCAAGTTCTTGACCACCACACTCTAGTGCCTCTCTGTAAAGAGACCAAGCCCCTGCCCTCACCTTGCTTATGTTCTATGAGGCAAGACCCCCCAAATCATCCAGTAGATCTATAATGCATTGTTTGGAGAGTGAGTTAAGTGCTAGGAAGAAAAACAAAGTCATTTCTCAGACACTGACTTGCTGTGTGTCTTCTGGCAAATTGCTTCACCACTCTGAGCCTCTGTTTTCTCATCTGCTAAAAGTAGGTCATTACTCATCTGCCCTATGCACCTGCCTGGGTTGTTGGAAGGAGCAAAATGAGCTCATGGACAAGGGAGGCCTTTGTTTTCGTGGTTGAACCAACACCAACCCATGACTCCAGGGAATTTTTCGCCCGAGGGGATTCAGGTCAGCTTGCCTTCTATAGAAAGACATCACTAGACTTCCCGCTGGTATCTTTAGGGGCTAGATGACTCCAAGTCCAATGTGATTCTTAGTGTATCTTTTAAAAAATATTTATTCAGGGCTTCCCTGGTGGCACAGTGGTTGAGAGTCCACCTGCCGATGCACATGGGCTCCCTTAGTTGTGGCATGCGTGTGGGATCTAGTTCACCAGGGATCAAACCCGGGCCCCCTGCATTGGGAGCACGGAGTTGTAACCACTGCACCACCAGGGAAGTCCCTCTTAGTGTATTTTTAAAGGCAGAGAACAATGCATATGCTCACCTACTCTTGGGAGGTAGCAGTCACCTGACAGTTACTTCAAGGGCCTTCCCCAAGCACACTACTGAGATGGAACTTTCTGGAATGCTGACCATTAAAAACTCCGCCGTGAGAAGCTCAAACCAAGAGACAGGTGCTGGATGTCCTACATTTGCTCCAGATCTATTTGCAATCCTTCACCACCCTGTTCCGTGTCCCAGGAGGCTGGCCTTCCCCTCTGCTCCCCGCTGCCTCCCCAGGTCCCCACTCTGCTGCTGGGTCTGGTTGGGCAGTAGCTGTGCCAGCTCCTAAGGGCCACGCCTTTCCTACAGCCATATCTGGGGTGTGGTGGCTTTGCGGTCACCTCTCTAGGGGTAGGGAGGGTACCTCACCACCCTCCATTGGTTTCCCCTAAGGTTGCCCCAATTAGTCAAGAGTCTCTTCATCACACTCTACACAGTGACCCCACTGGAATGGGCTCTTTCCCGCTGGGGCCCGGGCTGAAAACCTCCTGTTAGGGAACATGCCTTCCCAGAATCACGGCAGGGCCGGGTCCCAGTTCTCACTGCCACTCTCACTGCTCGTTAGCCAGACGATGATGGTCATCAAGATCATCACGGGAAGAAGCTAGAAGGACCCTGGGCTTTGGGTGGGGCACTGCATTCCAAGGATGGACTCTAGGCCACCACTGCCAGGGGAGGGCTCCCCCCATTGCCTCTCCTGGCTGGCTGGGTGCCGTCCTCAAAGGCCCCAGGGAGGGTGGAGGTGGGGAGGCCTCCTCCCCTGCTCTACCCAGAAAAGCTCCACTTTTATCCTGCACAAACCAGACTTCTGCACAAAGGTCTGCCCTTTAAGAGTCCTGCTGCTGCAATGAACATTTTGGTACATGACTCTTTTTGAATTATGGTTTTCTCAGGGTATATGCCCAGTGGTGGGATTGCTGGGTCGTATGCAGCTCTATTTACAATAGCCAGGACATGGAAGCAACCTAAGTGTCCATCAACAGATGAATGGATAAAGATGATGTGGCACATATATACAATGGAATATTACTCAGCCATAAAAAGAAACGAAATTGAGTTATTTGTAGTGAGGTGGATGGACCTAGAGTCTGTCATACAGAGTGAAGTAAGTCAGAAAGAGAAAAACAAATATCGCATGCCAACACATATATATGGAATCTAAGAAAAAAAAAGAAAAGTCATGAAGAACCTAGGGGTAAGACGGGAATAAAGACACAGACCTACTACAGCATGGACTTGAGGATATGGGGAGGGGGAAGGGTAAGCTGGGACAAAACAAGAGAATGGCATGGACATATATACACTACCAAACGTAAAATAGATAGCTAGTGGGAAGCAGCCGCATAACACAGGGAGATCAGATCGGTGCTTTGTGACCACCTAGAGGGGTGGGATAGGGAGGGTGGGAGGGAGGGAGACGCAAGAGGGAAGAGATAAGGGAACATATGTATATGTATAACTGATTAACTTTGTTATAAAGCAGAAACTAACACACCATTGTAAAGCAATTATACTCCAATAAAGATGTTAAAAAAAAAAAAAAGTCCTGCTGCTGAAGAGATGAAAAACAACCCTGTCAGGGGATCAGACTCTGGAGAGCAGCAAGGGGCGGGAATGGTGCCTCGGCAGCATCGCGGACAGCCATGCTTGAATGAAGGCATCTCAGTCAAAATCTGATTTTACCTTTGGGGAAACTGAGGTCCCACATGGGAGAAGTGAGGTTCATCCTCAGGCGTGAAGCAGGTGCTGCTAAAGGTCAATGTCATCACTGCTTATCAATATGATTCTTCATTGCCAGATTCCGGTTTTCAGAATACCGTAACATGCTGTAGGGATCAGATGATAATAGAAGACATCTGCAGAACATTACTATATACTAAATAAAAGATTCTTTGGGTTTAAAGTAGCTGCTTCCTGGGCCCCAACCCAGAGAGACAAAAAGGGAAATCAGCTCTGTACTCAGATGGGTTCCTTTTCCCTTTAAGAGTGAATTGAGGCATCAAACCTAAACATAAAAGCTAAAACCATACAACTCTTAGAAGAAAACACGGGGCAAACCTTCATGACTTTGAATTTGGCAGTGGTTTCTTACATATGACACCAAAAGCACAGGTGGCAAAATAAAAAATAAATTGGACTTCATTAAAATTAACTTTTGGGGATGTGGGGAGGGAAGGATTGGGAGTTTGGGATTAACAGATGCAAACTTGTATGTACAGGATGGATAAACAACAAGGTCCTATTCTATAGCACAGTGAACTATATTCAATAACCTGTGATAAACCATAATGGAAAAGAATATGAAAAAGAATATATATATATATATATATATATGTATAACTGAGTCACTTTGCTGGACAGCAGAAATTAACACAACATTGTAAATCAAATATACATCAATAAAATTTTAAAAATAAATTTAAAAAATAAAACTAAAAAAAATAATTAACTTTTGTGCATTAAAGGACTTAGCAAGAAATTGAAAAAGCCCACAGAATGGGAGAAAATATTTGCAAATCACATATTTGATAAGGGCCCAGTATGTAAAATATATAAAGAACTCTTACAGCTCAAGAACAGAAAGACAAACAACCCAATTTAAAAATGGGCAAAGGACTTGACATTTTTCCAAAGATATGCAAATCACCAACAAGCACATGAAAAGATGGTCAACATCATCAGTCATCAGGGGAATCTAAATAAAAACCATAATGAGATACCACTTCCCACCCACTAGGACACCCATAGGTTTTTTGTTTGTTTGTTTGTTTTTTTGCAGTACGCGGGCCTCTCACTGTTGTGGCCTCTCCCATTGCGGAGCACAGGCTCTGGACGCACAGGCTCAGCGGCCATGGCTCACGGGGCCAGCCACTCCGCGGCAAGTGGGATCTTCCCGGACCAGGGCACGAACCCACGTCCCCCGCATTGGCAGGCGGACTCTCAACCACTGCGCCACCAGCGAAGCCCCACCCATAGTATTTTTAAAAAAGGAAAATAACAAGTGTTGGTGAGGATATGGAGAAATTTGAACACTTGTGAATTGCTGGTGAGAATGTGAAATGATTCAGCCGCTGTGGAAACAGTTTGGTGATTCCTCAAAGAACTAAACAGAGAATTACCAAATGGCCCAGCAATTCCATTCCTAGGTAAATACCCAAAAGAACTGAAAACAAATATATGCACATATATGTTCACAGAAGCACAATTCACAATAGGCAAAAGGTGGGAACAACCCAAATGTCCATCAATGGATGAACGGATAAAGAAACTATGGTCCATCCATACAAAGGACGATCATTTGGCCATCAAAAGGAATGAAGTGCTGATACATGTTACAATGTGGATGAACTTCGAAACCATGCTAAATGAAAGAAGTCAGGCACAAAAGGTCATATATTGTTATGATTCTATTCATATGAAACCCCTAGAAGAGGTAAAACTATAAAGACAAAGAGCAGATTGGTGATTGCCAAGGGCTGGGGGAGAAACTGTTTCATGGGTTGTAGGTTTCCTTTTGAGCTGATGAAAACGTTTTGGAACTAGATAGAGGTGGTAGGCAGTCACATGACATTGTGAATATACTAAATGCCACTGAGTTATTCACTTAAAATGGTTAATTTTATATTACTTTTTTATCAATTAAAAAAATAGTGAATTAGGGACCTGGGGGTGGAGATGGGGTGATGGCAGATGCCAGGAAGAAAGTCCCCCAGAGGCCATCTCCAAGCTTGAGAAGGGCACAAAGGACTCTTAGAATCCATCCATCCCATTTTATAGATGGGAAAGACAAGCCCAGAGAGGACAGGGACTTGCTCAAGGCCATGAAATGCATGGAAAACCACGCAAGAATTAGAGGTAAGGCTTTAGAACTCAAAGCTGCCACCACACCAAGGTGCCCCATGGGCTCTGGCACCACACCAAGGTGCCATGGTGGGCTGGAGGGGGCCCACAGCCATCATCAAGGGAGGGAAGTCCAAGTTCGTATTTCTGTCCTGAGTTTGTGAAAGGGACAAAGTCATCAACCAATTGTTATCCAGGCTTATCCATGCCCAAGGCTTCGGATAAGCCCACCCAGGGCCTTACTCCTTGATCATCAGCCTCCTCCATGGTGCAGTTACAGCTTTAAGAGGAAAACTCATTAGCCAGCTGTTCTATTTCTGCCCACAGCCTGCATCCCTGGGCTGAGGTCATCAGTTTCCCCAGGAGGGCAATGGGAGGAAAGCAAATGTCCTAGAATCAAGGCATTCACTGATCCCCCCTAAGGGACCCGGGAGTGTTCAGTCAAGCCCTGGAAGGTGAGGCCAGCTGAGCCACTGGAGACCTGGGAGGTTCTTTTCTTTTTTAAGTTTTGCTGGCTCAGACCTGTTGGGCAGGTATAAAAGGGAATGGCCAGCCTCTGCTGGGCACCCAGTCTCTTCCAGTGTGGTCTCAGGTAGGTACCATAGAGGATGCTGGGGGAGATGGGAAACGGGGAGGGGGTGCCGTGGAGAAGCCTCCAGAGGAAAAGAGATGTAATGATGAGAGATTTGCAAAGCGGACTAGGGGGCGGGCATTTCTTGAGGGGCTGCAGAGTGGGCACATCATTCAATGCTCCAAGGGATCTGGATCTACGGGGCAGGAGAGAGCTGCCTGGTTCCACGGAGAGACGGGATTTGAACCCAGATCAACCCCACTTCACTGCACCACCCGCCTCCCCCCAGGGGATTGAAGGGATGCTAGAGTCATGCTGGGTTCAATCCCCACCACCCCCTTCCCACACTCTGTAATGCATCTCTCCCCCCTGAGGACCCTTTTAGCTTTTGCATTCCACAAGCTGAATTTTTTCTATGTTTTCTGGTTCATGATTTTGAAAAATGGGTCTTGGTTATCAAAGATGCCTGGAAAAGCAGTTGTCTGGGGGCGGGGGTAGGGGGCAGGAGTGGTTTGGATACAGGGTGCCCTGGAAGGTGGGGTCACAATTGAGCAGGAGGCTGGTGGCCACTGAGAGGGGTGGGACCTAGTGTCAGTGGCCTGCACAGCCCTCAGGCAGTGCCTGGTCCCAGGGGTCTGTGCCCCAGGCCACCAGGCCAGGGCAACAGCCATCACACCTTAGCCTGTGGTTCACGGCAAAACCACCATTAAAAAAAAAAAAAAAAAGCAAGCAGCCTAATTGGAATAAACAAAGGAGAATTTCTGGCCCTTCCTCCCCCACTAGGACAATTAAAAAGGAACCAGTGTTGAGACAGGAGCAGTTGTTCTGTTTTAATGACAAGCCTAATGCATTTTTAAAAATCTGACCTTGCTGATACTCACATTTTCTTTTCATGTGGATTTTGGTCTCATGTCCCTGGTGACTTCCATCTATGTCAAACAGAACCACAAAAATGAGACCACAAAAAGGCAATGTTTTGGTGTCATCAGGGACAACAAATGGCAAGAGGAAGTTTATGTCGCACAGTCATATCTTCCAGAAAGGGGGTGGGGGACAACGAGACCACTGAGCTGCCCACGGTGACTTGTGGCAGAGCTGAGTGAGAGCCTGGTCCCCTGGATGCTGGACAAATACTGTCCAAAGCTACCAGCAGAAACGAAGGACTCCCAGCCCCGTGCTCCCCAGAGACGGGACTCAGGAGGGATCAGGTAGGGTTCCTACCCTGGGCTGGGGGGTCTCCAGTGGTAAAACAATTGCATCGTGATGTTCACTACCCTTAACTGAAATGTATCATTTCCTCCCCTTTTTAACACAGTCGTATTAGCAATACCTGTGACTGTCAGCAACGGAAGTCACTGATATTTTCATATCATATTACAATTGTTGCAGAGAGGTCAAAAGATTGTTAACTCTCATGGTTGCTTCAAAACTAAAGTGGTTATTAGACCTGCCTTTAGAAAGCACACCTAGTGCTGTATCATGCATGTTTAATACTGTGTTAATTACATTTCAATGTCATTTGTTTCCTTGGTGATCTTATACAGTTTATTACCTGAATTTAAAATTTTGTCCAGTGAGACCACAGACATCACCAGATGGACAAAAAGGTCAGTGGCCCATGAAGGCACAGAACCCCTACCCCCCCACACCCCACCCATACCCCTTCTCTCATTCTTATTTTCTGCAAAATGGACCAGCTTTGGGGTTGGGGAACCCAGGCTCCAATCAGAACTCTAAGCTGGATCCCACAGCGAGATGAGAAGAGGAGAAAGTGTCTGGCTTTGCCTCCATCGCTTGCCTGTCCTGGCTCAGCCTCTTTTGGAAACACCACGACCCCTGGCAGGAAACACTGGAGCTCCCCAGAGGATACCTTGGTATAGGTATAGGTATAGGTATAGGTCGTGAGACGCTCCATCCCCAGCTGGGTTACTTAAAGGTGGAGGCTGTACCCTTGGCTTGAGAACAGCACTGCTGACAATGGGGCTCAGAACCACATCCTCCCCAAACCTCCAAGAAGTTCTTCACCCCCAAGACAAACTGCGACGCCCCTGACTTCTCTCTTTGCTACTGAAAGTCCCCAGTCCCCCTCCTTCCTAGTTTGTCTGCATTTGGAAACCAAGAGGTCCAGCCTTGACCCCAGGCTGGCCTCATCTTAAGAGAGGTAACCATTGAACCGGGGGCAATTATTCTGCACCAGGGACTCGCTTAGCATCTGGTAAAGCCTGTGGACCTCTGCTCAGATTGGAGTTTTTAAATGCATAAAATAAACTACGTAGGGTCACAAAGGAAGCCGATGGTATTAAAATCCAGTTATCAAAATATTACAAAATCAGTTTGTGATATAGCAATTAAAAGTGTACTTTTTTGTTAGTAGATTTAAATAACAACTTCTAACCGAGGGTCTCATAAGACCATCACTTCAAAGTTGAGATGAGGGTAAGTCATATTTGGAGATGCCTGCTACAATGAAAGGAGAATAGCTGTGATTTCTGTTGGGGACAAGCCACAGCAGTGCTGGTACTACGGTGGCTTGTGGCCTCTGCTCAGACCTTAAGGGAAAATGAAAACCAAGTGGTAATTCTTTTCTCGTCCCAGTTCATGGTTAAAAGTGCATGCTTTAACCTCTCTTGGCCTTCGTCTTCTCCTCCATAAAATGGACTCCCTGATCCCTACCTCACAGCCTTAGTGTGACGGGCATATGGGACCACAGATGCAGAAGTGTTTTGTGGTGGCTAGGGGTACACAACTCTGAGGAGTTATCAGCTTCTTTCTTATTCTTGGTTACTAAGATCTAATAGCAGCAAGACATTCAAAGTGACATGAGAGAAGCAGCCCCATGTCTCTCCCAGGCATTTGCCCCAGGCCATACAACAGTCTTGGCAAACTATCCTCTCTTTCCCCTCCAGCACCCAGGGAAGTCCTGGTTCCCGCCCGTGGTTCCTTCTCGCTCCTCCCTCAGCCAAGCCACAATGCCCAGTGCATCCAGAGGCGAATGTGGGGATGACGTGGACCCAATGCCCTTCCTGACACCTTCCGAAAAGGAGAGAATGGAAGCCATGAACAAGCCCTATGACATCAAGAGGTCTTGCTGGGTCAAGGATGAGAAGGAGGGCTTCATTTCTGGGGAGATCCAGTCCGAACAGGGCGACCAGGTCACCGTGAAGACGATCACCAACCAGGTGGGAGGGGAATAATCCCCAGGATGAAATTGAGCTTTAGGAGTGGTGGACACCCGGGCTCAAGAGGCAAGGTGGCAAAAAGAGCAGATGCCTCCGAGTCCCCTGTGCTGGGTTCAAGTTCAGACTCAAGCTGTGGGGCCCTAAGCAGGACACTTTCCCTCTCTGAGCTTTGGCTCTCTTACAACAGAGAGTCCAACATGATAGGACATGAAAGTACTTTGTATGCTCTAAAACAGTGCATGTGTGAGACAGATTATCAGGAGAGTTACTTATCTTTAAAGCCCCAAATTATCTTATCTTTAATTCCCCTTTCATGGGGAATCTATTTTCTAAGAATGAGAAGGAACATCCCACCCATCAGGAGTGGCGCTATGTGCCTGTGATGGCATAAGGAATGCGAGACAGGGCCCCGGGACACCCTGGCCAACCTGAGTGAGCTCTCCAGCGTCATGAGCTACAGATGGTGGCACCAAGCCCTTTGCTGTATTGAGGTGGTGTGCTGGGGCTGGCTTGCCCTGGCTTGTAAGGATCTAACACTAAACATTCGGTGGCTTTGCAACTGGTTGTTAAACCTTTGGCGGCCTGATGTCAGCCATGGTGGAATTGACAAATGGTACAAATCAGGGATTTTTTCTTTTTTTTCCCATGCAGCTGGTTTACTAGCACACCACTCTCTGCTGGTCCACAGTGTTCAGCTACAAGGCGTGACTTTGAGAGAGTGGATAGAAATTTTGGTTCATGAAACCCCTCCCCTGGGGCAGACTCCTGGGGAGGCGCTAGACCTTTTGCTTAACGCTTTCAATAACTTGATATAGTAGGATGTATGGACCCTATTTTGCAGAGGATCAAAGAGATTTTAGGTAATTTGCCTACAGTCACAAAGACAGAAAGTGATGAACTCAGATTCAAAGCTTGCTGTACGTGGCTCCAGTGCCCATGACCCCTCTACTGCACCACCTCATCTTCCATGGTTGGGCTGCATCCGGGGAGTGTGAAGTCAATCCTTGGTTAATTTCACAAATAAAAGAACAGAGACATTCCATGATCAGAACTTGCAATGTCTAAGCTTTACTGTGTGCCTCCCCTCCCTTTGAGGGGAGTGGCCACAGAGAGATGAGGCTATAGCTGTGGTAAAGTGGGTTTGAACATGAAAGTCAAGCTTAACTCTCAGGAGAAACATCCTTTTCAGAAAGGCAGGGCACTGCAGTGTTGCCAGGAATGATGGATGATGAGAGTGGAGCCCCAGAGGCCCCAGTTTGTGTACAATTTAAGGACAACACAACTTCTGTGAGCATCTGCGGTAGACAGGCCATCCAGCCGGGTTTGGGACAGAAAAGACCAGCTCGTCTGGCTCCTGCAATAAAGGCACAGGCTTCCATTTCTCTGCTGGGGCTGTAAGAGAAGAGTTTGCCTGTGGCGAGGACCAGAGATCAGCAACTACCAGAAATGGACTCTGAATGAAACCTAGCCTGACTTACTAGGGGTGTGGTGACCATTACTGGGTGGATTTTCCAGAACTGTCAAGATTTCAAATTATCTGCCTGTTGGACTCATAAATTATTTAAAGTCCCAGAAATCCCAGTAGGTGTTTAAGTCTCACATCTCAGGCTTCAGGCAGCTGAAAGATATTTGTTTTCTGGATCACATGTCTTGAGCTTCGGACCCAGACACTGCCATTTAAGAGCTGGCATGAGTTTTCATTTACAGAGGAAAAATTGGGGTGCAGAGCGGGGATGGGATTTGCCTGCCTGTGCACAGGAGCTCCAGACTCTTAATGCTGTATTATTTTCACCTTAAAACATCTACTGCTCATCATTGTTGTCTTTTTTGTTTGTTTGTTTGTTCTTGTTTGCTTGCTTGCTTGCTTTCAATTTTATACTTCAAGGTGGTTTGGTGGGAGCAGGGGAATGTCTTTTTATTTTTAATGGGAAAGTTCACTGCTATTTAGAAACCACTACTAATTCTCAAGGCAGAGAGCCAAGAGTCATATCTCTGCAAAGGGTCCCTGGGATCAGTGAGCAAGTTCTGATCAGCTACCAGAATGGACTTGGCTGGAAGAGAAACACAGGTTGGAGGTGCTCTGAATGTAGGGGAGGAACTTCAAGGTCTTTTTACTTGATGCCACTTAAGTTCATATAGTCCTCCCAGCAACCAGCCAAGGAAGCCACTGTCATCCCTACTTCAGAGGGGAGGCAGTTAGGGCTCATATGGCCTTGGAAGTTCCTCCCCATCCCAAGTCAATGAGACACAGCTGGACCAGCAGGTGGACTCACTGATTCCAGCTTTTTGCAGGACCCCAGAGAGTGGGTAGTACCCTGTGCCCGATGCCACTGTGGCTGTGACAGTACTATGTCTTAATGCATGTGCTGCTGTCTTGACCCCCCAGACGCTCACCATGAAGAAGGATGATATCCAGCAGATGAACCCACCCAAATTCTACCAAGTCAGCGACATGGCCAACATGACCTTCCTGAATGAGGCCAGCGTCCTGGACAACCTACGTCAACGCTACGTCAGCATGAGGATCTATGTGAGTGCCAGGGCTGGGCGTGGGGAGGAAGGGGAGGCTGCAGATCTTCTGCCCCTCTCCTGATGGAGAGGGGGCAGCTACTCTACCCTCCCCAGCAACCCATACACATTATGTCTGGGACGAGGGCAGAGGGACCACGCTTTTGACGTGTTAGAATTCCCACCCCAAGGCTTTGGCATCTCAGTGATGGTACGATCCCCATGGGTAGCTGACACACCTTTTGCTGAGGCTGTCATCCAGAAGTCTTCCTCCTGACCCCACCCCTGCAAACTCTCCAATCAAAACATCATTTTCCCCCTAGTGACTTCATGTGGCCTCAGTAGAGGTCCTTCCCTGTCTGTCCCTCCACCCTCCATCCATCCATTCATCTCCCCTTTCCTTCCTTCCTCCATCCCTCCTTTCTCCTTTCCTTCTAGCCAATTCCATCCAACCATTCATTCATTCAACAAACACTGAGCCCTGTGCTAGGATAAGCAAAGCGGGTTACCATCAGTCTCCCTGACCATCTTGGAAATCCTAAGACTTCCCGAAGGTGCTGGTGGCTAAACTTAAAATGGGATATGAGGAAGTTTTGGTGTTTGCCTCTCTAGATGTCTTTACTAAAAAGGAAAGAGGCTATCTGGTAGGACTAGGTGAGCTGGAGCCTGACTTCAAGGTTAGAGGCCGCTGGGGATTTCCTCTTCTGGGCTTTGGTGACAGCCAAGAGGACTGCCCCATGCTTCCCCGCCTTATCCTCCTCAATACTACTTTAGTTCCAGATTCAGACCCTCAGCAGCACCATAGCCCCATGCAGTGCTGGAGGACTGCACTGGAGCCCTGGAGGCCAGTGGGGCGTCACTGAACCTCAGCCTGGGAAGAGCCACATCTGCCCCTGGCTGAGCCTGGAGCTTTGGCTGAGAATGTCCATGTGGGCTCAATGGCCAAGCTCAGGGCTGGTGCTTACTCAGGGCCCCCGTGCAGCTGAGCCCTTGCTCCTGTGGGTGGCCACATCATGTCTTTGGGCTAAGGGGCTGCAGGCTCTGTGGAGTGTGGCCTGAGGGACCAGGGCAGGAGTCTCCTCTCAAATCCAAACGCCTCAGTTGAACCACTGATTGAAAAACTGGGGCAGGCAGGACAGCTCCAAGGTCCCGACTGCTGCCCTCTCGTGTCCCTCCTGCAAGGGTGGCGGGGGACCTCTCTTTTACATTGTGACCCAAACAGGGACAGAACTAGCTTCTGGTCCACTATCTGCCCCACCCCACCCTGCAGACAGGGCTGGAGGGAAAGAGTGACTCAGTGCCTGGGTCCCAGGATAAGACACAGTGCATGGTCCTCTCAAGTCTTTACGTGGGTTCTCTTCTTCTTCTCTTTGCTCCCCTTTCTTTGGATCACTTTCTATTTAATAAGGTTCCCTTTAAAAACGCAATATATTGCAGCTCTGCTAAGGAGAAACTGGGGGCGGGTATCCCCACTTGGACCAAAATGGAAAGTTTTAAAGTTTACGTGAAAAGAGGGGGCACCAGAGGTCAATGTGAGTGTCCAGCAGGAGAAGTTTGGGACCCATGGATTTGGCCATTTCCTGCCCTCAAATAATTTCTTTCACTACCTCATTGGTTTCTCTGATTTTTAAAAACTGGGATGATTTCCTTTAAAAATTGCCATGGGGTGAAAAGAGAAGGTGGTGTCTCTTCTTAAGAGTAGATCAAACCCAGTTGTCCACCAGTTGGATTGTGTCCACATAGTGAGGACTCCATGAACTCTCATGGAAAATCTCCCCCATATAGTAAGTGGAAAAAGCAAGATATAAAACAGTATCATATATCACTTATATGTGGAACCTAAAATACGACACAAATGAACACACCTATGGAACAGAAACAGATTCACAAACAGAACAGACTTGTGGTTGCCAAGGGGGAGAGGGGGAGGGGAGGGAAGGATTGGGAGTTTGGGATGAGCAGATGCAAATTAATATACATAGGATGGATAAACAACAAGGTCCTACTGTATAGCACAGGGAACTGTATTCAATATCCTGTGGTAAACCATAATGGAAAAGAATATGAAAAAGAATAGATATATATGTATAATGGATCACTTTGCTGTACAGCAGAAATTAACACAACATTGTAAATTAACTATACTTCAAAAAACTTTTTAATTAAAAAAATAAAAATAAATCAGTATCATAGAATACTATTGCTTGTTTTAAAAACAAGGTGAGGGGATACGAACGTGTCTCTGGATTTGTTTGTATATGTGCATCAAAAACCGTGGAAAGGGGTATTAGAAACCAACACAGAGCTTCCCTGTGGGAGGAGGGGGCGGTCACTGAGCAGCTGGGGGACTTTTTGCTGCGTTATTTATCCATACAAATGACTATGTTATGGATTCAGATAATTAAGCCAAAAGAAAATGAAAGAGATATATATTAAAGAGAAGGCTGGTTTTGTTGACTGAATAAAGACTCAGACATAGATTTTGCCCCCAGAGAGAACATCACTGTACTTCTCTAGGTTGACAGGATGATCCAGCCAGGATGCTCTGTGATGGGCCAGGATACGGAGGGAAGAGGGCATCAGGAGGGAGGGCCAGCTAACCATCTTCCTTCTCTCCCGCCAGACCTACTCAGGCTTGTTCTGCGTGACAGTCAACCCCTACCGGTGGCTGCCCATCTATGGGGCCCGCGTGGCCAACATGTACAGAGGCAAGAAGCGTACGGAGATGCCACCCCACCTCTTCTCCATTTCAGACGTCGCCTACCACGACATGCTCATGGGTGCGTGCAATGGGGTCCGCTGGGGCTGTCATGGCAGGGCAAGAAAAGTCCCTTTGCCATTGGGGCTCCAGGTGTATTAGACCCATGTGCTACCCAATCCCAACCCTGACCCCCTCATCACCCGTTGAAGGTTTTTTTAAATATTGCTCGGTGAATGCACTTGCTAAGTATCTGCCCTACCTCACACCCCATCTCATCTAAGCATCACAAAAACATGGGATGCCAAGCTAAATAATGTCCAGAACTCAAGTCAACCCTTAACCATTCCCTGTGCAATCTTCACCATACAGTACAATGTGATTTTTATTACTATTTCTCTTTATGTTGCTTACGACTAGGCAGCTTCATGGGACGGTGCTTATAGAAAGAGTGGTTGGTAAATTTTTGGCCCGTTCTGCAAGGATGTGGGCTGCAGAGGCAGGCGTGTAGCCTCAGACCCCATGGGATCCTAGGTCTTCGGTGTCTGTGGGCCACTGCAGCCATTCTTCAAGCCGGGTGGGATGCAGGGAGATGCAGATGGTGTGGTTAGGGTGATGCCAAATGCCGAGTTTCTAAGTGTTTTCTAATGACATCGTCCTGTTGACGGTTCCCTCCCTACAGAGCGTGAAAATCAGTCTATGCTAATCACGTAAGTGTCCCTCCTGCCTCTCAGTCTATAGACAAATAATTAGGTTTGTGTCTTACACATGTCAGTAAGCCTTCTTAGAATTAATTGGCGGGACTTTGTATGGAAATCTGCAGGCAGAGAGCGAGTGGGCTTAGCGGGGACGACTAAGGCTGCATCTGCTAAACCGAGTGTGGGGGGGTGGGGGCCTCCATGTCCCCAAGTCCCCTTCTGCCCTACCCTGTCTGTCCCTGATGGGTGAGATGTGATGATGCCCAGCCCGTACCTTTCATCGTGTTGCTTCTCTGCGGGCAATCTCCTCTTTGTCCTTCACTCGTCTGCTCTCGTTTTCCACCTGCAGTGGAGAATCTGGTGCAGGCAAGACTGAGAACACGAAGAAGGTCATCCAGTACTTTGCCAACATCGGAGGAACTGGCAAACAGTCCTCGGATGGGAAGGTAGGGCCGACTGGGCACAGCTGCTCTCTGGGTTAGGGCCGCTTTACAGATGAGGAGACGAAGGCTTAGAGGGAAGCGACTTGGGTGGGGACCCATAGGGAGAAGGTGGCTGCAGTCCCAGATCTGACCCACTGGATGGACTCTGATACCCCAGGCCACGTCTGCTCCCAGAAGTGCCAATGCTAGAGCCCCTTGTGCTTAGCGGGGTAGAAAGGGGAATGCCAGCTCCTGGTTAAGCTGCTTCTGCAGGCCCTGGCAGCCCCAGAGCGCAGGGAGCACTAGCTGGGCCAGCAGCAGCTGTAAAAAGCTGACAAAAGGGGCTTCCCTGGTGGCGCAGTGGTTGCGAGTCCGCCTGCCGATGCAGGGGACACGGGTTCGTGCCCCAGTCCTGGAGGATCCCACATGCCGCGGAGCGGCTGGGCCCGTGAACCACGGCCGCTGAGCCTGCAGGTCCAGAGCCTGTGCTCCACAACGGGAGAGGCCCTCGTACCGCAAAAAAAAAGCTGACAAAGAGGAAAGGAAGACTTCGGTGGAAGACCAGGGATGCCCAAGGAAGGGTTTTCAGGTTCACATAGGAATCTCTCCACCAAGAGCAAAAGGAAGAAATAGTAGCTAAGAGTCAAAGCCTCTCATCTGGAAGGGGCCCTCCAATGTCAGGGTCTGCAGGGGGACAGTCCTTACTTAGGCGGTGGCCCTCCTCCCAGGTCCCCTCTAGTCCCGCTCTCCCTGCCTCCCCAAGGCTGTGCCCCTCCTGGGTTCCTGGCACATACACCACTGTCATGTGAAAGCCCTGGGTCCCCAGGCAGCAGCCGAAAGGCCACCCCACCTTGTGTTTCTCTCTGGGTCAGGGGTCCCTGGAGGATCAAATCATCCAGGCAAACCCTGTGCTGGAGGCATTCGGGAACGCCAAGACCACCAGAAACAACAACTCCTCCCGTTTCGTAAGTGTGACAGCGGCAGTGGTGGCCCTGGGGGTGGCAGGACAGGCATTATCACCCCATTCCAAGGAAGGAAATCAGGGCTGATTGAAACTTACCAATGGGATGAGTCAAGTCATGGCATCTCCTTCCCAGAGATTTTTATCCGTCAGGGTCTATATCAACTAGAGTCCAGTTCAGTATTGAAATCCAGGTGCTTGAATGCAGAGATGTGGGTACACAGTGATGGAGGGGCTGAGAAATTAAAACAGGAGAGCCAGAGATTTGCAGTGGCTGGAAGCTGACAACGTCCCGCCCCCGACCAGGGGGACCATGGCTAGTGGGATGTAGGAGAGGCGCTGTCCCCGGGGCCCTGGTGGATTCTGAAGCTGGTCTGGTGGGAGCTGGGGTCATAGAAGGAGCTCTGTAGTGCCCCGCCTTTCCCTGCTGAACCCCCATCTCTGGCTGTGGCCTCTCACTGCCTGGGGAAACAGGGCTGGGCAAGGAGGAGGTGGGGGCAGGTGAGTAGAGGTGAGGGCAAAAGGTGATGGAGATACAGAGAGTCCTATTTCCAGGAGAGTTTGTCCTTGGTTCTGCCAAAGGTCAGGGAGAGGGATGTGGTGTCTCTCCATAAGGAGACGTGGTACAGCGCCCCCTATATGTGGCTGGTCAAATTCCCACCACTCCTACCTCAAAGCCGAACTCCAAGGGGCCCCAGCCCCTCCTGTGGGGCACTCGTCTGCCCCACAAGGTCCCAAAGCCGCAGGCTACCCCCAGACCCTAGATTTAGCTCCAACACCCTCCTTCGCTGCCCATCCGATTGGGAAACCCACAACTCCACATACAGCCGCCTCTGGCCCAGTTACCTTCCTGCAGTGCCCTTAGAATTCGGGGGGCGGAGCAGCCAAACCCGGGTCGCAGGTTGGTCTAGAGCTCCCTCACGACCCTCCCCTCTCCTCCCTGCTCAGGGAAAGTTCATCCGGATCCACTTCGGAACTACAGGCAAGCTGGCCGGAGCTGACATCGAGAGCTGTGAGTCAGGCTGCTTTTGGAGGGTTCTTGGGGCTGGGACCAGCTACACAATGCGTGGGGTACAGCACACAATGAAAGCGCAGGGCTCCTTGTTCAAAAAGTGTTAAGAATTTCAAAACAGCAGCAGAGGGACTCAAGTGTGGGGTCCTTCTGAACACAGCCTGCCACACCCAGGAGGCCGGCCCTGCCCCAAGTTCCCCCCCATCAGGAGCCAGGCCCCCGCCCAGGCCATGGGTCTGGGGCAGAAGAAGAGTGGACCCATGACTGGCCACGGCACTGGGATTTATGGGGAGGGGAGCCCTGCTTTTCATGGAGCCCTGAACTCCAGGAGAATGGGCTGAACTCATGGGCATGTCTTATTCTTTTCCAGATCTCTTAGAGAAATCTCGTGTCATCTCACAGCAAGCAGCTGAGAGGGGCTACCACATTTTCTACCAGATTCTCTCTAACAAGAAGCCTGAGCTTGTCGGTAAAGATCTTTATGTCTGTCTGACTGTCCCTTAACTCGCTTTTCCTCTATTTTCAATAATGAAAGAATTCCCATGTTATGGAGGGTTCGGTGTCATACCTGCAGTTCTACATGAATCCCTTTAGTTTAGAGTTATGTGAAGGGGTTTTGGGAAGTTTCTCAAAGTTCTACTCACATCCATCTTCACAACAGACTATGAGGCTTCACACTATTGTTGGCCCATTTCACAGATGGGGCCTTGAGATGCCTGCAACTCATGGCTGAGACATGGACCTGGGATATAGGGCTTTAGACCCCCCACGTCTTGCTCGGACAGCAGCGGAGATGTCAGCCCAGGACGACTGCATGTAACAGGCTCCCCTCTGAGTGGACGTAGCCCACTGAGTACACAGCTTGGCAAGCACACTGCACTCACCCCCTCAGCTCGATGCCCTTGTGCAAGCAACAACCTGCTCAACTGTCCCTGGCAGACCTGCTCAGGATCTAAGGTCCAGAGAGGGATGAAGACTCAATCTTCCACATACACACCTCCTAACCTAGCCAGAGACTAAGGCATTGAGTATCATCCCCCACCCATTTCTTGCATCCATGTCTCTTCCAAGAGTGAAAAAACAAACATAGACCAAGAGGGGCATGTATTTGAAGAAAAATAGAAGTGAGCATATTTCTTTGTAAAAGTGACAACATCCCATGCATATTATATGCAAGTGATTATTATTGCCTGCTGCAATTGTCCTGTTAACTTCTGCCTTTGAGTGCGACCTGCTCTTTACAGGACAGAGAAAGGAGAAAGATATGCACTCGTTTATTCCAAAAATATCTACTGGCTGCCTACTAGGTGCCAGGTACTGGGCCAAGTGACAAAGGGCACAACCAAGTTCCAGAGACCCTCTTGCCACTCTAAAGTTCTTCATATGCCCTGTTCAAGTCCCTCCTGACTCTGGGTGATCCCAGAGGGCAGGGACCATGTCGTATTCAGCCCTGTAACCCCCATGATGACACCACCATGCCTGGCACACGGGAGGCATGTAGAGCGGGTTAAAAATGAAGAAGAAGAAAACCACGTGTCACCAAGCTGCTAACCTGCTTTCCTGCTCTTGGCAGAGAGTCTGCTGCTGGTCCCCAACCCTAAGGAGTACTTCTGGGTGAGCCAGGGTGTCACCACCGTGGATAACATGGACGACGGGGAGGAGCTGCAGGTCACAGACGTGAGTACTCAGCGTGGCTGGGGAAAGACAGGGAAACTTTGGGGCCCTGCAGGCACTGCCACCAGTACTGGGTGGGTCGGGGATCGGGGGGGACACTCAGAGCCACCAGGCAGCAGCCTGGATTCTCCCATGGAGATTTCTGGGGTTTGCAGCTGGCATTTTTCCCAAGGCTGTCGTAGCAAGCAGCTTCTCTTTGCAGAGTTGAACTGGAATGCGATAGGGACTTAAGGGGGCCAACTACTCCAAGTGACTTTTCCTCCTCCCCAGCCCAGCTAGATGTGACCCTCTAGTCCCACCAGTTCCCACGGCACCCTCTCTCTCCTTTGTGACATGGAGCACCTGAGAATTCTGTTAGGAATATTGTGTACTCTCTCCTCCCTGACAGCCGAATTGATTCCCGATGCACCTTTGCCTTCCCCTTCTCCTGGTACCTAGCTAGGAGCCTAAACAGTAATAATTATGGGAAGAATAACACTACTTCCTGGTTATTATTATGTGCCAAGCACAGGACTAAACATTTACACATCACTTTGGTTTATCCTAATGATCACCTACCACCACCCATTTTGCAGAAGACTAAACTGAGGCCAGAGAGGTTAAATAAATACAACGACTATCTCATGGAGCATCTGGTCTGGACTCCTTGGAGGAAAACAGTCCTCTCTCTCTCTGGTCAGGGTGTGTCTGACCTCCAGAGTCCACAGCGTGCCGCAGCAGCCCATAGGTGCCACCCCATGGTGGCCTCCACTCTGTGGAACAGGGAGCCAGGAGTTTCTTGGCTTTCTTCTCCCTGTGGCCTTGCAGGTAGCCTTTGACGTGCTGGGCTTCAGCTCCGAGGAGAAGATCGGCGTGTATAAGCTGACTGGGGGCATCATGCACTTTGGCAACATGAAGTTCAAGCAGAAGCCCAGAGAGGAGCAGGCTGAAGTGGACACCACGGAGGGTAGGTGTGGGGCGGGGGCCATGCAGGGAGGAAGCAGCCGGCGGGGGTAGGGGCTCGGGGCTCTCTAGGGCTTCCTGCACATTTCAGAGACACGCTGTAAACCGAGAATGTTCCTTTGATATCCAGACATCAAGATCCTTGGGAAGGCATGACAGAGTCGGAGACATAATTTTGGCTTCTATATTGCTTTGCCCCTTCACCTCGAGCAAGTGTGGAAACCGTATCAGACCTCTGTTTTCTTTTTTCTTCCCTCATTCTTAAATTGCTTTAATTGATGTATAGTTGATGTATAATATTATATAAGTGACAGGTGTACAACATAGTGATTCACAATTTTGACAGGTTATCCTCCATTTATAGTTATTATAAAATATTGGCTACACTCCCTGTGTCGTACAATATACCCTGGTAGCTTATTTTATACCTAATAGTTTGTACCTCTTACTCCCCTACCCCTATATTTCCCCTCCCCTGCTTCCCTCTCCCCACTGGTAGCCACCAGTTTGTTCTCTATATCTGTGAGTCTGCTTCTTTTTGGTGATATTCACTAGTTTGTTGTATTTTTTAGATTCCACATGTAAGTGATATCACACAGTACGTGTCCTTATCTGTCTGACTTATTGTACCTACCATAATGATCACCAAGTCCAGCCACGTTGCTGCAGATGCCAAAATTTTGTTCTTTTTATGGCTGCATAGTATTCCACAGTATATCTATGGCACAGCTTCAGACCTCTGTTTTCTTGTTGGCAACATGGGGGTCTCCTCCCCCTCCCCCAACCCCTTCTCTAAACACGATACAGTGCTGGGGTTCTCTGGGGCAGGGCACCATCTTTCTTTCACTCACCTGCTCCTTCCATCCCTACTCAGTGGCCGACAAAGTCGCCCATCTCATGGGTCTCAATTCTGGGGAGCTCCAGAAGGGCATCACCAGGCCCCGGGTCAAAGTAGGCAACGAGTTTGTGCAGAAGGGCCAGAACATGGAACAGTGCCAGAACTCCATCGGGGCCCTGGGCAAGGCCATCTATGACAAGATGTTCAAGTGGCTGGTGGTCAGGATCAACAAGACCTTGGACACCAAGATGCAAAGGCAGTTCTTCATCGGGGTGCTGGACATTGCCGGATTCGAGATCTTTGAGGTGTGTCTGGCCTCGCATTCCGTCTCTGCTTTGGGGTGGCCACCCTCCTTTGATGAGTGACTTTTCACCAAGGTTCTCTTGTTTCCTTGGACCTGGGGCTGGCCGATCTCAGTCTGCTCCTGGCTCTTTGGCTTCTGGCTTCTGGCCTCCGGAAAGTTCCATCTTCATTTGTACGGTGCCAAGTCACAAAGAACGGGGAGAACATAACAGATAGAATGAGCGCCGTGCTGGCTGGATCCAGCCTGTACTGGCTCACCAGAACTGACTGGTGAATTTTCAAGAACTCTGTGACCAGTTGCCATCCTGTTGACACAGGTCCGAGGTGTATTTACACCATGGAGATCAGCCAACACTACAAATCAGGCTTTTTTTTTTGAGAGGGAGAGCTGATTTATCAGCACACTACCGGTGGCTCCCACCTCTTGCCCACAAAAATGAGGCTCAGGTCTCATCATAAGACGAGTGCCGTGGGTCAGGAAGATTTTACCTTTGTAATTGGAGGCAGCATGATTAGGAGTCGGGAGACCTAGTTCTGGACTCGGGTTGGCCACCAACTAGCTGTGTGGCCTTCGGACAGTGGTGATCCCTCTCTGAGCCTCAGTTGTCTCAACTCTAAAATGAGCAGGCTGGAAGAGATGACCTCTAAGGTCCTTTTCAGCTCCACTGTCCTATTATTCTAAGATTTCTACTAGCCACAGATGGGTTAAAAAAAAATAGTTTAGCCCAATTTCTCTCAGGCTCTAAAAGGCTAATGTGGCTGCTGTCTACAGTAGAATCATTTAATTCCATAGGTGGAAAGAACCTTAGAGAGAGTTTCCAAACCACGCCGCCTGGACTTCTGGGCAGCCGCTGATGGCCAGCAGGGTGAGGCCAGGGAGTGAGGAGGACACCTGTGTCAAGAGCAGGGCAGGTGCAATAGACAAATGGGGCTGGAATCCCAGCTCCTCCACTTCCAAGCTGTGTGCCTCTGTGTCCCCATCTTTGATGAGGACACTCATCATTCTTGTCTTGTAAGGGTTTTGAGCAGATGCAGCTTAGTCAGGGTCTGACACACGTACTTGCTCCATGCAGGTTGCTCTGTGATGACAATGGCACCTCTCCTTTGACCTGTTTTTCATATGAGGCTTCAGCAGGGGGTTTCATTCAGAGAAAGCAGTCTCTGGTTTAAAAAAAATAAAAAGGATTATAAACCCCTCAAACAGCTTCATCCTCCAGATGAGGATGAGAAAAACCAGAGAGAGAGAGAACTGTCTAAAGGCACACAGGAGGTCAAACCCATAAAGCATCTCAAATGATCCATCTCTAGAAATAAAATGATGTTCATTAACCACATGGGGCCAGAGTCTGAGTTTTGGGTGCTGGCAGCAGCAGTGGGTGGCCCGGGCTCTGTGCCTTTGCAGGGGAGGGTAGCTGAGAAGGGCTTCTTGCAGGGCCGATGGGAGCACTGACCGGGTGGTGGGTGCATCCGGGGAAATGCCAGACACTGGTCGGCCCTCAGCAAGCTTTAGCTCTGCTTGTGGACCAGCTCTCAATCCGGGGAGAGACTGTGTCTGCATCCGGGCTAATGCGCCTCTTTCTGTCTTCCTGCCACAGTTCAACAGCTTCGAACAGCTGTGCATTAATTTCACCAACGAGAAGTTGCAGCAGTTCTTCAACCACCACATGTTCGTGCTGGAGCAGGAGGAGTATAAGAAGGAGGGCATCGACTGGGTCTTCATCGACTTTGGCCTTGACCTGCAGGCCTGCATCGACCTCCTGGAAAAGGTACCACGCTTCTCAAAGGAGGGGCTTGGAGCGAGATCGGGACTCTGGGGCACATCTCAGGAAGGGATTTCACTGGGGCCTGTGGTTTCGGGGGAGTCAGCAACATGGCAGATGACCTCAGTTTATCTGACCTCAAGCTTCCTCTCTGCAAAATGGGTACAACAGTCACTGCAATGGCCACTGTTAGTTCGGCTGTTTTATGCCTTCACTCATTGGATCATCACAAGCTACCAACGGTGGGGAGGAATTTATTATAACCATTTCACAGAATTTATTATAAACATTTCACATTGAGGCACAGAAAAAGGAAGTCACCTATCCAAGGTCATCCATCCTATGAGTGGCAGAGTTGGGTTTTAACCAAGGCCATCTAATAGCCTCCCCTGTAATCACACCATAGGGAATGTTTTAACAAATGGCCTCATTCAGGAATATATAGGATTAGCAAATGCAAATTATTATATATATAATGGATAAACAACAAGGTCCTACTGTATAACACAGAGAACTATCTTCAATATCTTGTGATAAACCATAATGGAAAAGAATATGAAAAAGAATGTATATATATATATATATATATATACGTATAACTGAATCACTTTGCTGGACAGCAGAAATCAACACAAAATTGTAAATCAACTACACTTCAATGAAATAAATCTTTAAAAAAAATTTAAAAGAAAAGAAAAAACACAGAGAACTATCTTCAATATCTTGTGATAAACCATAATGGAAAAGAATATGAAAAAGAATGTATATATATATATATATATATATACGTATAACTGAATCACTTTGCTGGACAGCAGAAATCAACACAAAATTGTAAATCAACTACACTTCAATGAAATAAATCTTTTAAAAAAATTTAAAAGAAAAGAAAAAATAATGTATACTGTTTGATTAAATGCAGAAAAGGGATAGAAAAAGGACATTAACAAGACAGATGACAAAATTTGAACAAAGTCCGAACAGACTTTGATTTCTTAGTTTGATTTCGTAGTTTTCATCATTATGTACAGAGGTTATGGTAACATTTGGAGAAGGTGGATGAAGGATATACAGGAATGCTTTGCACCATTTTTGCAAGCCTGAAATTATTTCAAAGTAAAAAGTTAAAAAATAAAGAAAGAACATACCTTGTCTCCGAGGTTCACCCTCAGGCCCGTCATAGAGAAGCTATCATCCAGGCAGCCAGGGGTCTTCAATAGGGGCCAGGCTTACCTCCCTGGAAAAGTCTCCAAAACAGGCAGTGGACTGCCTGTCCTGCAATACCTACAAATACCTGCCTGTCCAGCTGTCACAGAGCCTGAAATGCCCTCATGCTGGAGCTTTGGGATCAAGCGTTGCTTTCTTCCAGGAGTCTGCTTTAGAAGAGAAAACAGGTGTCATTGATGATGTCACCATTTTTCTGAGAGCCAAGCCTGCCTGGCACCACTGTTTGGGTGGGATTAGCATTTGGGGAGCTATGTAGCCCCCTCATTGATGTCAGTCTTCCCTTCTCTTGGACCTGATGAATTCTAGCCTCTTTCAAGTCTAAAAGGTCATGGCATTCGAAGGCCATGGAAGACTAGACCATTCCCAGAGGTCACTGCCCAGAGTTCTGCGTCCTGGCCGGCCACGTGGGGTCTGGGGCACCCCTCCCACCAGCCACAGGCCAGCACCAGAGTCACCCCATTGGCCCCCTCCAATGCCATCCACTCCTCTTCCCTTCTAGCCCATGGGCATCTTCTCCATCTTGGAGGAACAGTGTGTCTTCCCCAAGGCCACCGACGCCACATTCAAGGCAGCCCTGTACGACAACCACCTGGGCAAGTCCAGCAACTTCCTCAAGCCCAAGGGGAGCAAGGGCAAGGGGCCCGAGGCCCACTTCGAGCTTGTCCACTATGCAGGCACTGTGAGTACCTCCTTGGCACCCTCTGTGTCCACCTGCCTGGTGCCTCCAGCTTCCACAAATGTAGGTCTGTCCTGCCGCACCCTCGCTGAGGCCTCCTCCCTCCCCCTAACGCAGCCACCATCGAACAGGGTGATCAGTTGATCGAAAAGACCTCTGGCTTGTACTTCCTCCTCACTTCTCCCTCTGGGAGTTCCAAAGCAATCTAGCCAAGGATGCCCAGCAGTTCATGCCCTCAGACCCACCAGGGCCATGCCATTGTCTATGGCCCTTCGTTTGACGGCTGAACTTCGATCTTGGTCAGAAATGGCGATGTTTGCAGGGAATTCCCTGGCTGTCCAGTGGTTAGGACTCCGTGCTTCTACTGCAGGGTGCACGGGTTCAATCCCTGGTTGGGGGACCTAAGATCCCACATGCCACACAGCAAGGCCAAAAAAAAAAAAAAAACCAGACAAAACTTGCAAAAAGAAGGAAAAAAAGTCCATGAGTCCATCAATTATTCCCCAGTTGACTCATTCATCCCTCTGACAGCACGTGGCCACCAAACTAACAAGGTGACATTTACGGAGTGGCTTTTTCACTCATGACAAACCTAGTCCTTGGGGAAGAGGGAAATTAAGTGCAGCCAGGACTCAGGTTTATTTGAATAATTGATGGGGGAAACAATCAGTGTTGCCATCAATGCCAATGCCTCCTGTTACCAAGGAGTTCGTTGAGCCTCTCTGGGTTTTGCTGCGGGGAAATGGCAGGCTTAGGACAGAGCTGTCAGGAAAGCTGCTGTTGGACTGGGCATCGGGGCTTTTATGATCTCAACAACCATGATAATGCCAACTACTGGCCAAATGGACTGTGCCGCTACCCAGAGCAAACGGGCTTGGGGCCAAATTGCAGTGTTCCACCGCACCCTCCACGATGAAATGAGAAGGGCTCGGTGTTTGTAGCAATGGGACATCCAAAGTCAAATGGGGCCTATGCACTTCCAAGAAGGCTCTAAGATGAGGCCCAGAGGTTATGAATGTCATACACCACATAGAAGAAGGAAAGCCCAAAGGTTTTGTCTTCTCATCTGTGTCCCTAGGCTCTCCGTGCTCAACGGAAGGATCTGAAAGGCACCTTCCTCTTTGCCTCTCCAGCTGGGGCTACATGGCAAAATGGGAACCAGAAATTAGTGGATGTCCAGTTACTTGGACACAGGAAGCCCCCAGTTTGGATGGATGGAGCCCAACTCCCACCAGGCAATGGCGGGGGGATGTGTGCTTCTCAGCAAGGAGAGAACAGATGCCCTTGCAGGGAGTTCTTCATGTTGCTTGGGATGCCACTGGTCAAGGTCAATCACTGAGCCAGGAATAAGATCAGCCAACCTGGGTAGAAGACGACCCAGGGGTCAGGGAGGCTCAGTGTGGCCAGCAAAGCAAGACATGTAAAAGAAGGTCACACCTGGCAAAGAGTAGCTGGGGAGTCCTGGTGTGTGGGTAAGCTCAGAGACAGGGTGCCCTAGACAGGCAAACTGCAAATGCCCAAGAGATGGGGGTTCATGGACATCCCAGGACTCCAGGCAAGTCATCAGGACAGGAACTGAAGTCCCAGGAGATGGGGCTGAAGGTTGGTCCTGGGAACCCAGAGTAGACAGAGATGGAGGTCGAGGTTCTGGCTGTGGGACCTGAAAGGTGGAATCTGGGCCTGAAATGTAACCACTGGCATTTGCCCCCTTCCAGGTGGGTTACAACATCACGGGCTGGCTGGAGAAGAACAAAGACCCCCTGAATGAAACAGTGGTGGGCTTGTTCCAGAAATCAAGCCTGGGGCTCCTAGCCCTTCTCTTCAAAGAAGAGGAGGCTCCAAGTATGGCTGACCCCTCGTGTGTCCAGTCTCTCTGTGCCGATACCCTTTAGCGGCCAGAAGTAGAAAAAAAAGAAAACAAAAACTCTCATATTTGACTCTTGTTGAATGAATGAATGAACGAACGAATGAATGAATGAATGACAAGTTGCTTGAGATCGGCTATGGATGCTACTGCAATAAAGAGGTACAGATGCATCCTGGGAGCTTCTTCCATCAACCAAATTGATCACTGGGCCCATATCATGTCTAGGTGGAGCGATATTGCTTTGGAAAAGTTGATGCCCAAAAGCTCTGTGCTTATCTTCTGCTCCCTGCTCTCCTGTCTGAGCCAAATGTCAAGCTCAGTTCCGCCTCCTACCCAGTAGAGGTCCTGTGACCCATAGGGGAACACCCAACAGGGCCGCCACTTAGAGGGACAAGAACTGCAAATCTCCTTGGGCTCAGAGATGTGTGCGTCGCCAGCATGCAATTCCTCCAGATGGTGTGGGTTCTTCCTCCTCCCCAGGCAATGACAGCAGTGTGTTGCCTTGGGCCAGCCCTAAATCGCAAAGGGCTACAGACCCTCCAGGAAGCACAGCACACCTTCTGACTGTTATGCCACAGTCAGCCCGTTCACCCTCTCCCTGGTAGATCTCATTTTCCTGGTGTGGGGGTCCTACCTCATCTAGTCCCCAGACAAGTCTTTTCAAAACAGAGAATGCACGTCCTTGACACAGAGCACTGAATGGGGCTGCCTGCCCCTGTGCTGGGTACTGATGTGAAACATGCTTCTCTCCCTTCCTCAGCTGGAAGCAAGAAGCAGAAACGAGGGTCCTCCTTCATGACCGTCTCCAACTTCTACAGGGTAAGTAGGGTCTGCCCCAGAGGCCACCTTGTGACCACTGCCCCCAACCATCCCTTCCAATGATGTAGTGGTCTGGCTGCCACCTCATGGCTCAGGACAAGATGATTTCATTTCTATGCCTATGGTTGCCTCTTTCATTTCAGGGGTCCGTTTCCTTCTGAAGAGGGCGCAGAACCACAGGACCATAGGGCAGAAAAAACCCTTAAAGATGGTCCAGTCTAACTGCGTTGTTTCAGATTGAAACCCAGAGGATGATGGGACGTGCCCAACATAACAAGTGGAAATATCAGTGCCTAAGATCTTGTGCTGGCAGGTCTTCTGGGCTGGGCACAACTTCCACAAAGTTTGGGCACTACTAGCAACATATTCCAAGGGCAGAAATGTAGCCAATGGTGAGATGTTGCACAAAGAATGATTTCAATACTTCCCAAGGATCCAGCTGTCCTGAGGCAGAGTGGGCCACCTCATTGGACGTATCCAAGTGGAAGAGGAGGGATCATCTAGTAGGGAAGTTAAAAATGGTGAGGGATTTGTCCACACAGGCACTACGGTTCCTTCTAGTAGCAAGATTCTACGATGAGCCAGCACTGAACTCAGAGGGTCCCTCTTTCTGTAAAACATGTCACTTTGGGCAAGTTACTGGACCTTTGAGAGCATCACTATCTGACAGAACTTTCTGCGATGATGGAAATGTTCTCTTCTGTTCAATATGGCAGCCACTGTCCAATATGCTGTCCAGTACGACAGCCACTAGCCACACGTGGTTAGTGAGTACCTGAAAAGTGGCTGGTGTGACCAAAGCACTGAATCGTAATTGTAATTAAATTAATTAAACTCCAAACAAATACCTCTCCTGAGCATGGGTGTCCTGCAACACCAACACCGAGCTTCACTCTTTCTTTCCCTCTACCCCCAGGAGCAGTTGAACAAGCTGATGGCCACCCTCCACAGCACCTCCCCCCATTTTGTCCGCTGTATTGTCCCCAATGAGTTCAAGCAATCAGGTACATCGTGGGGACATGTCTCCCAGCTGGAAGTCCTCGGGATGTGTGAAGTTGGGGGTCACTCCAAATTAAGTCCACTTTTTTTTTTTTTTTTTTTTTTTTGGGGTACGCGGGCCTCTCACTGTTGTGGCCTCTCCCATTGCGGAGCACAGGCTCCGGACGCGCAGGCTCAGCGGCCATGGCTCACGGGCACAGCCGCTCCGCGGCACGTGGGATCCTCCCGGACCGGGGCACGAACCCGCGTCCCCTGCATCAGCAGGCGGACTCCCAACCACTGCGCCACCAGGGAAGCCCTAAGTCCACTTTTTAATCACCAGGAATGACTGGGGTAAAACGGGGCATTGAAAGAACCTCCAACAGTGAATCATCCAAACAGCATGTTCTAGCTACTTTGTAAAGCAGAGTGGTGCCCACCTAGGCAGAAGTCACACTCAGGAGAGCCTTTGGGCCTTGGCTGAATTGTGGGGGACCTGGGACACCCTAGGCAGTGACTGGAGGAGATTAGGGTTGAAGACCTGGATATTCAGTTCAGCCTCCTTGAGTGGCAAGGAGTGGCCTAGGGTACCCTAGGGTAGTGACTCCCCACCCTGCACCCTCCCTCTTGGCAGGTGTGGTGGACGCCCACCTGATCATGCACCAGCTGGCTTGCAATGGAGTCCTGGAAGGCATCCGTATTTGCAGGAAGGGCTTCCCAAACAGGCTGCAGTACCCAGAGTTCAAACAGAGGTGAGTGGTGTCTTCCCGATACCTTGAGTACAGTTCTCGGTCTCCAGGGGTTGACTCTTGATAAGTGTAGTTCCATTGGAGCAGACACTATGGGTACAGTGATGGACACTATCTCACTGTCTACTTCAGTACACAATGGCCCAACTTTGAATAGCCAGCACCTGCATTTCTTTGCCCGAGGGCTCTCTCTGGCTGCTAGAGCCTGCTTTGCTACTTGGCAGGCTGAAAGTATCAGGAATTAATGCTTCCCCAGGAGCAGCCCTCGACGAATGACTAAGGACACTTGGCATATAAATGCTTCAGCTCCCTCACCCTGATGATGGGCTAACTGTGAGGCATGTTCTATACTGGCTCTCAGACAGCTGTGTGTTGGTAAATGTTTAACAATGGGTCCTCCAAGTTAAAATTAAAAAAAAAAATAATAAGAAGCCCTGATTTGTAATATCTTCCGATTTCCATGGTATAAATACTCCCACCATGGCTGACTTCAAGCTACCAATATGACATCACTGAATGCAGGGTTGGGGAGAGATGCACACAGGCACTTGTGAGCCAGGGGGAGCTGTTCCAAGCACACAAGGGTCCCCCAGCAGCCTGAAGCCCCAGTTACCTGTTCTGATAACTGGCTTGATAACATGCCTTTTGCTGGCCTCCCTGACCCACTCCCCAACTCTGCCACCTCTCAGATAAACTACTTGCACTTGAATCCTGGTCTCAAGGTCTGATTCTGGGGGAACCCAAACTGAGACCTCCACCTGAGAGGTTAATTTACTTCGACCCCTTCCCTAATTGCTAGAACATAGGACCACAGATTGATGGAGCAAGAAGGGTCACTAGAGGTCATCTTGTCCAAGCCCTCTGAAGTTCCTAGCTGGGGAAGGACTAAGGGAGCTACTGGCAGGTCAGGAAAAGAAGCAGTTCTCCCATGTCTGGAGGAAAAGATGAAGAAGGAAAGATTTTGGTACCTTCATTTCTAAGACCATCTCCCCACTGAACTTCCAACCCACACCGACATCTACTCCCCAGCATCTCCTGTCAGTCCCCTCCCTCTGCCTGCCATGGGCCTCTGCAAAACAAGTCTAATCCCTGATTTGAAGGCCATCTCACAGGTCGATGATAACTGTGAGGGTAGACTTCCTGGGCTGCCAACTTGGGGATGATGGGGACTGCCATCGTCTCTCCCGACAGGTATCAAGTGCTGAACCCCAGCGTGATTTCTCAGGGGTTCGTGGACAACAAGAAGGCCTCAGAGCTGCTGCTCGGGAGCATCGACTTGGATGTGAATGAATACAAAATCGGACACACCAAGGTAGGGTCTTCCCACTCAGGCTTGTCCCAAGAAGGTGGGTGTCAGGGTGTGAATTCCAGCTCAGCCGTAGACCAGGTGGTCAAGCCCCTCAGCTGCTGAGAGCCTCTGTGCCCTCTTCTGAAAAATCAGGGCTGGTAAAGCCAATCTCACAGGATTGAGAGTAGCGTGCGTGAGAACCCAGCTCAGACAGAGAGGTACTCAATAAACAGGAGAATATTAGGACTGCATGGGCCACAGATTTCTCAGAATAAAAGCAGCCGATCGGAATCAAGGTCCTGGACTGGACCGGGGCACCACGGTACGTGTGTGGGTGAGGTCCGGGGGTGAAGCACCCTAATCCCAGCCCACCCACACCACGAGTCCCAGCCCTGAGTTGGCAGGCGAGTCAGGGTTGACTCAGACCGAGCGGCTGCCTGATCCTGACTCATGGGGCCCATGTCTGTCCCACTTCCTGGTCCCGCAGAGTCCTGTCAGGATTGTAAGGGCCAGGCTGATGGTGGGAGGTGCCCATCGACACCTGCCGAACCAGACTGCACCCTAACGTGACAGTCAGGGTGATGCAAGAGGGGCCCTGGCTTTGCCTCAGACTCGGAGCCTGCTGCCGTGCAGCATGGAGTGGGTCACTTGACCGTCCTAGTCTCGTGGGGGGCATAGGCAGGCCCAGCTTCTCCGTGGGCCTGGTGTGGCACAATGCCCAGGGAAGCTCCCAGCTGCATGTACATCCAACACGTACGGAGTGCCTCCTGCGTGCCAGGCACAGTTCTAGGCTTAGGGATATGCAGGTGGACAGAACAGAAAGAGTCCCTAGCTCCCTACAGCTTGCTTTGTAGCCATTGGTGTTAGCAGGATTGTAATACTGCCTTCAAACCTGCCAGAACCATTAGCTTTGGCCTCCTGCACCACTGAGACGTGCTGTGTGGAGATAAATTGACTTATGGGAACTCTCAGGCTTTGTCACAGAATCACTGAATACCTGAGCTGGAGAGAACCTCAGAGACCAGCTCCTTCCCCCACCCCACCTTTGATGGGTGGGAAACTTAAGAAAGCCTGGAGAAGACATAGAGGTGACATGCCCAATTTCACAGAACTAGGCAGGACAGGGCAGGCCTCAGGCCCCTCGTCATGGGATCAGGGATGTCATGTGACTTGTATCTGACACAGCTACCCCTGGGCAGACAGACTGATCTTGCTGTTGTTCAAGGGTTGCATGGGGCACCTCAGGTCCAGGTAAAGGCCTGGGGCTGCTGGGGACTGCTCTGCTCCCCGGTGCCAGGCAGGCTCTGGCGGCAGGGGCAGAACAGAGAACAGAATGACTTCGCCTGTACACTGTGTCCCCATCCCTGGCTTTGGCTCACGTGGGCTTTCCCCACCAGCCACATGCTTGCCTCACTGCTCCTCAAAGACCAAACCTCAACCACAATTAATCTGGAAATATCAAGCCCAATGTCTCTACCCTACGATTGGTGGGGAGAGGGCAGAGGGAAGAAGCATCCCTTTCCATCCTTTCCCTGTCAGTATCCAAGCATCCACATCTTTATATTCATCTGGGGACTCTAATCCCTGCCCCCACGTGTAGAATCAGAGATTCCCAGCGCTGAAAGGACTTGGGGTCCTGCACTCCCACTGGACAGGAGACGAGACCACGTTCCCCCAAAGGAGAGTGACTTAACCAAGGTGCCCTAGCACATCCAAAGCAGGTTGAGGCCAGGTGTGGGTCTCCTGATTCCTTCTATACTTCCAGAAGTTTCTATCATGTCCTATTAGAAGCCTATAAAAATATGGTGCATTATAAAACACACTGATAAAGCGATCACCCATAAGCCCACTTAAAAACCCAGAACTTCATCTTTGCATCTCTTTCCTCTCCTTCCTCCCAACCCCAAGGAATAACCTTTGTCCTGAATGTTAACTGTACCCTTGCCTTTTCAAAAAGTTTTTGTTTTTTTTTTTTTCAAAAACAGTTTTATCACATATGCACATAGCCCAAGGTTTGCCTGGTTTTGAGCTTCATGAAAGTATCACACTTGATATACTCTTATCTGACATGCTTTTGTCACTTAATCATGTTTCTAAGATTCATCCTTGTTGGCTGGTATGTGACGTTTGTTCATGGTCACAGCCGTATCATAGGACTTCTGATGGCCATGCCACACCTGTCCTGTCTCCTGTCCTTGGAAATTGGATTGCTCCTTCTTTTCTCAGTTACCAACAATGCTGCTATCAACATCCTCACACATGGCCCTATGCAAGAATTTCTCTAGAACGAAGTTTTCAACTTTGGCTGTACATGAGAATCACCTAGACTGAGGGTGGGGGCAGAGAGGTTGGAACACCGATGCCTGAGCTCCCCACCCCAGAAACTGTTTGAAGTCACCTGTGCCCAGGCAACGGCATCTTTCCAAAGCCCTCCAGGTGGGGGTGATGTGCAGCCAGGGTTGAGATACACACTGAGGGAGTGACAACCAATTTCCAAAACTGTACTTACTCACCACCCACCCCCTCGTTGATTCACATACTTGCCAACACTTGTTTTATCAGAAGTCTTCAGTGTTGCAGGTTGCGGGGGAGGGGGAGTGGTATCTTGTGACCTTAATTCGCATTGCCCTGAGGTTGGGTGTTTCTGGCCCTTTCTAACGTGCATTGCAAAGCTGTTCTTCTTTTCCTGGGGACGAGTCCCACTCATAGAACAGAGCCGGATGCCTGAAATTGTGCACCACTGGGAAAACTCTGTCCCCCTTCTAGAAAGTCAACTCCCCCTGCTGAACCACTATCCCCTCTTCCCACTCCCATATCACATGGGACCATGACTGTCCCAAGGCTGCTTTGCATAGTGGTAAAAAGGAAGGCCCGTTGGCACCCTGCTGCCAGGCAGTCACCATAGGTAGCAGTGAAGATCCAAACGATCTATCACATTTTACTCAGAGCTTCACAGTTTGCAGAAGCACTTTCCCTGTTATCTCATTTAATTTTTATAGCAACCCTCTAAGAGAGGGATCAACAACCCCATTTCACAGATGAGGCACTGAGGCCCTAAGATGTGAGGAGGCATGTCCAAGGTGACCCAGCTAGTAACTGCAAGGCCAGGACTAGAGCCCACTGGAGTGTCCAAGAGCGAGAGGAAATAGATGCTGAAGCTGGCATGCCCTGCCGTGCAGATGTCCAGGCCAGGGCCAGCTGTTTCCCAGGGTCTCTGAACTCTGAAGGACCCGTCGGAACTTCTTGTTCTTTCATTGTGAAATCCCCGCTAAGCAGCTGCTTTGGTGACAGAGGGGCTATTCTCAGATCCATGTGTCTTTCCCCCAGGTGTTCTTCCGAGCAGGCGTCCTGGCCAAGCTCGAGGACATGCGGGACGAGCGTCTGGCCAAGATCATGACAATGCTTCAGTGTCGGCTCCGGGGTTTCCTCATGAGGGTTGAGTTCAAGAAGATGCTGGAACGAAGGTAGCACCAGTGGGGCAGGCCCACTGAAGCCACACCATCCACATGGAATGACCAGGGACCCCTCCACACACACAGTGCTCAGCTCCACCAGTGACACTGGGCAGTGAGATAGGGAGGGTGCCAATGTCTTTGTTGTCCCAAAGAACCCTCTTTGGGGCCTGTGTGGGTTTCCTGGGGCTGCCATTAGCGAAGTACTACAAACCAGGTGCCTTAAAATAGAAATTTATTTTCCCATGATTCTGGAGGCCAGGAGTCTGAAATTAAGGTGTTGGCAGGCAAGCTCCCTCCAAAGCCTCGAGAGGAGAAGCCTGTCTTGCCTCTTCCAGTCCTGGTAGCCCCAGGCACTCCTTGGCTTGTGGCTGCATCTCTCCAATCTCTGCCTCTGTCCTCACAAGGTCTTCTTCTGTGTCTGTCTTCACATGGTCTTCCTTTTTTTTATAAGGACACCAGTCATCTTGGGTTAGGGGCCCCCCACTATTCCAATATGACCTCATCTTAAACTAAGTTAATTCCATCTGCAAAGACTCTTATTTCCAAATAAGATCACATTCACAGGTTCTGGGGGTTAGGACTTCAGCGTATCTTTTCAGAGGGGACACAATTCAACTCCTAACAGGGACCACCTAATATAAACCCTTCTCTTTACAGTCACTTTCACAGCCTTCCCCTTACGTGATCCATACGAAGATGCTGTGAGAGGGATGTGGTAGGATCAGCACCCCCATTTTACATGTGTGGAAACTGAGATCAGAGGGGTTAAGGTACTGGGCCAGGTCCATGCAGAAAGAGTCAGGATTAGAAGCCAGAAATCCTTGTCCCAAATCGCTGCCCTCAGAATTGTGCTCCTCAGCCATCTCCCTAAAATGGTCATTAGAAAATGGCTCTGGCTGCCCTGGCTGCCCTGTGGTTGACTCTGGCTCTTGTGGTCATAGTATTAGTAATAGTAACAGTAATGAATAAATAATAACAGTAATGAAGTCCTGATATCCACCAGCAGGGCCCCTGTGACCCCGGCCAAAGGCAGGGACACCAGTTAGGGGCTGAGTGGTGGGACTCAGTGCACAGAAGATCCTCAGTAAATGACAGTTGAAGGAAGCTGTCAGGGACAAGGAGGGCTGATTCCAGAGACCGCAGACTGATGGGATTTGGAGACTAACGGATGATTTCCATGATTTCCGGTGAGGGAGCAGAAGGAGGGAAATGCAGGAAGAAATGAGCTCAACCCTGAGCTGTCCGGGAGGAGCTGGTTCCATCAGGGAGGCCAGTCTCCCGTCCCCCACCCCACCCCCCATGCCTTCATTTTAACCCATGCAACGCTGGATTCTTCCCTTCTTTTTTTTTTTTTTTTTTTTTTCAGAATTGGCCTGAAGGTCATCCAGCGGAACACACGCAAGTTCCTGGAGCTGCGTTTCTGGGGCTGGTGGAAGCTCTACAACAAGGTGAGGACTGAGGGGCCGCAGTCCTGGGCGGAGGGGCCTCCTGGGGATGGGAGGCCGCGGGATGCTGCAGGGACAGTCTGAAAATGAGGGCACCTTGGAGGAAGAGTGTAGCCTCCTTCCAGGAGGGGGCTGAATCCTCCCTGAGAAAAACGATAGTGTGTCTTCCCACCTTTCAACTCATCTCTCAAAATAAAACCCACTTAGGATGCAGAGAGCCCCCTCCCCACAAAAGGGCTTGGTGCACAGTGCCTCACCCCTGGGCATGTCAGAGCATCTCAACTCCTTCAGCGAAGTCCTGGACTTTAGGAAATCATGGGATCCGACCTCTCCTTTCCCAGGCTGTTCTGAGGCAGCAGTGGGGGTGAGTGAGTCAGCCAGGAGGGGAGGCTGCAGGCGCCCAAGCAACCAGTCCACCCTCAGCAAATGCAGGAGGCCACGAACCAACCTACTGCATGAGGCTCCAGTGGCGCTGGGGCATGGCGTCCCACCTGGGGTCCCTGTTACAAGGAAGCACGGCACTGGACCCGGGGGCAGGGCTGCCGCATTCAGGGGGTCGGAGGGCAGTGTTGTCTTGAGGGGCGGGGTGTTCAGGGCAGCTACGTGGAGGGTTGTCACAGGCTCCAGGTCATCTTAGGGGGCCCTGAGCCCCCGACAACTCAAGCAGAAGCTTCTCTCCCCTCCCCATAGGGAAGAACTTTCTAACAATCCATGCTGACCACAAATTGAAAGGGAGGGATAGTAAGTTCTGCATCCCCAGCGGTACCCATGCACAGGCCGGCCCACTGGAGGGCCTGAGACGGCAGAGGGATCTAAACAAAAATTTCTCAAATTTAGTCAGTATGGCACTTTCCCCACCTGTTCTATGACTGACCTTCTTTCTTTACATCAACTCAGTTTTTTATTTCGAAATTTTTATTTTAAAAGGAAACTTCACATCCTTACCTCTCTCATCCTAAGCAAACGTTATGCATAAAACTGTGGATTTCACGAGTTCTTTTCATTTTTAAAAATTATTATTTTTCAAAATCATGTATTAAACTATTACTTTTCAAAATTATTTTTAAAGTAACCATGTAACAATGAAAATCAAAAGGTTTCCGTGCAAAGGTTGAATCCATCTCACCTGCCCCCTCAGTGTATATATTACCCTTTGGGAAGCCCCAGACCAACGGCCTTTAAAATTCCTTCCAAGCCAGACATAAGTGACCACAGATGACAAGGAGACAGAGCCTAGAAACTTCTCTGCTCTTTACCAGAAAGTAAAACTTCACCAATTAAACATAGCGGAGCAAGATCCTGTTCCAATAAGTAAAAACATAAAATTAAGTTAAAATCCTTTACTCTTAGTGTGTTAAGTGAGCTCTAATCTTATTTAACTAAGTCAGATAAGCTGAATCAATGGAAAAAAACACCTTGGGGGAGGCTTTCACTGGATAAAAAGTGTAACACAGTTGCAAGTGCTACTTACTATCACCTTTTTTTTTTTTGGCGGTTCGCGGGCCTCTCACTGTTGTGGCCTCTCCCGTTGCGGAGCACAGGCTCCAGACGCGCAGGCTCAGCGGCCATGGCTCACAGGCCCAGCCGCTCCACAGCATGTAGGATCCTCCCGGACCGGGGCACGAATCCGTGTCCCCTGCATCGGCAGGCGGACTCTCAACCACTGCGCCACCAGGGAAGCCCACTATCACCTTTTTATGCAAATTTTGCACTGCGGTATCCCAGATCCCCACAGACCAGGCTGGCGATGACAGGTTCATCTGTCATCTTCAAAGAGAGGTGATTCCTTCTCCCCAATCCATGGTGTTTGCGCTCCCGAATAATGTATCCATAGATCAGGAAATATCCCGAGGGCCTGTCCTGCCGGCTCTGCTTGGTGCTGTAGAGACACGGAGGGCAGGAGGGAGATGGGGAGGGGCAGAGGGCAGGGCTCGTGGTCTAGCAGGGCAGAGGACCCAATGGACCCAGGCACTCTTGCAGGATGGGAAGTGCCAAATGCACAGAGAGGTCCAGACACGTGCTGTGGGTGCAGAAGAGGAGCGACTATTCCTGGCTGAAGGCAAAGCAGCCCACCACCTAGCCCCCTGGCAAAGCCCATCTCCCTAACACTCTGCAGTGTTGCTCGCCACCCAGGTCAAGCCACTCCTGAATGTGGCTCGGCAAGAGGAGGAGATGAAGGCCAAGGAGGAGGAGCTGAGGAACGCCACGGCCAAGACGCAGGAGCTGCTAGACAAGATCAAGGATCTGGAGGAGAAGATGGCCACGCTCAGCCAGGAGAAGAATGACCTCACCATCCAGCTGCAGGCAGTATGTGGGGCCCTGGGGGCGGCGGCAGGAGCTGGGGGCCTTGGCAAGAGTCAGACCCACAGAAGGAGGGAGAGTGGCCTTCTAAGAAGCTGTGTCCTTCCAGACGCTGGGGAATTCCCAGCCTTCTCTTTCTTTCATTGCCATGTCATTCTGGACCCAACTACCAAAAAGTCTCCATCAAATTCCTGTTCGCCCACAGCAGCAGGCTGAGCACACACACATACAGTACATGCTGGGCCTGGGGGATCGTCCAGACATGGGGGCCACGAGATGGTGGGAGGAGCACCTCTGGGGTGAGCCTGGCTCCCTGGGGACCTAGGGAACTTGCCCTCTTTTCTCTGCTTCCTTTTCCTCGCCCATCAAGTGCAAACACAGAGGGGAGAACATATGACCTAGTTTCTGTGGGGAGCCTGACTCCCAATACGATGAGCAGATTCACTGCCGTGACCCTTCTGGTTTACAAGGGTCCTTCCTTCTCTGATTCGAGCTTCACAACCACCTCATAAGACGCCCGATTTTCATGTGTATCTTCAGGGTAGGAAACTCCACTTGACCGACCTTTAGAGATTTGATCAAGGTTGCAAGCCGGTCAGTAGAAGACCCACAACTGGGAGGGGTCCAGTCCCATCTTGGTCATTCCTGCTCTGTCACAGCCATGTCTCCTCAGCCGAGAGAGTGTCAGCCACTTGCATTAGCTATCCATTTTCCCCAAGCTGTCTCTGACATCTTTTCTCCCATCCTTTCCACCCCCCCGAGAAGTTGCTCAGGCTAGGACCCTCGTTTTATGTTTGGGGAGGCTGAGGCCGAGCGTGACTACAAGGATAAAAGAATCTTCCGGTTATAGAAGTGCCACATGCGCTCCATCCCTTTATGCCTTACGATGATCATTTCCCTTATTTTGCAGAGAATTGAATTTCAGTAAATTTATGCCACGAACCGAAAGTCATCTAGCTGGTCTGGTCTTCTGACTCCATGGCCAGTTGTTGTCTTACACCACTGACCCCATCTCAGGGAGACCCCAGTGGACACCCCGCTTGTCCCTCCTCTGCCACTTACTGCCTGTGTGACTTTTGACAACTCCGCCCCCTCTGCATATCGGTTCCCTCATCTCTGAACCCTAGCTTATAGATGACACCTGTCTGGCTTGCTTCTCAGTGTTGTTATAAGGAGAAACCAGGGACGGGAAATGGGTTTGTTAACACGGAAGTGCTAAATCAATGCTGGGAGTTATTTGGGTGGACATGCCCCTCCACGTTGGCGGATGCAAGCACAGGCCCACATGGGATCAGTGGATGAGGTGGCAGAGCCTGAACGGACAGAGGCGTCCTGCCTGAGTGGCCCGGGCTTCTCCTAGGCCACTGCTAACGCCTTAAGGTGAATCTGATCACCTGGGATCTCGTTAAAAAGCAGATTCAGATGAACAGGTCACAGGTGGGGCCTGAGATTTTGCATTCTAACCGGCTCACAGGTGATGCTGCTGCTGCTGGTCTGGGGACCACACTCCTGGACGAGCCTTCGTCACCAAGAAGCTCAGAGATAGCCAGCCCCTGTCCAGCCTCCAGGACACGTTTGTTGGGGGCCCATCAGCCCGAGGCCTATCCATCAGCACGTTCCCCTGCAGGTGCCCGGCCCCTGCCCTTGACCAATACTCTCTTTCTTCCACCAGGAACAAGAGAACCTGATAGATGCGGAGGAGCGCCTGACCCAGATGATGAAGACCAAGATGGAGCTGGAGAGCCAGATCTCTGACATGCGGGAGAGGCTGGAGGAGGAGGAGGGCACATCGGCCTCGCTGAGCGCCACCAAGCGCAAGCTGGAGGGAGAGCTCAGTGACCTCAAGCGGGACCTGGAGGGCATGGAGACCACGCTGGCCAAGATGGAGAAGGAGAAGCAGGTGGGGAGGCCCCTGGGCCAGACCCTGCTCCTCCCAGGGCCAGGGAACCCCCAGCCCGCTGCCCTGCAGGGGCCACACCCAGAGCCCATACAGCTATGCTGCCCGGGACCCGAGCCACCAGCCACATGCAGCTATTTTAACTTAATTCAGTACAATTTCAAGTCGTTCCTCGGTCAACCTGGCTGCATATGGAGGGCTCAGTAGCCGCTCGCAGCAAGTGCTACGATGTCGGATAGAGCAGACAGAGCACATGTCCATTGTTTGGACAGAGCAGCTGACTCAGGGGGCTGAGAGCTGTTCCCCTCGTGGGGACGCGCAGGCCTGGCTGGTTCTCCTCGTGCCTGGGATTCCTGGGCGTCTGCCTGGCCTTCTGCCCACTCAGCCTCAGCATCCCTGGGGCCCCTCACAGAACATCCTTCTGCAGCACCATGTCCACCCCTCCCCCTTCCCAGAGGAAGCAACCATATTGTAAGGTGGGGTCACCTTTAGCTGTTGGATTTCTGCCCAAAGAAGCAGCTGCTGCCCTTCCAAGTGGCTCCCTGACTCCTGGTACCGTCTGGCTCGCCCTTGGTCTCAGGCCCCCTTCCTATCTCACAGTGGGTGGGGTCCCCGAGCAGGGGGAGGTGGATGCTGCCTAAGCCGGGGCATCTGCAGCTTTGATGTGCACTCGAACCACAGGGACCTCAATAAGACGCAGGCTCTGGGCCAGCAGGTCCTGCGGGGCCCAGGGGCTATATTTCCAACACAGTCCCCAGCGAAGGCACGGCTGCCGTCCAAGGACCAGGCTCTGAGTAGCCAAGGCCTGACGGTGTTCTCTCTGCCCCCTCACCCCCAAGATTCTGACTTGGTTGGCTGGGCTGTGCCCTGGGCATCGGTATCTCTTAGGCTCCCAGGTGGCTCTGGGGAACAGCCAAGCTGAGAACCCTCTCTCGGGGCAAGTACTCTCCTCCCCTTCTCCCCCTGAGGGTGTTCCCAGCCTTAAAGTCCAGCTTCTCCCCTGCCGCCCCATCTCCAGGCCCTGGATCACAAGGTCCGCACCCTGACTGGGGACCTCTCGCTTCGAGAAGACTCTATCGCCAAGCTCCAGAAGGAGAAGAGGGCCCTGGAGGAGCTGCACCAGGTAGGCACCAGCCACTTCTCCTCTTGGCGAAGCAAATGGAGCTCGGAGACAGGAGACCCTCATTCGAATCCTGGCTTTGCCGCCCATCAGCTGGGGCCCTTGGGGAAGTCACAGTGTCTCCCTACATCACAATGCCCTCATCAGTGAAGTGGACACAGTCACTTGCTACCTTCCTTCCAGGTTTGTTAAGTGGGGTGAACATATCATTTATCACCCAAACTAGGACAGGTTTCAGAGTGAAAGGGGACAGCAGGCATGTGTCAGAATGGTCCAGGCACACTGGGAGGGATGCTCCCAGAGTCATAAGGATGAAGTGGGCGTATGGAAGTGCCCGGTGAGCTCTAAAGCACCAGGGAACCCTGATTCGTTGCGGCAACAACAGGCATGAGTTCCTGAGGTCATGGGGAGCCCACCCGACTGTTTCAGTTGCTCCTGAGTGTGGAGCCAACTCTGACCACCCAACAGTGCTGACCATGGCGTGGAGCACCTCCTGGCCTAGACACAGGTGCCGGGAGCAAATTGAAGCCCAGAACTAGACAGTGGACCCTCATCCCTGTGTTTGCTGACATCATGAATCTACAATATGTCCCCCGAGCACATTTCTCTGTCGTCTCTGGAAACACCTCCCCTTAGACTGTGACTCTCCATCGTATCAAACCCAGAACCCCCTGTTATAGCAAATATGCTCAGTTCTCATTATTCGGGGTAGCGATGTTCTATAGAGTCATTGAATTAGCAAATACTGAACCTTCGCTCTCGGGGAAATACAGGGTTATCTTCCTGTGAGCCTCTAGTCACAGCGTTTTCGTCAACCCATCAATACATCATACATATGATGGTGATCAATACATTATCTTGTTTTATGTGTGTTTCTGTTGAAAAACACCTTATTTAGTACATATTGTTTTTTGGGTTTTCTCGTTTTGTTTTTCTTGCGGTACGCGGGCCTCTCACTGTTGTGGCCTCTCCCATTGCGGAGCATAGGCTTCGGATGCGCAGGCTCAGCGGCCATGGCTCATGGGCCCAGCCACTCCGCGGCATGTGGGATCTTCCCGGACTGGAACACGAACCTGTGTCCCCTGAATCGGCAGGCAGACTCTCAACCACTGCGCCACCAGGGAAGCCCCAGAACATATTGTTGATACCTTGACATTGAACTCACAGTCAACAGCCCCTGTATCTCAGGCCTGAATGAAGCTCATCCAACACATAGATTTTCTCTGCAAGGCACATCACAGCCTTCTTGCGTCAGGAATGCCAGACAGCACTGCAGAACTGTGCTTCGTGCCATTGTAAGCAGTGAAATCACCAACAAAGAGCACTGACATGTAGAAAACGTGCCACTACATAGACTGGGAAAAGCACACGTGTTTGCAGTCTGAGACGAACCAAGGAGACGGAGCATCATTTATCCGACCTCAGCTGGGAACATGCCCCGCTTCACATGTCCACGAATGACCACGAAAGCACCATGAGTATTGATTTGGAGATTACAAATAAATTTTAGCGAGTAGGTAAACCGGCAAATAGATAATTCACAGATAATGAAGATCAACTGTATTTTGGAACGCCCTCTTACTATCCTGAATTGAAAATTATAATAATGTAACTAATATATAACTTCAGAAAAATCAAGAGAGTGCCCTTCCATATAAAAGGAGAAATGAATGAAAGTAATTTGTAATAAATAATGGGGCTGTCAAAGTGTAAAAGCTCAGGCAGATCTAGGAGGGCTGCCTGCCCAAGCCCGTCTTTGACAGCTGTAGACGGGCACCCGAGGGTGTGTTGGTGACTCAGGTAGCCAAGTGTGGTTGCTACCAGTGATGCAATTTTACAAAACAGTGAATAATTCTCAGGGAGATTTTAACAACAAGAAGTAAATCTTCTCTTAGTTTCCATGGTAGATCATTCTTTAAAATTGTAGTGTATACTAAATGAAAAAAATGTTGAGTTATGTGCGAAGAGGTACTAGGTTCTAGGTTCAGAAAAGTATAAATAGTTGTTTACTTACGTGAATGGCTGAATGGGACAGCAAGTGTGTGAAATACAGAATTATTCTTCATGGCACCCATTATCCAGAGCAAGGCCAGATGTCCAGCGTCCCTGGAAGCACCCACAAAGTACCAGTGAGGCCCCCAATCACTGTGACAACCAAAAGCACCGCACCCCCCAAATTTCCTATATGCCCCGTGGAGAACCAGAGCCCCCAAAAGACCCCTAGGGGCCCACCTGTGGCTGACGGGTGATCAGTGTACCGTGGCCTCACCCACCACCCAGGAGCAGGTGCTCTGTAACTGATCACTGACATCATCAACTCAGCTCGGAAGTGATGACAGAGAACCAGATCTGTTCAGCTGCTCCCGCCTGCCTCACAGGACACACAGTGTATCTTTCCTTCCAGAAAACCCTTGATGACCTGCAAGCCGAGGAGGACAAGGTGAACCATCTGACCAAGAACAACAGCAAGCTTAGCACCCAGATCCATGAGGTAATGCCCCGTCGTTGGGTCTGATTCTATAGCTCGACGGTCAGGTCTGTCCCAGGTCACAGGGACCTCAGATACATTTTGGGAAACTGGGAAGTGAGGCCCTTTCTGATGCCACAGCTAAGGAACCAGGCCCAGTCTGGTTCTTTATTGCATTCTGGCCTCAGACAACCCTGCCCCCCCACACACACCCTACTTTCTTTTGTATTTTTTGTCTCCACAGCTGGAGGATAACTGGGAACAGGAAAAGAAAATCCGGGCGGAAGTGGAAAAAGCTCGCCGGAAAGCTGAGAGTGACTTGAAGATGACCATTGACAATCTCAATGAGATGGAGCGGTCCAAGCTAGATCTCGAGGAGGTGGTGAAAAAGTACGCAGTCTTTCATTTTGCCCGTAGCAGTGTTAGCAATATCTAACACTTCCTGGATGGCACCCGGCGCCAGGCACTCTGCTGAGGGCTTCATGTGTATCAGTGCATGTCCCCTGAACCTGCTCTGTACCAGGCACTGTGCTCAGCTCGGAGGATTAGGGAGGGAGGAGCAGGTGCTTCCCTGTTCTCAGGGAGTTCCCAGCCTCACACAGGGCCTGCTGGGCACTGGGAAGGACACAGGTACTAAGCAATGCACCCACCCCAGAGGTCAGGGAGTCTTTGCAGAAACCTGAAAATTGGGCTCTCAAAGATCACAAAGAGTTGAGGGGATATGTTAGCAATATCACCCTGGTAATAACATGGAGCACATGTGGGGTGGAGAAAGCAGGAAGACAACTACTGCAATCGTCCAAGCATAAACCGGAACTGAGTAAGAGGCTGAAGGGATGGAGATAAGGAGGCAGGTAAGGAAAGCTTTTAGGGGGCAGAATTTGGACAATGCATCTTTTTAAAAAATATTTATTTATTTATTTATTTAATTATATGGTTGCACCGGGTCTTAGTTGTGACAGGTGGGCTCCTTAGTTGTGGCACATGGTCTCCTTAGTTGTGGTATGCAAACTCTTAGTTGCAGCATGCATGTGGGATCTAGTTCCCCCAGCAGGGATCAAACCCAGGCCGCCTGCATTGGAAGCACAGAGTCTCATCCACTGTGCCACCAGGGAAGTCCCCTGGACAACGCATCTTTGAAGTACATTTTGCTAGGGCAATTCTAAAGTACCACAGGCTGCCAAGAGGGCGTGTGCAGCTAAATCTGCATCTCAGCACATTTCTTGGGAGGCACACCCAGAAGGTGCGGGTGACCCTGCCCATCCTCCCCACCTGCTTGGTCTCTGGCATCTTACCTCTCACACGTGGCTCTTGACACGTGGAACTCACATCAGGAGACAGCCTTTTGCAGAAAGATTTTGGAGGAACGTTTTCCCTAAAAAGGCCAAGCATCTGTGTGATTCTGGAGCCCCTAGACTGTAAGCTGCACCAGAGCAGTGACTTCTGTCCGTTTTGTTCACTGATGTGTCCCTGGAACCCCAGACAATGTCTGGCACCAGGAGGGACTCAATAAATTGAAGGCGAATTAATAAATGCACAAGTGAATGAATGAGTGAGTGAAAAACCAGTGGAGCAAATCCTGGGGCTCTGCAGGGCGACTCATCTGTAGGGTGAGAAGGCCAGGGGTCAGGGCTGAGTGGGTCTCAGCAGGGTCAAGGTCTCCCCCGGCAGCCCCAGCTCCATTCCCGTGCCAGCTTGCTGGTCTAGCCTCAGAGCTTTTCCTCAGGAGGTCAAACCTTCTCTTGCAGGAGAGATATGGAAATCAATTCTGTCAACTCTAAATATGAGGATGAGCAGTCTCTGAATTCCACGCTGCAGCGGAAACTAAAGGAACACCAGGTCTGTCTGTGCGGGATGGAGGAGACCCAGATCCTCTTTTGAAATGCACTGGCCTGCACCTTTGCTCACATCAGCTGATCTGCTGCTGCCACAGAGTCCTCAGAGACTGACTGATGTCCACCTCATGCTGGGATAAATTCCAAGTCCCCACAGTGGCCACAGGGCCCTCCACAATAGCCCCTGCTCCCTCCCTGGCTTGTCACCCACCATTCCGTTCAGCCCCTCTGGCCCCTTGCGGGGTCTCACACACCCCAGCCTCCCTCCTGCCTCAGGACCATTGCACACACTCTCTGTGGCCCGCTTCCCTCTGCTTTTGACAGCGTCCCCCATACACTTAGCTGCCTTCCATCATTTTCATTCTAAAAGGCCAGTGGGTGGGTCTCTAACTTCACCCAGGAGAGAGAAATGCCCCGCTCTGTCTGCCTTTTTGCCTGCTAGGCCCGAATCGAGGAGCTGGAGGAAGAGCTGGAGGCTGAGAGGGCAATGAGAGCCAAGGTAAGTGAGATGCGTCTACGCTTCCTCCCTCCTTTCCTGAGGCAAAGGACCCAGTGAAGCCACAATCCAACAACGAGCAGAAACTCCTGTTGAGAAACCAGTAGGGAGGAGGATGGGGTTCCGGTTGGAAAAGACTTGTTGTTTCTTGAGCACCTACTGTGTGCCAGGCACTGTGCTACACGTGCCCATTAATGACAACGTAAGAGGCACAGATGCTCTTTGTTGTGCGGTCCAAGGAGAGTGGGCAGTGTTAGCCTGGGGACTGGAAGACTGCATTCAACAGGCTGAGGCGGGGAGGAGTTTCTAGGCAAAGGGAACCAAATAGCACTTATGTGCACAGGTACAAAGGTGTGAAAGGAAGAGCCAGGAGTGGAGGAAGGCTTGAGGGCAGGGATCCTGTAGGGAGATGGATCGTAACACACCTAACTCCAGCTTCAGCCCAGCTGGGCTGGGTGGCAGGATGGGCACTAAGGCCCCCCCAGTGCAGGGAAGAGGACAGACAGCATCCTCTGCTGAGTGTGGGGGGGTGACGGGCAGAGTGCAGAGCTCCCCAAGCACAGGCCCCTGGCCTCACAGACGCCACGTGGTGATCACAATCCTTACCAGAGAAACAGGGGTTCTTGGACGGCCAAGGTCAGTGTCATCCCATCTCCCCCCAGGTGGAGAAACAACGCAGTGACCTGTCCCGAGACCTCGAAGACCTCAGTGACAGGCTGGAAGAGGCTGGGGGAGCCACATCTGCTCAGGTACCATCCTCGGGGTGTCCAGGAACCCCAATTCCTGCCTGCCTGCCTGCATGGAGAAACAAATGCTGGACGATGAGCAGGGGGATAAGGACCAGTTAGTTCCTGCCGAATTCCTGGGGCTCCCTTGAGGAGAAACCAATCAATGATAAAGGATAGGCAAGAGGGGGCTGGTTCAGTCCACTTTCTTCTGGGGCTCCTCGGTTCAGTGGATGCAGGTGGGATTTGGACTGAATGCCCCAGGGAGGCCAGCACCGGCCAGCCCGCAAGCCCTTCTTCTGCTCCACCCCAGATCGAGCAGAACCGCAAGCGGGAGGCCGAGCTGCTGAAGCTGCGGCGGGAGCTGGAGGAGGCGGCCCTGCAGAGCGAGGCAGCGGCCTCCACACTGCGCAAGAAGCACACAGACTCCATGGCCGAGCTGACCGAGCACGTGGAGAACCTGCAGAGGGTCAAGTCCAAGCTGGAGAAGGACAAGCAGGTCATGAAGGCCGAGATCGACGACCTCAACGCCAGCGTGGAGACCATACAGAAGTCCAAGGTGAGGGGGGACACCCCGCAGAGCCTTCACGAATAATATCCCCCGAGTCCCCCGACAGGCCCGAGGTCCATTCTAGATGCTGTGAAGGGAACCAAGATGGACCCGTCACAGACCCCACTGGCTGTGTGTATAACCTCGGCCAAGGTGCACAACCTAACCGTGCCTCGGTTTCCCCATCTGTAAAATGGGGAATAATGATAATCCCCACCTCATAGTGCTGTTGTTAGGGCTACGACAGTTCCTGGCACGTAAGAAAAGCTCAATACATGTGAGCTATTAGGATCATCATGACATTAGTATGACTATATCCTCCAGGAGTTGGAGACTTAGTAGGAGAAACAATCATCGCCACAATGAAAAAGTGATATGTGGCAAGAAAGAAAATTAAGTACGATTAAAGTAAAATTAAGCCAGTCAACATGCATTTATCCAGCCCCTGCCACAGGAAGAGTCTTCTTGTGACACAAGGGAAGTGGCGGGTGGTGCTCCAAAGGTGAGCAGGGATGATGCTTTGGGGGTCCAGGTCCCAGCCAACTAGTGTCTCCAAACTTCAGACACTCACGAGGCATCTTCGTAGTTCCTGTTTTATCTGCAGACGCCTGCTCTAATGCTGGTGTTTTTCCTTAAATTAACTGGCTCCCGGCATTTTCCTATCGAGTGAGGTCAGCAGGGGCCCGGAAGTGAGGGGCTGTGTGCCAACCCAAAGGCTCTGGGCTTACGTTGATAGAAAATGGTGAGCCGCTGGAGGTTTCTGAGACAGGGATGTTCTAGAAGGATGAGGTAGGTGGCCTGGGAGGCTGCACTAGGGCAGCGCAGCTGGGAAGCAAGGCGGGCCTGGCCTGGTCCTCCCCATTTCCCCACTGGGTTCGTTCTCCCTGAGCAGATGAATGCCGAGGCCCACGTTCGAAAGCTGGAAGATAACTTATCAGAGGCCAATGCCAAGGTGGCTGAGCTGGAGCGGAACCAGGCGGAAATCAACGCCATCAGGACCCGCCTCCAAGGTGAGCTCTCCCCTCCCCACAGCTTCCTAAGGAACAGTGCATGGAAAGGAGTGGGGATCCTCAAGGAAACTGAAAGAGTACCTGGGTGCCCTCCCAGAGCTTCCTTGACCTTGGAAAATCCACATCCCACATCCCCTGTGACTAGACGAGAAGATTTTCTTCCTCCCACTGAGTGCTCCAAGTAACATCTTTACAGTGTAAAACAGGGAACACTGTCCAAAACGTTTTCCTATCAGTTCTCTCAGCCACCCCGTGAGGTCAGCAGGAGGAGCAGCAATACCGACAAAACACAATTTTCAAACATTTTCAAACATGACCTGCCTACTAACGTAAAGCGAACACGTGTCACTAATGAGGGAACCAGAAAAATGGGAGAACTGCCTTTGAAAAGCACCTGAGGGGGCCGAGATTTACACAGCCAGTCGGGAAAGGAATGTTTCAGTAACTCTGCTGAGTTAGATGCAAAACCGGTTCATGTCCTATGCGGCAATAATACTGCAACCTCTAGGTTTGATTTGGGGTTTTTTCTACCAGAAGAAATTCTCTGCATCTCTAGGTCAAAAATAATTTGCAACTCATCAATATGCAAGTTAACGTCTGACTTCGCAGAGTCCGGGCTCTAAAGAGGGGTCAACAGTTAAGTCAAGCAAAGGTGCATTTCCTTCGAGAAGTTAACGCTCCTGAGGCGCACCAGTTAGACAACACTCTCGTTTGACACCAGAGAACCTCCTTTGGCCTTACTTTCCACATTCTGAATACTTTTTAAAATCAATATCCCCATTTGATGGATAAGAAGAGTGAAACTCAGTGAGGTGAAGTGACTTGCCCATGGTCACAAAACCAAAGATACAGGGCAGAACTCTTGCTGGTTCTCTGGCTCATGCACCTTCTCCTGGCCTCTGGCTCCGGAGAGCAGTCTACAAATGACAGGAGTGTAGGTTCTGGGACCGTGACAAATGCATTTTTTTTCAAAGTAAACACTCTCCGCCCGACTGTTTTCTCCAAACTTCTTTGCTGTATCTCCTGCCAGGGGCTTCGCTATCTGAAGCCGCTTATCCCATGCAAATCACCTGGATGGTGGCGACCCTTGAGCACTTGCTCCCCTCCTGGGCCCACTAGATTTGGGCAGCTGATGTGGTGGTCGCCCTGCTCCCCATTCCAGCTCAGCTGGCCAAGCCACTATACTGATGGGCACTTTGGGAGCAAGGCTTAGGATCTGGCAGGGGAGCTAGTTCTTCACCCAACGCTTCTCCCGTTCCCTTCTCGCCCAGCTGAAAACAGTGAACTGAGCCGGGAATATGAAGAATCCCAGAGCCGGCTTAATCAGATCCTGAGGATAAAGACGTCCCTGACGTCACAGGTGGACGATTACAAGAGGCAGCTGGACGAAGAGTCCAAGGTTGGTTTGGGGGTGAGGTAGGGGGTGACAGAGCTGCCTCCTTGAAGAAAGTCATATGTTATGAAGATGTAGAAGGAACATGAAAAATATTTGATTCCACTGCAAGTAAAAGAGTTAACAACAAAACCAGAGTACACTATATGTGCAACTAAATGAAATTAACGGAATTACGTATCCTTGTGGATAGTAATTGGAAGAAATCAAGGAAAGTTAAACCCTGGTGGTTTGGGTTGTAGACTCCTGTGTCTCCCCGACCGCCCCCCGCCCTGCCTTTACCCCGCTGTACTGTTGATCCAACGTCGTGTATCTCTAAGTGATGGCCCTGGGTGCCACAGAGGCTGGGGGGCCCTGACAGGCTGGTCTGGTCACCGCAGTCCCGCAGCACGGCCGTGGTGAGTCTTGCCAACACCAAGCACGACCTGGACCTGCTGAAGGAGCAGCTGGAGGAGGAGCAGGGAGGCAAGTCGGAGCTGCAGCGCCTTGTGTCCAAACTCAACACTGAGGTGACCACCTGGAGGACCAAGTATGAGACGGACGCCATCCAGAGGACCGAGGAGCTGGAGGAGACCAAGTGAGCGTCACCCTGCGCCAGAAGGGCCGGGGAGGCCAGCGGGTTGGCGGGTGGGTGCAAGGTGGGGGTCTGAGCACCACAGCCACAGCTGACGCCAGGGCCACACCCAGGAGAGGGCAGTTCAGGGGCTCCTCTTAAAGGGGGGAACGAGTGTCAGGACAGGGAGCCCACTTCGTGCCCTCACCAGGTCACGCACTGCATGCCCCACTGCTTTCAGCTTCCCTCTTCAAGGGCTCTCTTACCTACATCTTCTGCCCAGAAATGCTCAGGCTCCCTGCAGGGAAGTCAGGATGGTGGGGGGGCGGGATCTGCCTCCAGGCAGGGCTTCTCTGCCTCTGAAGTGCTCAGAAAGCTTCCATGGGCCTGGTGGGACTGGGGTGAGGCCCCTCGGTGATGCTGAGAGGACACGGGCCACACTCCGTGGCAGAGGTCCCCCCTCGGCCAGTTCCCCAGCTCTGTGGCGAATGCCCTCAAGTCCTTTGAGCTTTCTTCCTTCACAAACTAGAGACACAAACGCTCTGCTTGACGGGCCTGAGGAAACAAGAGTGGACACATGAACGTGGCTCAGAGCTGCCCTCTTGCACAAGAGGCTGGCGTGGGTGCCCGTGGGCCAGGGCACCCAGGGAAGGCCTGCGTGTGAGCCCCTGGTGCCAGGCAGGGAGGGAACCCCAGCCTGCCACTGGTGCCTTCCATCCACTGGAATTTGTGGTGACAGCATAAGCGCAGTGCCTTCCAGCTGACATCAATCTTTATCTGGCACTCTTTATTCGCTGAGCCTACACCTGCCTTCCTGCAGCTCCACCTCCTGCCCTCCAGCCCTTTTCTAATATTTTCTATTGAGAGTTACGGGGGCTGCCTGGTCCCACCCCAGGCTCTCACTCCGAGCTAAACCTCAATTTCAAACCCTCCCCTCTCTCTGCCTGGAACCTCTTCCCCAGACACCCACAGGGTCCTGGCCTTTGCACATGTGTCCCCTCCCTGCTTTATTTTCCCATAGTGCTTATGTCACTTTGTTGTGTTTTCTGTCCCCCCTCTAGAACAGAAGTTTTTTTTTATATAATTAATTGTTTATTTATTTTAGGCTGGGTTTATTTATTTTAGGCTGGGTTCAGTCTTCATTGCAGTGGCTTCTCTTGTTGACGAGCACAGGCTCAGTAGTAGCAGCACATGGACTTAGTTGCTCCACGGCATGTGGGATCTTCCTAGACCAGGGCTCGAACCCATGTCCCCTGAGTTGGCAGGCGGATTCTTAACCACTGTGCCACCAGGGAAGCCCCTAGAACAGAAGTTTTGAGGGCAGGGATCTTAGTCTGTTTTATTCACTGAGGTTTCCCTAATGCCTAGAATAGGACTTGGCACTGAGTAGAAACAATGAATATTTGTGGAATGGATGACTGGACACTGGTTGCTCTGTGCCAAACACCCCTGTTTTTATCTGCATCTTTTCCATTGTGACACCAGAGCTCAGCGCCATGCTGGGCTCCCCTGCGCGTGGGTGCCTATGTTTCCTTGATGGCCTCTCTTGCTCTCATCCACAGGAGAAAACTGGCCGCCAGGCTCCAGGAGGCAGAAGAGACGGCTGAAGCCGCCCAGGCCCGAGCCGCCTCCCTCGAGAAAAACAAACAGAGACTCCAGGCAGAAGTTGAGGACCTCACCATCGACTTGGAGAAGGTCAGAGGGCCAAATGCTCCAAGGCTGACCATTTGCTGGGTCCAACAGCCCACGGGAAGCTGGATGAGACTGTCACATGTTGGGTTAGCAAGAAGGAACAGGTGGCCCAAGAGGGTGGAGAACAGGGTTTGCAGTCAGGCCCACTGTTCACTGCTTGAACATGTGTCAACACGCTCATGACTCTGAGATCTTAACTCAACCAGCCACTATTTAAATAGGTCCGTGACAAGGATAAACTCAGTCCCGGGAAGTCCAGGAACCTATTGCCCCTGTTCCCCTTCCTCTTCTGCAAACCATGTTCCACACACTTTGTGTGGCTAAATATTCCCGTTTGCATCCCTAGTTCAGACTGATTCGCCAGTCTTTAGCAAAATTAAATAAGATTTCCACTGGCACACACCAACCCAGTCTTGGTCCAGATAAGGTCATAGCCATGTGAGAGGCTTTGGGGGGGAAAAGTCCTAAAACCCCAAGGTTTTTGCTCCCTCCAAATTAAGAAGTTAAGCAGAAAAAAAAAAAGAAGAAGAAATTAACAACGTCTAATATTGTGCAGCAGCAAATACACAGTTGCGGGGAGTTATGAAAAAGATGGAAGGACTGTGAGAATGATATCTAAGAATAATGAGCTTTGATGCACAAGAAAAATAATACCCACCCATCTCTGGGTTGGGCAATGATATATATTAGTATGTCATAGAGAAATACGTTATGGGGAGTTAGGTGAACGTCATAAATCTGGGAAGGCTGTTGTGGCCCAGATCCCTCCTTTTACACCTGAGGAAACCCTCACCTGGGAAGATAAGGTGGGCGGCCCAAGGTCACATGTCTAGTAGTAGATGTTTTGGAACCGAAACATAATTATTTCTGGACTCCCTATTCTGTGCTTGTGCCACAAATGTTGAATTCTATCCCCATTCGAAGAAGTCTGGGGTCACCAGAGTTACTGGAGAGGTAGAGGGAAGGAAGGAGGGGGCAGAAGGAGGGGAAAGGCACAGGAAAGGCAGACCCCTGACACCATCCCCTCCTTACCCCAGGCCAATGCCGCGGCCGCAGCCCTGGACAAGAAGCAGCGGGTCTTTGACAAGATGCTGGCTGAGTGGCAGCAGAAGTGCGAGGAGCTGCAGGTGGAGGTGGACACCTCCCAGAAGGAGTGCCGCATGTACATGACCGAGAGCTTCAAGATCAAGACCGTCTACGAGGAGTGCCTGGAGCACCTGGAGTCGGTGAAGAAGGAGAACAAGACCCTGCAGGGTGAGTCTGGGGGCAGGTGGACGGGCCTGCAGGGACGAGGACACAGCCGGACCCCCCCCTCTCCTGTCATGAGTCTGAGCACCCAGCGCATAGTAGGTGCACAATCAGTGTTTGCTGACTGGCTGGCAAGCACTTGGGCAAAGCATGTGGGCATTCAGCAGTATAACTTCAGGCAGGTGAGTTACCTACTTCTTCTGTGCCTCATCTGTAAAATGGGGAAATAATACTGCCTTCCGTGTAAGGCTGTTGCGATAATGAAATAAGATAAAAATGTCTTAAGTCTTCGCTCGGTAGAGTAGCTAGTCAAATAAGGGCTCAGGAGATTTTAGATATTGAGCCCTTCCATCTACCGTATGTAAATAATATGTGTATGCATATGTGTTTCTTACATATAGGAGTCTCAGGCTGGAATTTCATTCTGTTGGATATTGCTTGAAAAGTGTTGGTTATCTAATCTTGCCACATGAAATTAGTATTCTTTGTTTCTGTGGTTTTCCTAAACACAAACTCAGTGTTCAAGAGATGTCACTTTTTTCCGTTTTTGAAGAACTGTTTTGGGGTCCCTGTTCTGCTGAGCAGCAGAAATGAAAACTCAGCCAATGCAGGGTTTCCTCAATCTGGGCTGCCCCACCCTGCTTCCTCCCCAGGGTTGTATTTGAGTCCTGGCGGGGGCGGGGGGGTTGATGTAGCATCACTGCAATGGAGGGTAGAAAAAGATGGTCCTTGATTGTCCCCAAAGCTGCCCAAGGTCCTATGAGTCACTCCCAGAGGAGCTCTCTGCTTACAGGAGATAATCTTGAGAGTCAACTGTTTGAGGCCTCTGCTTTCTTAATTTCAGAAGTGTAAGTACTGAAGGACTTGGGCATAAAGTAAATACAAGTTAAAGATTGGGGAGGAAGAGCTGAACCAGATATAGGTTGACTGGACTAGGAGAGGAAGGAAAAGAGGAGGGGGGGGTTATGATCAGGTGCTGCTGAGGGTCCCTGCCTACCACCCCCTATCAGCTCCTGGTGCAGGTGAGAAAAGATAGAGGAATAATTGTGTCACATGCCATTACCCCGGGAAGCCGATAGTCCTCATGTTTCTTGTTAACAAAATATTCTTCTTGTTAACAAGAATATTCCTTTCTCAGAGGAGATAAAGGAACTGATTGATCAGCTGGGTGAGGGAGGACGGAGTATACATGAGCTGCAGAAAATGAAGAAAAAATTGGAGATTGAGAAGGAAGAACTCCAGGTGGCCCTGGAGGAAGCTGAGTCTTCCCTGGAGGTAACCATGTGGTCATCACATTGGGGGCTGGACTTTGGCCAGGGACCACACACCTGCTGGGCCAGGAAGACTGATGTTTACATTCCTGGCAGGTTGAAGGGAGCAAGGTGATTCGAATTCAGCTGGAACTGGCTCAGGTGAAAGCTGATATTGACCGGAGAATCCACGAGAAAGAAGAGGAATTTGAAGCTACGAGGTATGAGGCTGACGGGACAGGAGACTGAGTCTAGGTAGCATGATGGAGCAGAGTCCAGAAACCTGGGTCTCTGCCACATACCAGTCATGTGTGAGCTTGGGCAATTTAGGTGAGCCTCTCTGAACCTGTTTCCTCATCTGTGAAATGGTAATAATGATGGTACCTCATACTAATATGGCACTCTCTGGTGTGCACTTAGAAATATAGTACTTTAGTGATTCATCACAAAACCCCATGAGCTAATAACCCAATTCAAAAATGGGTAGTGAAGTAAATCAGAAGGAGAAAGATAAATACCACATGATATCACTTACATGTGGAATCTGAAATATACAAATGAACTTATTTACAAAACAGAAATAGACTCAGAGACATAGATAACAGACTTGTGGTTGCTAAGGGGGAGGGGAGGTGGGGGAGAGATGGATTGAGAGTTTGATATTAGCAGATGCAAACATACAGAATGGATAAACAAGGTCCTACTGTATAGCACAGGGAACTATAGTCAATATCCTGTAATAAACCATAATGGAAAAGAACATGAAAAAGAATGTATATATATGTATTACTGAATCACCTTCCTGTACAGCAGAATTAACACAACACTGTAAATCAACTGTACTTCAATAAAATATTTTTTTTTTAAAAAATGGGTAAAGGACTCAAATAGACATTTCTCCAAAGAAGATATACAAATGGCCAACAAGTACATGGAAAGATGCTCAGTATCGTTAGTCATTAGGGAAATACAAATCAAAACTACAAGATACCACCTCTCTTCCATTAGGATAGCTACTATCCAAAAAACAGAAAATAACAAGTGTTGGCAAGGATGTGGAGAAACTGGAACCCTTGTACACTGTTGGTGGGAATGTAATATAATGGTACAGCTGCTGTGGAAAACAGTATGGAGATTCCTCAAATTTTTAAAAATAGAATTACCATATGATCCAGCAATTCCACTTCTGAGTATATACCCAGAAGAATTAAAATCAGGGTCTCAAAGAGATATCTGTGCACCCAAGTTCACTGCAGCATTATTCATAATAGCAAAAATGGGGAAGCAACCAAAATGCCCAGTGATGAATGGATACACAAAATGTGGTCCATCCATACAGTGGAATATTATTCAGCCTTAAAAAGGAAGGAGATTCTGACACATGCTATAACATGAATGAAACTTGAGGACATTATGCTAAGTGAAATAAGCCAGTCACAAGAAGACAAATACTGTATGATTCCATTTATATGAAGTACTTAGAGTACCCATTTGATTATAGCCATCCTGGTGGACTTGAATTGCATTTCCATGATGGCTAATGATGCTGAGCATCTTTTATGTGCTTATTGACCACCTATATGTCTGATTTGGAGAAATGCCCATTCAAGTTCTTTCCCAAAAACTGGGCTATTTATCTTTTTATTGTTGATTTTAAGAGTTCTTTATTTATTCTGGATACTAGACTCTTATCAGATATATGATTTGCAAATACTTTCTCCCATTCTGTGGGTTGTCTTTTCACTTTATTGATAATATCCTTTGAAGCACAAAAGTCTTAAATTTTGATGAAGTCCAATTTATCTGTTTTTTCTTTGGTCACTTAACTGTTGCTTTGAAAAGAGAGATTCTGACCTGTATAGCCAAAGCTCACATTTTATAATGAAAACAAACAGTGGAGACCTTAGCATCTGGCCTTGAATTGACTCCATTGTGGACTAAAGGGTGATCTTTGGCGTGTTTTTCATCATGTTGGAGCCTCAGTTTCCTTGCCAGGCTGTTTTGCATATTAAATGAATTGAGTTCACAAAGACACATGGTAAACATCGACCTTCCATTCCTTTTCCCAAAGCATGATGCTCCCCCACTTAAAGACTTTAAGAGGAGATACAGTTTAATCTCACAGCACAGTGGCCGTATCCACATTATTGCTGAGATTTCTTATCTAGAGAGGTTTAGCACATGCTGAACAGTGGGCCCAGTACGCCAAGGCCTTCTCTGCTTGGACTTGCAGGAAGAACCACCAGAGGGCCATCGAATCCTTGCAGGCCAGCCTGGAGGCGGAGGCCAAGGGCCGGGCAGAGGCACTTCGGCTCAAGAAGAAGATGGAGACAGACCTGAATGAGATGGAAATCCAGCTGGACCACGCCAACAAGAACAACAGCGAACTTGTGAAGACGCTGAAAAGGCTGCAACAGCAAATCAAGGTAGCAATCTGGAAGCAGGAAGAACTAATCACAAAGCCAGCCATCCCCGAGCCTGCAGGCTCACTGGGAGCTAATGACATGCCTGTCCAGCCAGGATAAAGGCATGAGAGCGAGAACGTGGGGTGGCTGGCAGTCTAAGGAGCAGGAGACTTGGGGACTGTATAAATGAGAGACCCCAACTACCAAGATCCACGGGAAAGAGGGAAGGAGGGAATCAGGAATTTGGGCCTGTCTTGCTTTTTAAAATCATTTTTGACTTATTAGAAATGATTACAGACACAGAAAAATAAAGAACATAACAAACACCCATATACCGACCACTCATCTTAAATAGAGTTGAAGGCCGGCTTTATCACTTGCTGTCATCAGCCTGGTCTGTAGCACATGCATAGCTGGACCCACGCATTCAACATGTGTTTACTGGAGCCTCGCCCTGGCCAGGCACTGTATTAGGTGCTAAGGGTACAAGAATGGATAAAACAAACAAACTTCCCTGCAGACAAATAATAAGCAACAAATAAATAAAACTGTAGTATTAAAAATGGTGAGAGGGCTTCCCTGGTGGCGCAGTGGTTGAGAGTCCGCCTGCCGATGCAGGGGACACAGGTTCGTGCCCCGGTCCGGGAAGATCCCACGTGCCGCGGGGCAGATAGGCCCGTGAGCCATGGCCGCTAAGCCTGCGCGTCCAGAGCCTGTGCTCCGCAATGGGAGAGGCCACAACAGTGAGAGGCCCGCATACAGCAAAAAAAAAAAAAATTGTGAGAAGTGCTATGGAGAAAGAACAAGAAAGACAGGAGAAGGGAGACGGGAATTAGCCAGGGCAGGGTGTAATTGTCAAAGGTCACTGAGGAAGGCCTCCTTGAGAAGACCCTGCTGGAAACACCAGGTCCTCGTCATCAGGAAATCCTTGACCTCATGCTGATCAGGCTGGACAGATCCTCCAGACACCTGGGCCCTGCATCAACCAGACCCTGAACTCCCCAGGGCAGGGCTGCACTTTGCACTCTCTTCCCCTGTGGCCTGCACCTCCCCACCTTCACCCCAGCTCCCCGCTGAGCCTGGTCCAGGAAGGTCATAGCACCCTCAGGCCTGGGCAACCCCTGGCCATGGGAGAAGGGCTCAGGCCAGGGTCTCTCGTCCGCCAGGACCTGCAGATCCAGATGGACGAAGATGCCCGGCAGCACGAGGAGCTGCGGGAACAGTACAACCTGCAGGAACGGCGCCTGAGCCTGCTGCAGACGGAGATGGACGAGGTGCGCTCGGCCCTGGAGGGCAGCGAGCGCTCCCGCAAGCTGCTGGAGCAGGAGGTGGTGGAGGTCACCGAGCGGCACAACGAGCTCAACGTCCAGGTGGGGGCAGCTACCGGCCATATGGACTCCCACTCGGGGCGCTGGGGTGAGGCCAGGGCGGCGCCCAAACCTCATGGGCTCCCCTCAAAGGCCCACTCGGTAGATCCTCAGAATGCACCTGCAGAGCTTTCTTTCTGTTGTGGTTAGAAAACAAAAAAACCCATAACATAAAACGTACCATCTTAACCATTTTTCAGTGCAGAGCTTTTCAAGACAGACTCCCACGACTCCCCCCTGGAGATTCTGATCCAGTGAGTCTGTAGTGGGACCCACGGGAATTTAACTTTTAGAAACTCCTCATGAAATTCTGATGATTTAGCCAATTTTAAGGACAACGTTACCACCCCCCATCCCCCCACCCCGCCCAGTGTACTGAAGATAGAACTTCAGAACTGGAAGGGATCTAGAATATTCCAAAGTCCGACATTCGTGGTACAAATGAAAAACTGTGGCCGAGAGTTGAGTGGCTCACCCATGGTCAACACCAGGGACCCCAGCGGTGATGCAGGTGCTTCCTGCCGCTCACAATGCAGTCCTTTACCAGCACGGCTTCATCCTCACTCACCATCTCATGCGAATTCACCGAAAGAAAAAAATGTACATGGGACATATAGGGATTACAACCCCACTTTAGAGATAAAAAGACCAATCCCAGGGGTAAAAAGGAGACACATAGGCAGAAGCACTAGGGCTTGAACCTGGTCTTCCCAGCTCCAAGTTCAGGATTGTACTAGAGATACCACCCACCCCAGGCCTAAATGATGTTCTTCCCAGGCTCCGTGCGATGCAAATTCTAATCTAAAACTCAGAGAAGAATGCAGGATAGAGACCTTCACCCCAAGCAGGGGGCCCAGGGCCATTTCTTGTTGGGGGTCTGGGAGAGGGTGGCTCTTCCTGGACACAGGAAGGGCTGTGCAGACTCTGGGCTCATGGCAATGTCTTCGTTTCCTCCTCCAGAACCAAAGCCTCCTCGTGGTCAAGCGTAAGCTGGAGTCTGATGTCCAGCGCATCTCCAACGAGCATGAGGAGCTCATCAGTGAGTTCCGCTCGGTCGACGAGAGGGCCAAGAAAGCCATGACAGACGTAAGTGCATGCACGGCCTGCTGCAGCTGGGCGGGGCCTGGGCACCCTACCCCCACCCCAGCCAGGCCCCCTGCCGGCGAGCAGACCACGCTAGGCAGGGAAGGCTGCCTCCTTTGGTTTCTGAAAAGCCAAGAGATTAGAGCATGAGGCCTGGGGACACAGACCAAAGGAGCCATTGAAGTGGGCTCATCTGGGCAGGTATTTTGGCAAGGAGAGGAGCCTTGAACCAGCCTTAAGGGGAGGGTTAGTGAAAGGAAGACGGGTGCCGTGCCCAGGGGTTCAGGGCTGGAGGTCAGCAAGGGAGGCCTTCAAGTGTTTTCACCCTAGTATCCCTTTGGGTGCTCAGTGGTGGATGCTACGTGCCCCACTTTAAAGATGAGGAAATACAGATTTTATCGTCAAGCTCCTTAGGCTTGACTGAAAGGCCAGGAGCTCAGGAACATTGTTGGTCTTATTTGGTGCTGTGTTCTGAGATCATAGACTGGTACCCGGCACGCTGTAAGCCCGCCATGAATATTTTACACAAGAACAAGTGGGTTAAATGACTGGGGCTGGGTGCAGACCTTGGACTTTCTACTCAGACCTGTGTTTTTCCCGCTCTCTGTGCTGTGCCCCTCATGGAGGAGACAGCAGAGTCTGGCTGGAGAGCGCCGGCTGGCGGGTCCATGGGATTGGGTGGCCTGGGTCTGAGCACAGGCGCCTGCCTCCTCCCGTCACTGGGAGGGATGTGGGAGCATGGGGCACCCCCTCTACCACACCCCAGCAGCATGTCAGCCAGGGTCCTCTTGTCCACCGCTTGGTGTCCCAGAGGCTGGGAGACAAGGTCCCTCGTCTCTCAAAGGCACTAGGAGCCTGGATGGGAGCCCAGCTCCAGCTCCAGTGCTTCCACCCTCCCCCCCCCACCCCAGGCTGCCCGCATGGCCGAGGAACTCCGGCAAGAGCAGGACCACTGCATGCACCTGGAGAAAATCAAGAAGAACTACGAGGTCACCATCAAGGACTTGCAGGCCAAGATGGAGGAGGCTGAGCAGCTGGCTCTCAAGGGAGGGAAACGCACAATCATGAAGCTGGAAGCCAGGGTGAGGGCAGCACTGAACCAGAGGGAAAAAGGAGATGGGAAGGGGGTCTTTTCCCCCCAAAAGTGCCAAGCATCTGATGAGGAGCTGGGCCTCTAATCTATTTCTACAACGGTCTCCTCTCCTCCTCCTCTCCCTGTCACCTTCCCCACAGAGTGTCCTTAGCCCCCAAGCAGAGTGGTTCCCCACATTCTTCCTCTGTCTCTGTTCCCAGTCTCTGTTTCCAACATTATTCCTCTCTTATTACTTACTTAAAACGAGCCTCCGTCTTCACCTCATGGAATGTCAGAGCTGGAAGGGCCCAGGGGGTCGGTCACCTTGTCCCACCCCTGCCTCCCCCATTTTCCAGAGGAGGAAACTTGAGGCTCAAGGCATCTGACCACCTGCTGGTGAAAGGCTGAGCCCACCCAACCCTCCTGGGCAGGGCTCACCTCTGGGCAGGAAGTGGACACCGCAACACCCCTGCCCAAGGCCACTGAGCTCTGAAGTTCAAAAACCTGCGTTCCCCCAGCCGCATTCCTCTCCTCCTCCCCCAGATCAAAGAACTGGAGACGGAGCTGGACGGGGAGCAGAAACAGCATGTGGAAACGGTCAAGACGCTGCGGAAGAATGAGCGGCGCCTCAAAGAGCTGGTCTTCCAGACGGAGGAGGACCACAAGACCAACCAGCGCATGCAGGAGCTGGTGGAGAAGCTGCAGAACAAGCTGAAGGTCTACAAGCGGCAGATCGAGGAGGCGGTGGGTGCCCGCCACGTGGCCCCAATTCTCCCCCCTTCCCAGCCCAGGTTTCCAGCCTTGGTTAGAATGAACCACAGGAAAGGACTCAAGTCTTGGCCAAAAGATGGCTTCTTGTCCACAGCACTTCATCCTCGCTATCTCATGGGGAGTGGACTAGACATGACACACTGGAGATAAGAACGTGTAAAAAATGAAAATATCCCGAGAACACCCGTGCTAACTGAAACACCTACTTCGGAGGGATCTAAAGCCAGGGAAGGTCTCGGGTGCCTCCGTCCTGCTTCCACTGCCCCTTGTGGCCTCTCCCTCCTGGTCAGAAGGTTAAACACCAGTACCTTCCCTTTTTTGATCCCCTTGACACAAGGCAGGAAGGCTGATACTCTTAATCTATTTCACAGGTGAGGAAGCAGCCCAGAGTAGGGTACTTATGTTATTTCAGTCAAAGTCACATGGTTAGCAAATGGCAGCTTCAAGTCTCAACCCTAGACCACACGCCCACCTGCCGCCACCATCATCCCCCACCCAGGATGTAGATATTTGACTCTGCTGTCATTTGCCGCCAGCTCTGGGACCACCACGTTGACTCCATCATCCACCCATGCACCTAACACTGTTCCCAAAATGCTCAATAAAGGCCAGGCTTACAGGAAATACGGTTCTAACCAAAATGACACTATTACTCTCTTGGGAAGATGAGGAGGTGGGAAATGTGTGACAGGGGCTCAAGAAAGCACCAAATCCACATCTCCCATGGTGGGGTACCAATAGCTAATGCCTAAAACCACACATTATAGAAGCCACAACAGAGCACATTTTATTTAGAAATATGGATGTCAAAGCCAAAAACAATCAGCTAAAAGTGTTGAAGGTGGGTGTCCGTGGTGATCTGGAGGATGCCCCGACCCAGGACTGCTGTGTTTCCTAATAAGCCTTACAGAACGACTGGACTCTTTAAGATGTCCATGTAGAACTGAAAACAATGCACGTTTAGCCAGAACAAGCCAGGCTTATGCCCCATTTTCCACTATGCCTTTGTCACAGGAGGAGCAGGCCAACCAGACCTTGGCTCGCTATAGGAAGACGGTACATGAGCTGGATGACGCCGAGGAGCGGGCCGGCATGGCGGAGACCGCCCTGAACAAGCTGCGCACCAGACACCGCGTGGCTGGCAAAGGCATCACCTCTGTGGAGATCATCCAGGTGTCCAAGACAGGCACCTCCAAAACCCTTTCTGAGGAGTGAGGTGCCACGTGTCCCAGCTCATAGCCGGTAGGTGTGGACTCTATGCTCCAAGTTCACCTCCCCTGCTCTTGCTTTGCTCTTTCCAACTTCTCTGCTTCCTGTCTGCCATGCCCCGACCTTATGCAATGGGGATCCCAAAGCCTCCCCTGTCCCTTCAGCTGCAACACCCCCTCAGCACTCTCAGGTGTGATGCCGTCCACTTGTGTCACAGGTGCTGGTGGTCGTGATGCTCCCCCCATCTGAGTGGAAGCTCTTGGGAGGCAGGTTCCACGTCTGCTGCCCCTTCACACTAGGCCTGGCAGATAGGTGCTCAGTACATGCTTGTTTTCACTGGAGAACTGTAGGGACATTTGCAAGTTTATAGGTGGTGTGTATTCATCTTTCATATCCCCCACAGTATCATCCCTGAGGATTTCATCAATGCTGGCTGAATTCAGGTTTCTAACATCAAGGAAATCATCATCACAACTACCATTTCTTGAGCACTGAGCACCAGTGGGATTTTAGGGGAAATTTTTTTAATAGTCTTTTATTATTTTCCTTAATCCAGAACCAACTGAGAAGAAATACAGGAGACAATTACATAAAAGTCACAACGCTAGTTTTATTATGATACAGTTCTAGATTGAGAATTCATGGGTGTCCACCATGAGCATCCTTGTACTTCACCCCAGAATTAAAAGTACCTGCAGAACTGAACAACCACAGCCCTGCTCCCTGGGGAGCAGCCCCTACTCCAAGGGCAGGAATGACCAGAGCTCATCGACCCTGCAGGTAGATCCAAAAGGAGACCAGATGGGGTTCATCCCCACCTTCCTGGTTCCTTCTTCCAAGCACAGGATAAACCACTCCTCTTCCCATGAGAGGAGCAAGGGAAAGGTGAGAAGCAAAGAACATTATTCTAGAGCAGTGGTTCCCAAAATGTGGTCCTTTGGACCAGCAGCCACCTCAGCATCACCTGGGAAGTTGTTAGAAATGCAAATTCTTGGGCTCCACGCCAGACCTACTGAAGCAGAAGCTCTGGGGGTGGGCCCTGCATTTGAGGTTTAACCAGCCCTCCAGGTGATTCAGACATATGGGCAAGTTGGAGAACCAGTGCTGCAGCAGAAATCTCCCCTTACAGAAACAGGAGCCAGGGAATGCAGGTTTCTTCTACTTCCACAAGAGCCAGACATGTGGTAAATGTTTTTCACTCTAATTTATACCGTGAGGTAGGTATAAATATCTGCGTTTGCCAGGTAAGGAAAATGAGCTCAGGGAAGTTCAGTGACGCCCATGGTCACGCAAGCCCTGTGCTGTGGAAAGGCAGGCTGTCCTTTATTTTAATTGCTGTGGAGATTGATAAGGTTACCGTCTGATTAGGATGAACCGGGACAACTCATGATCAAGGACTTGGTTTAGGTTGGGAGGGGCAGGGGTTTGGAGTCTCAGTGCCACGTGCTGATGGTCAACCTCCACGGATTCTGGGAATTTTTTTCTGGCCTCATGTTCAAGCATCGAGTTGAGTCAGCCCTTGGTGAGGGTAAGGTCCCCCACTCACAGCTCTCTCTCTCTCAGGACCGGGTCAGTTTGGGTTGTAGCCAGAAGGGATAACCCCACTGACCTCTGAATTCAAGCTGAGCCTTTTCTCACCATTTGCTTAGGGAGGGAGCAAAAAATAGGACACAGAATCTTCTTTTTAATTCTCTAATTCTTAAATAATGGTTAGCTCAGGAAGTTAAGGAAACCAGAGGCTTGCCTCTGGATGAGTCCTACAATTAACATGTAACCCCCTCCCTGCAGGGCAAAACCCTCAAAGGGGTCCCTTCCTTTGCGCTCCCCTCTTGGTGGGGGTTACTCCTGAGGCCTCCTGCACCACCCAGACTCGGGAGGCATTTCAGCTCCTTCTGCCTGCTAAGTCTTAGCCTCCAGGATTAGGCACCTTGTAAAGCAGATCCCCTGCTCCAGCTTGGTGACTGTTTATTCCTGGGGTCTGCTGGCCCTGGTCCAACTGCTCCGTCTTCATGTCATTGGGTTACAGTCCTGCCAACAGTGCCCAGAGGCAGAGCCCCTGGGGTCTGCTCTCTGTGTCCTGGTCCATCCTCACTCTTTTACCCCATTTTCCCCTTATCAGTCACAGATATGCCATTGTGGCCATGAGATATTGCAAGCAAACTAGTACATGGGTTAGCACTAAGCCAAAATCCCACAGGAATTTAGTTTTCCAAAGTGGCATTATCTTCAATCACAAATACTGACCAAGCTCTGAATATGGAATAGGCCTGTACTCTGGGATACAGAGATGAATAAGAAACAACATCCTCCCTCGTGGAGCTCAGAATCCAGTGGAGAGGCAGACGCACACAGCAATCACCACTAGGCTGTGAGCGACTGTTCTGCAGTGTCTGCTTCTCACAGGAGGGGATTCCAGGGGAGGAACGACTGGTTCAACCTGAGGTGGCTAGGGAGCAGCTCCATGGAGGACATGACCCGTATGAGAGTCTAGAGCAGCGCCACTCAGTGGGTGGTCCCCATTGCAGAAACTGAGAGGAAGCGTTTAGAAATTTCAAGAGCAATTGGATGCTGCCATGACATCCAAGGGCATGGTCAGTGTATTTCATAAAAGTATTCATCTCAGATAGTAATTAAAATAAACAAAAATGAAAAGTAAAAATAATAGAATCGAAATTAAAAAGAATAAATAAAATGGATCCCTCACCAGGTAGAGAGGGAAAGAAGGGAATTCCAGATAGAAGGCCCAACACATGCAAAAGTGCAGAGGTGGGATGCGCACAAGGGTACAGCATGACTGGAGAAGAGGGGCTCAGGATGAGGTCAGAGTGCTGGACAGGGTGGGAGACAAAGCTGGTGGGACAGGTGTGGGGGGTGGGTGTGAAGGGCCCTGCTGGGAGCAAGTGTTCCATAATCTCCATAAGGAAATCTTGCTAATTTTTAAAATCCATTTGTGGGATGTGATGAGCAGTAGCTTTTCTTTCTTGGGAAGACACATCAAGTTGGCAAAAGAAGCCTCTTGGCCCCTCATGAGACATTGCAGACAAGTGCATGGTGAGCACTGCATCCCAGGGCATCGCACTCTGGCCCTCTCAATGGCCCGACTAGAGTTCAGGCCTACCTGGACATGCCAAGCCCAAAGAAGGTGTCCCTAAACCCTCACAACCTAGCAGAGAATGAGCCAGGTATGGCCCAGTGGTGTCCACTACAAGGAAGGAAACCTGTGCAGAAGCAGCCCAGGAACCTGAGGGCACTGTCTTTCTAGCAAGAAGGGGTCAAAGATGTCAGAATTTCCAGCTCTGGTCCACAAGGGTCTTCTCACCCTCTCTCTCTTTTTTCTTCCAGGGTGACACAGATCACAAGAGCAGACCACTGAGAGGAAAAATATATGAAAATGGAAAACCGGGTCTATCCTGAGAATGTTTACTATGCAAAGGAAAGTACAAGCCAGAAAGAGATAGGTGCAAAAGAATAAAGGTAGCTGTGGGGGAGATGGGCTTGGGGATGTAAATACCCAGCCATTACAGGAATTTAAATTAGCATGGCTTCTCCGAGATGGCATCAACCTGTCAAGCACTTGGATAACAGTAAGAGTGGGTCTGATTTAGTTGAGATTCTACATGTTCATGTCAAGGACGGAATATGTAATATCTGTGGGACTTGGCTGTTCTCTAGAAGTAATTCCTCGTGTGGACAATTTTAATACCTTGTCCCCATGCATCTTAAATAAAAGAAACTTGAAAAATAGACCGAGATTGTTTTTAAGTGAAGAATTTTTTCTGAGACTTCCTAATCCAAAGGCAATTTTATAGTATATCAGAGTTCTGTTGTGTCCGTGACTTCATTCATAGGCTTGTGTCTATTGGAAACCATGAAACCTATGTAGTCATGGTGAGGTTCTTTGCAAATTGTGAAAGGGTGTATCAGAGATATGAAGACAAACTAGGTTTCGTAAAGCTGAGATAGTTACAGGACACCCTAAAAGGATGTTAAGATCCATCCAGGCTAACGACCCAAAGGCCCCCCACGCCACGCCTCAGCATCTCCCTGGATGCTCAGACACAGGTAGGTCAGCTCTGTGAGGGCAGGCAAAGTGTATCTTGTGTGTTTTATTCACTGCTGTTTCTCAGCAATAAGATAGCGCCCAGCCTGAAGGGAGAACACAGTAAATACGGTAAATACGTTTGGAGTGAATGTCAGTGCTTCCTGACATTGCACAGAGAGCTTCCCTAAATCAGGCTGAGCCCTGCCCCCTGGTGGAATCCACTTGTCAACCCTGGTTTTGACACCCAGGACCCTACAGAACCACCTGAATGGAAGGCAGGTCTCACGGTCCCTCCAAGTTGCTCTTCCCTTCCTGGGTCCTTCCATCTTCCCAAGTGTGACAGGATTTCTTTGTCACCTTCTGACACTCCTCGACCCTGTTTCTCTCCTCACTGTCCTAGTCTTTGGGGTGCAGGGGCAGAGGGAGCAGCCCTCAGAATGCCCCTCCTCCCCAGCTTCATGGAAATGGGGTCTTCCCTTTGAATTTCAGCACCCTGACCTCTCCAATGCACTAGCAGACAGAAATCATTGTTCAGGCTGGTAGAAGAAGGGATATTAATATGCTGGTGGTGGATCCCTCTCCGTCTTCACACGGGCCCACATCATCCCCATGATGGTTCTAATCTTCACACTCTCTAGGCACCTCGGAGGGAACGGGGTTTGCGTCCTTCTGTGCAAATGCACCAAATGTGAAGACGCTGCCCTCCGGTGGTGGGGTCTCCAACTGCTGTATGTGAATTCCTGTGAGACACCAAATCACACAATCTTAGAATTGTATTAGAATTTTTAGGGCTCAAAGGGACATTTGGAGGGTGTCTAGTCCAACTTTCAGCCAGTTTGGGATTCCCTTCCACAGCATCCCTGAAAAAAATGGTAATCCAACTTGAACTCTTCCAGTGAAAAAAAGGCAGCCCATTGCAGTTCTGGCTGACAATCATGGTTCAAAAGCCCCACCCAGTACTGAGTCGAAATATGTCTCCTCTATTTTGCCCTTACTTCAATCTAGTCTTCACCTCAGTAATTACATAAAATAAGTCTAATTTTATGCTCTGAAGTCAGATATGGGTTCCACTTTCCCAGCAGTGTGACCTTGGGCAACTTAACCTATCTTATCGCCTGTTTCCTCAACTATTAAATGAGGAATAATAAGAGCATCTGCCTCGTAGGAATGTGAAGTTTAAACAAGATAACTTGGCATGGAGCCCATTATGCATGGCACTGAGACACTCGCCAAGTTTCTTCTAGCATTCTGTAGGACTCCGACACTTGACCTCCTGGGGGAGGCTCTGCTGGGCTGTCAGTCTAGTAGCTGATGGCAGCGAGCCTCTTCCTGGAGAGACGCCAGGAGCATTCCATGAGGTTGAAAGACCTCATCATTGTTTCCTGGAGGACAGTCCACTTTTGGTCCCCCCACACTCAGAGAATTTCAGAGCAGCTCCTGACTTTGCCAGGGAGGGTGGGGGCCCAGAAGTAGACAGGCTCAGTGACTTGCCCAAGACCATTCAGTTAATGCAGAGACAGAAATAATTCTTTGTGGCAGGAGATGAGGTGAGGTTTCTGACCCAGTGTTTATAAGAAAACGGACTTCACCTCGCCACATATGCTGTTTTTTGCCTAAGGACATGAAATTTCAGAATGGCTTAAAGGCCTAAAAGGGTATAATCTATATGGCCTTACAAAATAATAATATGTAATTGGCATCCACGATGATTGATATCAGGGCACTGGCACCATGTTCTGTAGAGTAAATGGAGCAAAGACTATTTAGATGGTTTTGCTAAATGTTTTGGGATAGCTTTCAAGGCTGCTAAATTTTGTATCACTGATTGTATTAAGTATATTTTCTTATTTTCTATATTCTTGAAGGTCTGGCATCTGAGGAGACACTGCCTCTCCCAGGGCTGCCAATTCTTAGGGATAGCAAACAGCTCTCATACACAGACTAACCAATCTGGAGCCCAAACTCTGAACCACCTCCTCTATCCAGTTCTTATACTCTGGGAGGCAATATTCCCCTGCCCTAATTATCCCAGGACCAGGTAGCAGACGAGGGACTGCCCCTCTGTCCCACAGCCTGCTGAAATTAGCCAATCCTAACCCTGCTCACCCTGCATCGCCCATTCCTTCCCATGGAAACCACAATGAAAGCTCGTGCCCATGCTTTCCCCCTTGCTCCTTCTACTCCTGACCAACCCTGGTGCTTCTCCACATGGCCCTGAGTGGCATGTCATGCCATGCTTCCTACTTCTGGGTCTATGAGTGTATAAACTTCTTCCCTCATGACAATCATTTCTATTCTGTGTATCTTCCCACACCTGATTAAAGCAAACGCCAAGTACATTTTAAGGTACATACACCAATTATCTTCCTCCTCCTTTCACATGTGAACCACTACTGGGTCCTTGTAGGGAACCCAGCAGGTTCTGGGTCATCCCCATGGAGCACAACTTTGGGTGTTTCCAGAAATCACAAAGACCCCGGGCCCTCCCACCCACAAGCCACCAGGAACTGAGGCTGGAGATCTGTTGTGAAAAGGCCAACCCTGAGTTATGGTAAAACCACAAGACTGGAAGGGAACTTGCTGGCTATTATAAGGGACTGTTCTCTCCTCTAAACCCTGAACGCTGGCTTAGGCTAATGAAAAATGTATCCTGAGACTTTGGAGCAGTGATTCCGTAACACTTTTTTCTACAGACATTTAAAAAACCAACTTTTAAATAAAGACAGCAAAACAGTAACCAGATATTTTGACCAAGGGGGAACCTGTATTATGAAAATTAGGTTTGGCAATTAGAAAGGTTACTGTGGGGGTAGGTACAGGATGCAACAGGAGAGTCCTGGAAGGTAGAGGAAATCGTGTCTTTGCTGGTGCCTAAGGATGTGTAGTAGGCATAAAGGGGAGGGAGAGCCTGTGGGAGTGGAAGGTCGGAGTGGGGAGAACCCGCTGAGAGTGTGCTTGGTGGCAGGTAGTGGCACATGAGCCAACAGTGGTGCAAGCAATAGTGACATCTAATGATCTTTCACACCAAGCCCTGCAGTCACAGGTTCCAGAATTAGTGCAATGTGAAGGACCCCGGTCTCTACCTTTCCACACTGCTCTACCCTTCCGTCTGTCAAGACAGTTGCCACAACTGGTTAACTTCCCTCCAACTATGAAATTGCTCAACTTTTGCCAACATCTTCATTTGGGAGTATGATATGAGAAGCAGCCACAAATATATATGTGATAAGCACACAAAATCAGAGGCACGCTATATGCTACAATAGAAATATAGCCATCCCAGGTTAATCCATCCCCCAAAACAATTCTAAGATCAAAGGAGTCTATATCACACTATTTTAAGTGAGAAAATAAGAATGCATTCACCATCTGTCCAAAAATTCCAACCGATTTCTCTAAATATCACTAAAACCCTCCCGAACACCTATAAAACAATTCTCCAAACATTTCTGCATAATATAAACATTTTAAACACTAATTACCTATTTACCACTTAATGAACTGCATAGCGATTACACTTGAGAGCAGTACATGATGACATGCACTATACTATATCTGATGAGAATTAAATATTCCCTTTAGCCTACAACAGACATGTACCACAAAGCAAACAATGTAATAATGTGCAAAAGACATATCATTAATGCCATAGGGTTTAGCAAAATAAAAATAACAGGATATATTTCTTTAAATGGTTACTTACCAAATGATTCTGGTAATGGAGGACTAGGGTGACAGACAACTCTCTCACTAACGATAATTAAACAAATGGACAAAATACACAAAACATCTACTCAAAATTAAGAGAACTAATAAGGTAGTAATTACCAGGTCAATATCCAAGAGAAACACCAGAGAGTGAGTTCAGCATTTTAGGACTGCTTTACGCAGAGGGCTATTTGCTAATTCCAGTACAAGTGGTTGAGAGTCTAAGCAGTACTTTTGACAGCCTATCATGACCACAAAGACAAAAGTCAGAGTCCAGGGCCCTCCAAGGATGAGGGTCCTGGTAAATGTCTGTTGTATTACTTAGAATTCTCCAGAGAAATGGAACCAACAGGAGAGAGACAGACAGACAGACAGAGAGAAAGACAGATACAGAGTCAGAAAGATATATAGGTAGATAGATGTAAAGAGATTTATCATAAGGAACTGACTCACATGATTATGAAGGCCAGCAAGTAAAAAATCTGCAGAGCCAATGTCCTGGTTCAAGGCGGAAGGCCAGAAGCTGCTGAAGAACCAGAAAGATCCAATGTTCCAGTTCAATTCCTCCTGTCACGCAGGAGGAATTATCTTTTACTTGGGGGAGGTCAGCCTTTTGTTCTATTGAGGTCTTCAACTGATTGGGTGAGCAACATCCACATTATGGAGGGCAATCTGTTTTCAGTCTACCAATTTAAATGTCAACCTCATCCAAAAAACTCCCTCACAGAAACATCCAGAATAATGTTTGACCAAATATCTGGGCATCTTAGGGCTCAGTCAAGTTGACAAATAAAATTAACCACCACACCTGTGTTTTGGGTTGGGATTCGAGGAATAAGGGTGCATTAGAAGATGAACATTCTTCCCAAGGACTGGAGCCCAGCTTTGAGTCATCTGGGTGGTCCAGAAAATCTCAAATCCTAAAATTAGATAAAGGTGATTCTAGACTGTTGACATCTTTGGGTACATGGCAAGATGAAAATGAAAACCTTATCTGGGCAAAGATAAAATCATTTTAGGTCTCAAATTATTCCTACACAATTTTAAAAATAAAATGTTAGACACAACATTGGTAACCAAGCGTATGAGAGGATAAGAACCAGTCAAAACAACATGTTAGTAATAGCAACAATCCCACAGGAACTTCAGAAAATGGCAAACACATGATATTTACTACAGAATTAAAATGCATGACAAGAATAGCATATAACTATGGAGAAGGATAACAAAGGAGCTAAGGTATTCTAAGATCCTTGCATTATCCAGGAAGAGAAAGTACTAATCATTGGTTGCTGGTAAACATTTAGCAACCAGCTCTCTGTAGGATAAAAGCCATGATCTGAAGCCTTTGTTACTTTCTATGGTATAAATGCTCTACCATGGCCGATGTCAAGCCACCAAGAGGTTACTGAACACGGAGTTGGGAGGAGATGGGCATTCTTGGCTCTCCTGAGCCAGTCTGAGCTGGCTCCAGCACAGCTCTGAATTAGTCCTTGAAAATGGAATATAAAAAATAATCAATCCGGGCTTCCCTGGTGGCACAGTGGTTGACAGTCCGCCTGCCGATGCAGGGGACACGGGTTTGTGCCCCGGTCCAGGAAGATTTCACATGCTGTGGAGCGGCTGGGCCCGTGAGCCATGGCCGCTGAGCCTGTGCGTCTGGAGCCTGTGCTCTGCAGCGGGAGAGGCCACAACAGTGAGAGGCCCGTGTAAAAAAAAAAAAAAAAAAAAAAGACTCCAAGCTTCTAATGCAGGGGACTCAGGTTCAATCCCTGGTCAGGGAACTAATATCCCATATGATGCACGGCGCGGCCAAAAAATAAAATTAAAAAATAAAATTAAAAAATAAAAATCAATCCAAAAGAAGGCAAGAAAGAAGAGAAAAAGAAACAGAATAGGACAAAAATAAAGTAAATGATAAGATGGTAGGGTTCAATTCCAATATATCAGTAATTACTTTAAATGTAAATGGACTGGATGTTTCAAGTTAAAAGATAAACATGCTATAAAAATAAAATGCAACTATATGTTGTTTATGAGAAGCTCATCTAATAACATAAGGTAATAGAAAAGTTTAAAGTAAAAAGAGAGAAAAAGATATACCGGGCAAACACTAACCAAAAGAAAGCTGGGGATGCTATATTAATATCAGAGAAGGAAACGTTAAGACAAAAAGCACTATCAGAAAGGAACATTTCATAATGGTAAAACATTCACTTTATCAAAAAACCTAACATATTATATAAAATAGAGGCACCTATAATATAGCCTCAAAATACATAAAGGAAAAAAATGACAGAATTAGAGATAGACAAATCTACAATCATTTGGGATGTATTAACACACCTTTCTTAGCAACTGAAAGAATAAACAAGCAAAACCAAATCAGTAGTTAAGCTAGAAATTATGCAGTTAAGGCAGAAATCTTTAACAAAAATATAACTTAAAACTTCCATGTTGGGCTCCCCTGGTGGTGCAGTGGTTAAGAATCCAACTGCCAATGCAGGGGACACAGGTTCAAGCCCTGGTCCTGGAAGATCCCACATGCCGCGGAGCAACTAAGCCCATGCGCCACAACTACTTCTATAAGTTTCTGTCAAATGAGGTAATGATAGAGCCTTATGATAGAGCCCGCGAGCCACAACTACTGAGCCTGTGTGCTGCAACTACTGAAGCCCGCGTGCCTAGAGGCTGTGCTCCGCGACAAGAGAAGCTACCACAATGAGAAGCCCACGCACCGCAACGAAGGGTAGCCCCTGCTCGCCGCAACTAGAGAAAGCCCGTGTGCAGCAACGAAGACCCAGCGCAGCCAAAAATAAATAAATAAATAATTTTTAAAAAAAAACTCCCATGTTTAGAAATTTTAAAATGCTAATTCTACACAAACGCCTCCAGAAAACTGAAGAGAAAGGAATACTTCTGAACGCATTTTACGAGGCCAGAATTACTCGGATACCAAAACTAGAAATTACAAGAAAAGTAAATTACAAAACAATACCCTCCATAAGCAAAGATTTTAAATTATATTTTAAATTGTCAAATTCTTAACAAAATTTTAACAACCGAATACAATATTGTATAAAAAGAATAATACATCAAGACCAAGTAGGACTTTTCCCAACAATGCAAGTTTAGTTTAACACCCTGAAATCAATCAGTGTAAAAACTATAAAACTTATAGAAAAATACAGGAAAAAAAAATCTATATAACCTTGAATTAAGCAAAAATTTCTTAAACAGGACACTTGATAAATGGACTTCCTCAAAATTAAGATCTTCTGCTCTTTGAGAGACATTAAGAGAATGAACCAAGAGAAGCCACAGACTGGGGAAGAAAAAAATTGGGAAATAATAAATTATGACAATCAATTTGGTACAGTATTCTCAAACAGTAATTGCCACAATTTATTGGCTGCTTTTAATGTGTCACGCACTCAAGTACTGTATATACGTCATCTATTTTAATCCTTAGAACCACCCTAAGAGGTGGGAACTATTATCCTCATTTGACAGAAACTTATAGAAGTTGATTGACTTGCCCAAAGTCATATATGTACTGCAGCTGGTAAGCTGCAGAGTAAGAATTTGAACCCAGTTCAATTTATTTCCAGTCAATGAACTCTCTTAAGCTGTCCATCATACTACCTTTTTATTAAAATAATAGAAGATTCCATAAAAACATGAAAAAAATGTGTCAGAAACAAAATGTGTAAGAAGTGGCCCTGGCCTCCAGGAGATTTACAGGCTTGCAGACTACAGATTTCACTTATCAAATTTGGAAAACGATACTTAGTATTCATAAGTATGCTTATCTGCTTGTTCTTGTAAGTATGGTTATTAGTGATTGTATGCTATTTATATACCACCTGAGACTATCTTACGTCCCTAGACATCCCATAAACTGGTCCCATCCCTGCACTATGGAAATGAACTGGGTGAGCAGCCTAGAGTGGAAAAACCTGCATGCATTTTTCAATCCCTCTGCACTAATTGTATAAAATCCTTTCTATAGGAAACCTTCCCCCCTTGGGGCCACACCCAGCAATTGGGGCAATATCTAAATCATAAGGATTATTAAGTATTAACAAAGAGTATGCATTTAGGTTTTTGTCCTTCTGTTAACTTATAGCTTTTATATGCATTGATTCAGTAACATTTCCAAGAGTCTTGTGGTGAATAGGTGGCAGGCCTTAACCCATGTAAGAGAAATGGAGGCAAATTGGCAGTAAGTGTTCACTGTCATTCAGCTGGTGGTACAAGCAAGAACCAATCTTCTTACTCTCCAAATCAACATTCCAGAAACTAAATCAAAGGTCTCCTGAACAGAAGGAAATCCTTAGATGTTTGCAAACACATAACCTTTCCAACCTATGATTGGTTATGTTCCTGATGTGTCTATACAAACCCCCTTCCCATTCACAACTGGGGGTAACCAGTCGAAACCTCAGACTGTTTTCATTTATTCATAGCTTCACTCAACAAACATTAACTAGGAACTTCCAGGTTCGAAGCACCATGCATTTCCTTGTATTTAAAATATGTATGAACTGGTTTCATCCTAGTCTCTAAGCTCCTTGAGGACAGTGGAATTCTACCCAACTCTTCTGTACACTGCACAAAATGCTTGACACAATACTTGGCACTTGGTGAATACTCATTATTTGATGACTTGACGCTTGATCAAAGCTTCAATTCAATCCTATTCCAATTCCAGCTGAGAGGGGCTGGGACAAGATGGCGGAGCGGAAGGACCTTGAGCTCACCTCCTATCACGAGCTCACCAAAATCACAACTGCTGAACAACCATCTATAATAAAGACCAGAACCTACCAAAAAAAGATCTTCTACACCCAAAGACACAAACAAGAAACCACAATGAGATGGTAGGAGGGGCGCTCTTGCGATATCATCAATTCCAAGTGAATCTATTAAGCAAATAAAATCATCCCATGGCAGTGTCCAACCACTCTCTTCCTCCTGTTTCCCATTTCTAAGTACCACCTTCCCTGGAATTAATTTTTTAAAAGGCAGAGTTCTCATATTGGATACTAGATCAAGGTCATTACACTAGTCTAAAAAACAAACACTAAAAATAACTTGCCCTTCTTGTAACTCAAACTGGCTCTTACACCAGAACATGATGGGATTAGGGGCTATGTTCTGGACTAGGCATCAGGTCAGCCCTGCCACTGACTTACATCAAAACCTTCCTCAACTCTCAAAATCCTCTGGTCCTGTTTCTTCAGTACAGAACAAGATGGTTTCACTTCGAGCCCCTGTGGAACTAAGAGTCTATCATCTGGAATGGCTCATAAAACATGAAAGGAAATGCATCAAACGGTAAGCTTTGCTTAGGCTGAAAAGCAAAATATTAACTCAAACGATAGAACCAGTGACTAACATTAAACGTCTCACTGTTACTTTTCTGAGGCTAAATTATTTCTTACCTTGTCATTTATCATAAAGAGCCTGGTATTACTGATTTGCATGTGTCACTCTCATCTGCCCGGATTATAAACTCCTTCAAAGAAGGAACTGTCCTTTGTAAAGAGGTGGGATCTGAATAAAACACGGTAGGTATTTTGACTCTGGGTACCAACTCTACGTACTTCTGGATTAGTTCACCTAACTTGCAGACACACGAGGAATCCTTGCTTCCACGAGTGCTGTCCTTTCTTTACCAGGATGTTGTCTTCAGGAGGGAGTGATTAACTGAAAATGATCTTTCAGCTCTCAATCTGTCCTCGATCGCCCTTAAGACCAAAGGCTTTGTAGCCATGGGACCAAATACAACAATTACTTCCAGGGCGTTACTGCTCCATGAACAGCCCCAGAGAACACAGTGTGACTCTGAAGTAGGGAATTTGACGAGTTCACTTTGGTGAACATCACCTGACAGCCAAGCATTGGGGTCAAACTTGTAAACCACCCCAGGGCCAGGAGAGCCGGTTCAGAATTTCTGTGGGTTCAAGAGCAACCAGTCTAGCGGGAAGAGGGGTTCAGGGCATTGTCTTCCTGTGTTTGGGGGGTAGTTGAACTCTCCCAACTCCCCGGTGCTGTGGCGCCATCTCGGGAACAGGGAACAAGCGATTCTGACCGGGGAAGGGTCGAGAAGGTTCCTTGGAGAGACTTCCACAGAGGGAGACGGGCTCTGACGGGGCCTCTATGAAGGGAGAAAAACATAGGAATTTGTCGGTCCGTGTGGCTCAAAAGGCCCCAATTCTCAGTACCTCATTTCGTGACCAATGCACTTGTGAAAGCGCCAAGGCTCCACACACGTCGGTCCGTGAGTCTGAGGACATTTTTCGAGGGAATCAGTAAGATGTCCACGCTGCCGCGCGACCACCTTCCAGCGGTTTTCTGACGCCGACTTCGCAGAGGCAGCAGCTTCCCCTCAGGCCCCTCCCTCCCCCGCCGGCCGCGCTCG
>NW_020173230.1:1648277-1709274 GCF_003031525.2 Neophocaena asiaeorientalis asiaeorientalis
GCTCCTGCCGAGCCCTGGGGTCCCCACACGTCCAGATCCCATTTTCACGATTTTCGAGCGCCAAGCCTTCTCCGATGCCAGAATTAAAGGTTGCTTCTTCTGCGCTTCCATTGTGGGCATTTATCCCAGTCTCTAATATTGTGGTGAATGGAATCATCTCCCCCCAGTCGAGCGTCACGAGGCACCGTTCATTCCTTTCTTCAGCGTCTAGAATAGGGTCCCTGCGCGCCATAGGCGCCCCTGGAATGTTTGGCTCCTTTCTAGGGCCGCCTTCCATCCTTCAGATGTTGGGGGACCTTACCGAGCTCGAGAAGAACCTTCCCCCGAGTTCTTTAAGAATCCCCCCGCTTGGGTGCCGCCTTCCCCTAAGTCACAGTTGTACCTCTTCGCTCCTGGTCGCTCCGTGGAACCCTTTTGTAGCGCCTTTCCCACCACACCCCTTCGGTTGGGCTGCCCAGATTGCCATCCCGGCGCCACCATTGCTTGGATGACCCTGGGAAGATTGCTTCTCTGAGTCCCCGTTTTCTCCTCTGTAGTAATAGGATCCTCGGGGTTTCTGAGGCTCCAGTGAGTTTATTTGCATAAATGCTTAGGATAGTTCCTGGCCCAGAGTAGGTGCTCAATAAATGTTAGCAGTTATTCCTGCTTCTCGGCGTTCTCTGTCTGTGTATCTATCTCCCCTTCCTCTTCTACGCTTCTCCCCCCAGATTTGAGGACCAGGAAAGTGTCAGATTTATTTATGTTTCTGGCCCCAACCTGGTACTTACTACACTGCTGGGCACATGGCAGGCACTTAATAAATTGTAGTTTAGAATCTTTCATTATAAAGCCATCTGTTCTCATACTGGGGCTTTGGAGCCGGAAGGAAATGCTGACCTACTTTTATCTATTTCAACTCATTGCTGAAATTACCTAAATTATCCTAGTTCTGCCCTCTTCTATCAGTTTTTAAATCTAACCTTTTGGTTTCCCGGAGGCCCTGGGTTTTTCAGGTATCTTAAAAAAAAAGAAAAAAGAAAGAAAAGGAGAAGGTATCATTCAGGAGGCTATTTTTTGCCCTGTGAGGGAGTAGGTGTAAGTGGCTGCTTCCTACACAACCTATTCGGAGGCCTTCTGAGGTTAATTTACCTACTTACCACAATTAAAGGAGGGGATCATTCTTGGAAAATTAAATCTCCTGCTGGGGGAGAGTATCAGATCTAGGTAACTAATCCTGTGCTGAAACAGGTTCTGCCTAAGGAAGTTTGGTCTGCTGGTGAGACTGGTGCCTGGAGTTGGAACCTGTCTCTGAACGCTGGGGAGGGTGTGGTGACCTTGTCAGAGCACCTGCTGTTGCTGGGCTGGGTATTGAGAGCAATTAGAAACTGGATGAATCACAGTCTCAAAAAGTGACCCCAAGCAGGGAACTGAAATCCCCACAGTACAAATACTTTAAAGCTCCAGGATCGAGAATTTAAAGCCTAGGTAGGTGTTTCCAAGTTCAGAGGGTACTTACTGTTGTGTATTTCTAGGGATGGTTCAAAAGCCTTGGGTCAGAGGAAGAAAGGGAACTAACTAACTTAACTTACCGAGCATCTGTTTTAGGCTAGGCTTTGAACTACATGCTTTCACGTATTATTTAATCCTGCTACCACTGGCCTTGGGATGTCAGTTCTGTGTCCATTTTACAGATGAAGAAAAATGAGTTTTAGAGATATTGAGTGACCTGCCCAGGGTTTCCTAGCTACTGTGTGTCAAAGCCAGGATTCAAACCCAGGTCATCTTGGCTCCACAGCCCATGGCTAACCAAATACCAGGATGACTCAAGTGATAGGTAAAGAAAGAAGTTGGGGGGTGGAGGGGGTCCCTGGAATCATAATGTCCTATAAATTGTTCTTTCTCTCTCTCTGTGCTGGACATTGAAAGTTCATCAGTAGAAGTTTGTTAAATTTAATGCAGCACCTTTTTGTCTCTCCCTTTTTCTTCTCTCTACCCTCGTTAAGACAAAGTTTTTCAGATTTCACTTAAATATGAATCACAGTTTAGAAATTATAATTATCACCCTACGACAGAGGTTTCTTTTTCTTTGTACAAAATTCAAGTTGTCATTATTCTGCTTTCACACTGAGTTTAATGAACACAGGCTGTGTTTACTGGTGTCTTATGAATCTGACAAACATGAGTGTTGTCTTGGCCTACAGACTTAAAATAGCCACATGATTATAGAAGGAAGTACAGGTCTAAGTGTATGTCCAAATACGGAACTTGAATGCTATAACGAAATTAGAAATGCGATTTTAGAAATAATTATGCCATTGAGTAAATGTTTACCTCTTTTGAAGGCTTTGCTGCATTGCTTATAACCGTGAGGTTTAGAATGAGAAAGCCTTTGTCTGCACCTTTTTTTTAATATAAATTGAGAACTTTTTTTTTTTTTTTTTTTTTGGGTAACGTTGGGTCTTTGTTGCTGTGTGCGGGCTTTCTCTAGTTGCGGTGAGCGGGGGCTACTCTTCATCACGGTGCGCGGGGTTCTCATTGCCGTGGCTTCTCTTTGTTGCGGAGCACAGGCTCTAGGCATGCAGGCTTCAGTAGTTGTGGTGTGCGGGCTCAGTAGTTGTGGCTCACGGGCTCTAGAGCACAGGCTCAGTAGTTGTGGCGCACGGGCTTAGTTGCTCCGAGGCATGTGGGATCTTCCCAGACCAGGCTGGAACCTTTGTTCTCTGCCTTGGCAGGCGGATTCTTAACCACTGCGCCACCAGGATAGTCCACCTTTTCTTTTTTAACTATATATGAAATGTGTGCTTTTATTGCATGTAGATATTTACATTAAATTATTAATTTGCAGACCAATTTTGTTTCAGTTAACAAGTAAGCCTTTAAAATGTGGCATATAAACTAAATTGCTTTTAATTAAGCAGATGTTTATGGCACAACATGTTATTTTGAGTAACTGAGTAAAACCTTATGTAATGGGTAAGCGTATCATATCAGAGAAAAATAATCATGCACTGAGCTTCTGGAGGTTTACTTTTAAAAAAATAGACAAATTAAGCAGTGTTATTTGAATTCATTTAAAAGTTTTTTTTATTTCGAGTTAGAGATTTTATTTGTGAGTTGCAATTTGCTTTCTAGAACATGTACCCGTAAAAAAAAATTAATGACTTAAATATCCTCACTCTTAGAATAGAATGTGAAACACTGATATTTCTCTGCCAGTTCAAGATATCAGATGTTTTATTTAAGGGTACACTTATCTCTTTTTGACCTTTAGGTTCCCTTACAACAATTAGCAGAGACATTTCCTTTGCTTTCTACTAAGATTGATTTCTGCTTTGTCTGAGATTTCATTGTTCACTTTACAACCTTCTGATGGCCTTTCCATTCATTTCCTTCTTGCATCAGAATTCCTATCTCACATTTCTGTCTCCACCCTAGGTTGACTTGTACTTAAGTATTGAAACGTCTGAGTGCTGTGGGAGTGCCTCTTAGAAATGATAAAAAAGGGATGGGAAAAAAAAAACAAAAACAAAAAAAAAAGAAAAAAAAAAGGGATGGGGGGGGGGCCACTGACTGCTTTTTTGAAAAAATTTCTCCTATTTCAGGTAAAAGTTACTTTATCAGTGTGTCTAGATTTGGGTGCCTATAGAATGGAGAGTGTGATTTGATTTTTAATTTAATGATGTTTCACAGATTCCTGCTTTTCATTTAGTTACAATAAAATGTTTAAAGAGTAACTAACATAACAAACACCTGCCTACTCTTTGCCTTGATTCGCCAGTTGTTGACGTATTGCCACATTTGCTCTTTATGCATCTACTTGTTGTCCTGAATGATTGAAAATAAGTTACAGAAGACGTCATGACATTTCATCCCTAAATACTTCATTATCTTTATCTCCTAAGAGTTAGGACATTCTCCTACCTAACAGCCAACCATTATCATAGTTAAGAAGTTGAAAATAATTCCGTATTGTTGTGTGATAGGTAGTTCAAATACAAATTTTTCCTATTTTACGAAATACATCTTTTACAGCTGTTTTAAAAATGTAGGTTTACAATCAAGTTTCATTTATCAAATTTGGTTTTCATAGCTCTTTTAATCTAGAACAGCCACCCTCCCCCACCCCAACCTCTTTTGAATTGTCCAGGCCAATTGTTTTATAGGATGGCACACATTCTGGTTTTAACTGTTTGTTTTCCCTTGGTGTTACTTAACTAATTCCACTCCCCTTTATTTCCTGTAAACTGGAAATTAGGTCTAGATGTTGATTGGATTTAGCATAAATACAATATGTTTGGCATAAATACTTCATAGGTAGGTTGGCCATATTACCAGGTTTCTCCAGCATAGTCCTGTGGCCTGTTTTTGCAGCATAATTATTAATAGTGCCCCTTTATGCTCTCTTGAAAGTATTCCGGTCTGGATAATAAATTAAGTGGTCACTATTTATAAGTGATGGTGCGCCCTTCAGTTTGTCTCCTGTCAGGAGGCCCATCAGATTATATTGTTCCACTACTTATGATACTAAGATTGATTGCTTGGTTAAGGTGGTGACTGCCAGATTTTTTTATTGTAAACACGTTTTTCTGTTTGTAATTAATAAATAATCTATGGGATGATCATTTGAGACTGTGTGAATATCTTGTACCCCAACAGTCCTTAACTCATGGTTTTAGAGTCCCTTGATGTGGTTACAGTGCTAATTGTATTTAAATGATTAAGTTTTGACATTGAGATTGGTCTTTTTCAATGGGAGAATTGTTTTTTTTATCCCCAAACATTTCAGGATCCCCAGACAACTTAAATATGGGTTGCCTGCCATTTTAAATGCTTTTTCTGTTGCTTGTTGCAGCTTTCTGTCCTTTGAACACACTAAGAATAATGTCCCTGCATCAGTTTTTACTAGAGCCAATTACCTGTCATGCCTGGAACAGGGATCGTACCCGTAAGTATGCTATTAACTTTGCTCCTTTATTTTGGTACCTTTGATTCTTTTAGATGTAGGTACTTTTGGGGATCACATATTTCAATATCATATGTGAACAGGACATAGATATAGCTTCAGAGAGAACTAGGTCAGTCCTTTGGTTTACAGGTAGAGAAATCAAGGCTGAGAGGGTTGGAAGGACTTTCCAGTGGTTACACCCAAGTTAATGTCAGAGCTGTAATTAGCACTCAGGCCTTCTGGCTCCTTGTCCACTTCTTTTTCTACAGTACCACCTGGAGGACAGTTTATATCAGAGACATCTTTCATTGCCCTAATAACCCAATGTCTGGGATGGTTGTACAGTAACACTCACCACCCAGCATTTAGTCAGAATACTAGGACCTAGATATAAGACACATATGGTTTCCAAAGTGGCATACTGAGAGCAGTATTTAATCTAGTGTTTACTATGTTATTCATAATAAGCTTGAGTTTCCAGTTTTATAGCTCTAGCAAACTAGAAAGGGATGGAGAAGACTTTTAGAAGTAGGTGTAGTACAGCAAGCAAAGTGCAGGTAACATGACAAGGAGAAGGCAAAAAAAAAATCTAAAAACAGACAGAAGTGTAGTATTATGCCCATGAGTTATTTTTAAAAGTTAGGTATTTATTCACTGTCTAAAATAATAGCCTTATTGAAATATAATTCACATGTCATAAAATTCACCCTTTTGAAGTATACAGTTCAGTGGTGGTTAGTATATTAAACAGAATTATGCAACAATCACCACTGTCTAGTTTCAGAATATTTTCATCACTCCAAAAAGAAACTCTGTGCCCATTAGCATTCACTTCCAATTTTCCTCAAAACTTCCAGCCCTAGGCAACTACTAATCTGCTTTCTGTCTCCATGGATTTGCCTGTTCTGGATATTATGTATAGATGGGGGAACTATTAAATGATTGACCTAAAGTTTGGGTCATAGACTTTAATTTTAAGAAATCGATATTTATTTTTTAAAAGTGGATGAACTAGAAAGGAAAAAATACCAGTATAAGTTTTAAAAAATCCATCATATATGTATATTCTTAACATTTTAGATTGGTCTAAGAGAGTTCTCTTGGGAATTCTATTTTGTGATTTATATTGGCTTTATTGTAAAGAAAAACTTCAGTATATTTTATCAGTAGTATCAAGGGTTGTTGGAGGTTTTGTTTGTTTGTTTCTTTGTTTTTATAAACTAGTGGTTCCAGCCTGGGTCTATGATAGCAGTAATGAAAGCCTATGAGCTATTTTTAGTATTTCAGAAAGTCTAACAGAAATAAAATATTTGTCTTTAATAGTGTCGTACAGGCAAACTAAAATGTCAGATATATTTACTGTGGACTAAAATTATGTCAGTTAAGGGAATTCCCTGGCGGGACTCAGCACTTTCACTGCTGGGGCCCTGGGTTCGATCCCTGGTCGGGGAACTAAGATTCCCTCAAGCCTAGCGGCTGGGCCAAAACAAAATAAAATAAATAAAATAATATCAGTTAAGTATAGTAATATTGTTTATTTGTTACTAGTTAGAACTTTAATTGACAGTTGTATATGTTTCTAATAAAATGAATTTTTAAATTCAGTTTTTCTAGAAAACATTTTAAAATATGGAGTACAAGTAGAGGTAAAAATAATAAAGGAATTCTTCAGGACGAATATTGGCAACCATTTTCTGAAACCGCTTTCCTGTTCCCTCCTTCAGTCTGTTATTAAAATGCCAACTGTAACATCACCTTTTTTGTGACAATTTCGAGTTCAGGTGTTAACTATTGACTTTTTTCTCCAGAGATTGCCCTTAGCCCCAATAACCACGAAGTTCACATCTACAAGAAGAACGGGAGCCAGTGGGTGAAAGCTCATGAACTCAAGGAGCACAACGGACACATCACAGGTAAAAAAAGGAGATCACATGAGCTTAGTATGGCATTTCCAAGTCTAGCACGCTTCTGTGTAAACAGATAGCCTAGTAAAGGAAGCCTGCCATGGTACTTAGTGCAGCATTTACTGATTTTTCTTGAGAAAATTTGAGAAAATATATAATAGTGACCTCAGTTTTTAAGTGCATCTCTGAGCCCAGCTGGTATGCATTGCTCTGCTAATGTTACAGAAAACACAACCTACTCTGGGGACTAGAGAGCTTAGATTAGATGAGACATGAAAGCGAAAACCAGACAGCACGTCAGCTGTGTGCAACCGCAAGCCAAGCTGTGTTCCCAAGTCCTAAGGGAACGCTGTGTCTTCCAAAAATTTCCTGTATGTTGTTTTTAGGGCAAGGAAGACATTCCAAAATATTGAAAAGGACATAGAGTGATATAACAAACACCCATATTCCTGCCACCCAGAATTAGCAGCTATTTATATTTTTTCCTGTGCCAGAAAACTTGGGACACAAAGATTTGATTATAAGAAGTATATTATTATAAGAAATATTATTCCAGATAATGGTAAAGTCTCCTGTCACCCACCACCAGTCCTATTCCTCTCCCCAAGAAGACACTGTAATTGGTATGACATTGTCCCAGTCCATTTTTTATACTTTCACATACATGTATGTGTGTGTGTGTGTGTGTCAGTGTGTGTAAGCAGTCTTTAGTACTATTGGCTAGAATTTTTAAATACTGCATAAATGGTATCATAGCATGCTTCTCCTGTGGCTTACTTTTGCATTCCACATTGTTTCTGAGTTCTCTGTATATAGGTGTATCTAGATCAAATTGATTCCTTTTACCCGCTGGGTAGCATTTCATACTTCATCTATTTACTCTTTCCTCCATTGAAGGATATTTAAGTTGCTTCCACTTTTTCCCTGTGACATTTTAGTGCTAAATTGAGCGTCCCTGGGCAGATCTCCGTTCAGGTGTGAATGTCTCTGGGAGACTTGCTGTACCACAGGGGTGCAAGCATCTTCAGCCTTGCCAGGCATTGTCAGATCGCCTGCATTCCTGCAGCCCTGATAGGAGTGCTTTTCTTCCCACACTCAACACATGCTTGATAGAAGCAGACTGGCTGATGAGTGATCTTTGCTCACTCTATAAGCTGCATTTCTCTGATTAATAGAAAGGTTGAGCAGATGTTTATTAGCCACCTGGGTTTTCATTTTCATGACTTTACTGTTCATAACTCCTAACCATTTTTCCATTGAGTTTTTAACTTGTTCTTGTCAGTTTGTAGAAGACTGGATCTTAAAGCATTAGCTCTGAGGCAGATTCCTAAGTGTACAGTAACTTTCATCTTTGACAAAAACTATCAATGAATAGTTGGGTAAAGGTAGCAAGCAGAGCAGTGTCGAGTTTTATTAAGCAAGTGTGAAATAAAGGAGAAGGAAGAAAAAATGGAGAATTTTTACAATGTTTTCAGAATTTAGTAAACCATATCTTGATACCAGATTACAAGACAGTGTATTGCTTTGTTGCTAAATCATGTCTGGCTACTTTTTTTTTTTTGCGGTACGTGAGCCTCTCATTGTTGTGGCCTCTCCCGTTACGGAGCACAGGCTCCGGATGCGCAGGCTCAGCGGCCATGGCTCACGGGCCTAGCTGCTCCGCGGCATGTGGGATCCTCCCAGACCAGGGCACGAACCCATGTCCCCTGCATCCGCAGGCGGACTCTCAACCACTGCACCGCCAGGGAAGCCCTGTCTGGCTACTTTTTAAAAAAACATACTAACTTACTGCTGCGTTCAGGGAGAACTCTTAGTCTTTGACCCTTACTACCATAGTTTCTTTTTTATCCTATTTTCTAAGTGATTCAACTGCTTTAAACAATTGGCCAAGCACATCAAAACTTATTCTCCTTAACTTTTCAATTATAAATTTCTCACCGCAGTCTTGGGTTTCCCTTCTCACAATGATTTTTTGCACTTAAGTGGGCAGCACAGGGACTGATGGTAATTTTCTTTTTTTTTTTAATTGGGACACTTGAGTTTTGCCTCTCATCCCCTAATATACTGATTAGTTTAAATATATCCTTCCCCCCAATCAGAGAAAAACAGCATGTTTTGACCCTCTGCACCCCTTACATTGTATCCCCAGCAAAAACTTAATGACCATCCCTTCTTGTTTTTACCAGTGCTTTGTATGTGATATCAGTCAGGAGCCGACTAACTGTATTACCAAACCAGCACCAAAGACGTAATTTCTATTTTTGTTGCTGTTGCTTTCCCATGACCTTATTTTTATGAGGTTTGGCCTATTTTCTTTAAGTCCCTTTGCCAGTGGCCTTACAGCCTAAAAATAAGAACACTCATATTTTAAATTGGAATTTTAACATTAGGAAATACTTATAAACGAGAAAGGGCCAAGATGAAAGACCAAAGAAATAGCCAAAAAAGTGAAATGGTTAGTTATGTCCTTTTTCTCCCCCTGCTTCTCTTCTGGAATCCTTTGAACTTGGGCCTGTTTCCTGTCCAAATGCTCAAATGACATTTTTTTTTAGATCTGAAAAAACTGTTGTTGGAAAAGTCTAAATATAACTCTGTGGCAGGAGACCAAGGATCAAACATAATTTCTCAGAGAGATAGTAACTACGGAAAAAGAAAATTACTCTCTGAAGCTTTTTAGAAGAAAAGTCTGCTCAGTACTACAGAGAAAAAGAGTATGGCATGCATCAAAGGGATATCAGAGTTCTGGTGTTTTTCTCTGACTTTATTCTTTTGTGTTAAATGCTTGATCACCATCTCCTTTAAAAAAAAAAAATTTTACTGTGGACACTTTTAAATAGAAAGCATATAAAAGCAGAGTAATGTAATGAGCCCCTGATATACCCATGACTCAGATTCAGCAATTATCAATTCACAGCTAATCTTGTTCTCAGCTCACTCTCAACTCTTTTTCCTGTACTATTTTCAAGCACATCCCAGACATTGCATCACTTCATATTTCAGTTTGCGTCTCTAAAAGGTAAGGACTCTTCAACAATAATCAATACAATAGTCTGTTTTAATTGGCATCCTAATAAGGTACACACATGGTTGTGATCAGTTGATCTATCTATTAAGTTTATAGGTTCCCTTCTTTCTTTTCCTTTGCAATTTATTTGTTAAGAAAATTGAGAGGGCTTCCCCGGTGGCACAGTGGTTGAGAGTCCGCCTGCTGATGCAGGGGACGCGGGTTCGTGCCCCGGTCCGGGAGGATCCCACATGCCGCAGAGCGGCTCGGCCCGTGAGCCATGGCCGCTGAGCCTGCGCTTCCGGAGCCTGTGCTCCGCAACGGGAGAGGCCACGGCAGTGAGAGGTCCGCGTACTGTAAAAAGAAAAAAAAAAGAAAAAAAAAGAAAATTGAGAAATCAGGTTGTTTGTCCTGTACTGTTTTCCAGAGCCTGGGTTTTATGGATTGCAAGCCCGTGGTGTTTCACATATTTCTCCGTCCTTTGTGTTTCCTGTGAATTGCTAGTTGAAGTTAGGTGGTAGCAGGTTCTTTCATGAAGGAGGCACATAATGTCCGGTTGTCTTTCTTTCTGTGATGTTAGCAGTTGTTGATGATTAGTGCCTATAGCCATTAATTTAATAGTGGCTGCAACATGATAATATTCTAAATCTATCATTTCTTCTCTGTTAGCTGGAATACATTCATAAAAGAGATGCTTACCTTCATCTACTATTTGGTTATCCTGAAATATAGTTAGTATAGGAAAGACAGGATAGATGTTAGATTCCTTTTCTTTTCCTTCGAAGTCTTCTAATGGCAGGAAAACAAAAAAAGATGCAACGCTAAATTAGCAGGAGATGAGAACTTGCCTTTACTGAATATTTGCCCTTCCCACTCTCTTTTTAACAAGTGTGTGTTTTAAAAGAGTTAAAAGCTAATGTTATCTAAAAACAGGTTGAGGCTACGACTCTGGTTTTAAAACTCCTATATTCAAATGAAAGATGTAGCTACAGAAGTAGACTTAGAACTATAAAACGAAGCAGAAGGCAGTTCCTTGTATTTTTCTTAGAGAATAAGGATCTATTGATTTTTTTTTAAAGCACCTCAGGAATTCTTATAAAATACATACGTGTGTAATTAAAGTGGTGGTGATATTGGAATGGGGTGAAATTTGAGATTGTCAAAATCATTACAGAATCACTGAGTTTTCTCGTTACAAGGCAATATTCTGGATATTAGAGGATGTATTAGTCTTCTATCGCTATGTCACAAATACTACACACTTAGCCACTTAAACCAAAACACACTTATCTCACAGTTTTTTGTGCGTCAAGAGTCTGGGCTTGGCTTCTCTGGGACCTCTGCTCAGGGTCTCACATAAGCTGTAATCAAGGTGTCAGCCACGGAAGGGCTGTTCTCATCAGAGGCTCCACCAGGGAAAGATCTACTTCCCAGCGCCTTCAGGTTGATGGTGGTAGAATTCATTTCCTTGCAGCTGAGAGAGTCATGGCCGCTTGCTTCTTCAACAGAGAGTAACAGAGAAAGACCTTGAGAGTCTCTAGCAAGAGGGGTGCCGTGCTCTTAGGTAATCTTGTGCACTAGTCACATCCATCTCACCTTCCCAGCATTCCACTGGTTAGAAGTGAGTCAGGGGTCCTTCCCACAGCCACAGGGCGGGGGGTCCCACAGAGTCGTGAACAACAGGAGGTGCAATCTCGGAGACCACTCCAGGGTCTGCACCACAGTAGTTTCAGAGACTCGCTTCATATTGTCAGGAAGCTGGTAATCAAGTTAGGAGAACAAGATAGTCATAAAAATAACTATTTTGTATCACACTTCTGGGAATTTATCATAGAGATCATTTTAACCAGAGCAAGAAGGTGTGTGCCTGAATGTTTATTTCAGTTTTATCTATTCTAATAAGTGATTGGGAATAAAACGTACAACAATGGGATGTTTGGGGAAATTATTATGATAAGATCAGTGTTCTAAATAATGTACAACCACTGCTGATTTATAAAAAACAGGAGAAAATGTTTGCCATGATATTAGTATCCTTTGCGGGAAGAATGTGTGTGAAGAATGGAAGCAGGGCTTTTTTGACTTTGCATGTGTCCCATTGTGATGTTTGTCTCATGATAATATGTGGGTTTGCTTTTGTAGTTAAAAATAAAATTTAGGGCTTCCCTGGTGGCGCAGTGGTTGAGAATCCGCCTGCCGATGCAGGGGACACGGGTTCGTGCCCTGGTCTGGGAAGATCCCGCGTACCGTGGAGCGGCTGGGCCCGTGAGCCATGGCCGCTGAGCCTGTGCGTCTGGAGCCTGTGCTCCGCAACGGGAGAGGCCACAACAGTGAGAGGCCCACGTACCGCAAAAAATAAAAAAAATAAAATAAAATAAAATTTAAAATCTAATAAAGAGAGCTGCAAAGCTGTCCTATAATGAATAGATTTAAAATAAAAATACATATCACCGAGAATACACTTCCCCATCTTTTTCCCTTCACTGGTATGAATAATTGAGCTGACTATTCCTGTAGGTGAATGAACATAAACTGTTCACACTACTAAAGTCACTGGGATTTATGGCTAATGGAGACTTTGATTCTTACTTTTTTCATGTAAATGTTAAGAATGTTAATTATTTTTAAAGAGATATCTGTAATAAAAAATTATTAGTAGTATTTCTATACCTTCAGTGTTAAGTTATACTTATAGAAAATACCTCATCAGTAACTATAAAATGACTGAATCATAGCAGATTTTACTCTTGTTATATAACAAACTGACCTTGACTTTGGGATCCTTCATAGAGGCACCAAGTAAGTAAAAGTCTGATCAAATAAGAAAAATAAATCTTATATTCAGATACATATTTAGGTCTTTTCCTTGTTTAGATGCAAAGATACTCAAAGACTCTTTCATAGAACCTGTATCACGTAAAAAAGGTATTTCGGTTAGTTTAAAAAACAGTGAGCTTCAGAAGAATCACAATTTATATTTTCCCCTCTATACTGATGATTGTTTACCCTATATGTTGTTTTATTTGTAGGTCATATAGCAGTCTTTCAGTTAATATCATGGACCAAGGTCTGTTACTGAATGAGTAAAGGTACTTTCAGAGAAAAAAAAAAAATCCAATAAAGAAGGAAGAAAAGGGTCTTCAGATCAGATATTCTAAAGATATGTGGCTGGGTGTTAAGAATGCCCCTGCTTGGTTTGTAACCTCCGCAATTATAACAGCTCTGTTCTGCCTGGCCTCCAGAGGATCCTGAGTTACGGAACTTTGCAGAGAAACATCCTTGCCTTTGTGTGTGAAGTGGTGACCAGGACCATAGGTGGGGAAGGATGGGCTGGGGAGGAAGGTCCCAAGCCCTCATCCAGCCCTGCCACGCCGGTGCCCTCCGGCTAGTGCCGTGTCAGTTGTCAATGGCCAGGCAGAGCAGATGTCACCACATCTCAACTTGCAGGTATCGACTGGGCTCCCAAGAGTGACCGCATCGTCACTTGTGGGGCTGACCGCAATGCCTACGTGTGGAGTCAGAAAGATGGTGTCTGGAAGCCAACCCTGGTGATCCTGAGAATTAACCGTGCAGCCACTTTTGTCAAGTGGTCCCCGCTAGAGAACAAATTTGCCGTGGGCAGCGGAGCACGACTCATTTCTGTTTGTTACTTCGAGTCCGAAAATGACTGGTGAGCAACATGAGTATTTTTATTTCTCTGTAGAATCATACATTTGGACTGCTGTGTCCTCGGTGACTTCTTGAGGCACTGGGTGGAGGCTTAACTGTAACTTCATCTTTTCCTCATCTGGATATTTTTTTTTCCCTTTGAAATTCTCCATTCTCTCTGAACATTTTCCCTTCTTCTGTGTGCAGTGAGTCCAGTCTCACATCTTTCTCATATTAATATCGAACTGTGGTTTCCATGTTCTGATCTCCTGACTTGTTTGTTCTTTAAGATGCTACAACTCTTCTCACTCTGTACTGTCTAAATTGCTGTTTTCTTACTCTGATATATAAATTATAAACTTGAAAGATGCTCAGTGCCCTAAGGAAGTTTTTTTCCCTATCTCTATTGACTTAAAATATCTAGGAGTCTTACAGATAACAATATTCTCCTTTCTTTAAAGTTTTATACCAAATCTGTGTCCTGGTATAATATTTTACTTGTTTAAACTGTTAAACTTTAAAATTTGACCAGAATCTCAGAAATATAATCAGGCTGTTGTACTTACTTTATACTGTAAACCACTTGGAGCTGAGCCAGTGAAAATACGGGGATTTACTTAATGGCTAAGTAAGTTATTTTAACTACTCCTTCCTGCTTACTTTGATAAGGAAACCACTCTGCTCTACCTGGCACGTGTTCAGAAAGGGTGGTAGATACGCTTCAACATGGAATTGTCATTTAGTGCGAAACTGGCAGTGTTTGTACTAAAAATAGCCGGGTACACATTACTCTTCATGTGTCACTGTCTGAAACAAGGAAAGGAAGGGATTATCACATTACAGTTTGTAATTTAGTAAAACCTCAGAAATTTTGATTCTTTGAAACAAGTCTGTGAATTTGCACCAAGATTGAATTTTGAGTTGAAGACCTGCGGTTTTTCTTGCTTGCAAGCTTGCAAGCATGTGTAAAAATAAGGCTAACAAAATGTTGCCTGCAAGAAATTGTTTAGAAGGCTCACTGTAACAAATAGATTAGAAACAGCTTTTTTCCTGGGTAGCTTTCAACCTCAGTGACTTTGCATTTTTATTCATTGAAAAATAGTCTCAGATTCAGGCAAATTGGGCTTTACTGTAGTACGAGGTATTGTCCCTTGATCAAGCCATTATATTTAGGGGAGTGTCTCAGCTATGGCACTATAATTCATTTGTAGGATGCGAGTACTTTAAAACAACCTCTAAACGCCTTTAAGGTAAAATAACTGTTATAAAACAAGTCAGAATGTTGTCTGCTTTTCAGAAAAGCCCCTACGAAAAAGATTCTATAGAAAAGTGATTTAACATTCAAGGAAGGGCGCTCTGCTCGAGAGTAAGTCTCTCAGCTCCTAAGCAGCAGAACAGCATTGGTCTTTAAGCAGCAGTTTAGGGATAGAAATTGAATTAGGCCAGAATAATGACTGATCTTAGACATAAATAAACATTTTAGTGGAGCTAGAGAGTTAGTCAGAGGCCCATCGCCAGCAAGAGGTTCTGCTAATTTCTTGATTTCTCTGTGAAAAAATAAAGAAGTTGCAGCTTCTCAGAGACTTAGAAAGGAAATTAAACTATTTTACAACCCAAACTTAACCCAAAACAAAGGAACAAATCACTGAATATTTGTAATAAAAATTCAGCAGACTTCCCTGGTGGCGCAGTGGTTAAGAATCCACCTGCCAGTGCAGGGGACACAGGTTGGAGCCCTGGTCCGGGAAGATCCCACATGCCGTGGAGAAACTAAGCCTGTGCACCACAAGTACTGAGCCTACACGCTGCAACTACTGAAGCCCGTGCATCTAGAGCCCATACTCCGCAATAAGAGAAGCCACCGCAACAAAGAGTAGCCCCCGCTCACCAGAACTAGAGAAAGCCCACGCACAGCAACGAAGACCCAACGCAGCCAAAAATAAATAAATTTATTTTTAAAAAAAATTCAAGTGATTTCAAACCTCAATTTTTATTTCAAAGGTTAGAGTCACACATAATGTGAAAGTCCATGGGGGACGGTATGAGAGTTAATCCATAAATATACTTAATGATGAGGATCCCCTGGTAGCCGGGAAAGTTCCAAACTGGCTGCTCTGATGAAAACGTCAAAGCCTGAAAGACAGGAGAGCAAAGGGGCCACATATGGTTCCCCTTCCTCTCTTCCTCTAGAAATGCACCTTCTCTCTGGTAGAACACTCGGTGGCCACGTGAGAACCACGTGTAGGTGTTTTCGCCTGACACACACTTGTAGGTCATTTGGGGACGGTTGCTTGATGCGTGGATAAACTAAAATGGGTTTTCTCCTTTTGTAGGTGGGTAAGCAAGCACATTAAAAAACCCATTCGCTCCACGGTCCTCAGCTTGGATTGGCATCCCAACAATGTCTTGCTGGCAGCAGGATCCTGTGATTTCAAATGCAGGTGGGAACCAGTGAGGATTGGTAGACGGCCTTGAGCTCTTCGTTTTTCATCTTTCAGCAAGTATTTTTGAGGTTCCTTTTCTTTGTAAGGTACTGTGCTAGGCCCCACGAGGGTCCCAGAGATGAAAGGAGCTTGTGATCTAGAAAAGGAGCTACAGCAAGTGCGGAAATCAGGAGGTATCAATAGAAAGCAGTGGACCAGGAGGGGCAGGCGGAGGGATGCAAGGGCAGAACCAGGAAGTTTCCTCAGGCAGAACATCCAGGTACAGGGTCCCCCGCTCCCACGGTGTTATTTCTCATTTCATAACCCAGGCAGCAGACTGGGCAAATTCCAGAGTGAAACCAAGATCAACAAAACAGAGCTGAACAGAGCACTGCTGAGCTGTTATTGTGCGGTTCCTTTTCAGTTAAAGCTCTTTATTTGTCATTAGCATGAGACTAGAAGAAACACAGCCACTTTGCTGAGAGCTTTAAGGGTCATACAGTGTAATTGCTTTTTAAAGCTGTTCTTTATCAAGAAGGCTCCCCCCTCCCCACCCCGGCCTTAGCCAGAAGAAAAGCAAATGTTGCTTCATGTTGACTCCGTGGTGGGGTGCAGCATTCTTTGGTAAGCTATGTGGAGAAATTCCAGAAAACCTGGCCAGTGATTTATATCCAAGAATCCTCACGGGGTTTTTGGTTTGGGATTTTTTTTTAAAGGATATGTGTGGGAATTTGGCTGTGGGATGGGAGTACAATAGTGTCAAGGTACTTTTTGGAAAAATATTGGCTCTTCTGCTTGAGAACCAGTGTTAACAGTAAAGATTTTTTCATATTCAGGAGTTTTGTTGTTTGTGATGTGTTACGCAGAGTCATTCCAGCTCCCTTAGAAGATGCAATTTAACCATACCACCTGGGTTGTCAGGCTGTGTCTAAAAATCTCCTTGTACAAATAGCTTACAATTCTTTTGTTAACATTAATTTCCAGAAATAAACTTGGCTTTGACCTGTGGTCCTGTGGGTAAGGGTCTTTTCTGTTCGAACTCTCATTTTGGCAGCACAGTTCTTTCCTGGCTTCTGATGACTAAAGCAGTAGCCATCGTGATGCAGATTTAAAGCACAGAGATTCTGAGGTCACATCATCTAACTTACAGATTAATTCGAGGCTTCCTTTACCTCTCCACTGTCCTGCCTCTTCCAGAGCTGCTGCCGCCATTATTGTTTTAGGGGGAAAATATCCCAGATCGCTTCGGGAGGCTTTAAGTTTCAGAAGTTTTTGAAGAGAAGCTGTATAAAGAAATAGCATTGGAGGGCAGATCCCCAGCTGTTCTATAGCCCTTCTGCTTCCCAGCTCTGGTCAGAACATCCTTACGCACAGCTTCATGGAATTAGAGAAAGAGACTGATGATCCTAGGCTGTAAAGGACCCGCCGTCATCCCAGACTAGACCTGCCACAAATGCTGGACAGTGGACCTGAGGGTGACACTAGGGAGAGCCTACCCACTCTCACTGGCCTCCCTTGACTTTCTCTTTGGATGTCTCTTTCTTCCTTTCTTTCCTTCCTTTCATTCCTTTCCTTCCTCCCTTCCTTCTTTCCTATCTTTCTTTCCTTCTTCTTTCTTTCTTTCTTTCCTTCTTTCCTTCTTTTCTTCTTTTCTTCTTTCTTTCTTTAGTTTTGCCAGGTCTTAGTTGCAGCAGGCGGGCTCCTTAGTTGCAGCATGTGGGATCTAGTTCCCTGACCAGGGATCAAACCCAGGCCCCCTGCATTGGAAGCATGGAATCTTAACCACTAGACCACCAGGGAAGTCCCTCCCTTTCTTTCTTTAAATGAGTTAATGCTAGTGGTTTATTGCAGAGTAGCAAATAGTTTCCTCTCTCCTACCATTTGACTGTGTGGGCTCTGGACTGCTGTGTTAAGAATGATGGTGAAGCAGACACGAAAGTATGCTGTGCTCATTTAGCAGAGTCTGCCATGGGCCAGGGAGCAGAGAGGGGCAGGACAGCAAGGTCCTCCCCTGGATGCACTCCAGGAGGGAAGGGCTTTTGTGTCCATCACTTCTAGAGCTATGCCCTGAGAGTAGTGCCTGACACGACATAGGCCAAACTTGAATTGACCTGTAGGCAGCCCTTAGAACCCTTCTGTGTCTTAAGAGGTTTGTGTATCTGAACTTGTCTGTCATCAGGTTTTGCTTTTTTTTTTGCGGTACGTGGGCCTCTCACTGCTGTGGCCTCTCCCGTTGCGGGGCACAGGCTCCGGATGCACAGGCTCAGCGGCCATGGCTCACAGGCCCAGCCGCTCTGCGGCATGTGGGATCTCCCCGGACCGGGGCACAAACCCATGTCCCCTGCATCGGCAGGCAGACTCTCAACCACTGTGCCACCAGGGAAGCCCATCAGGTTTTGCTTTTGATGAGTCAGTATCTTTTCATTTTGGGACACCTTTCAGCAGCTGCCTGTGACCTGTTTCTATATATGCATATTTTCATTTACTCTTTCTTTCTCTTCCTGCCCTTAAACCACAGAGTGTTTTCTGCCTACATTAAAGAAGTGGATGAGAAGCCAGCCAGTACACCCTGGGGCAGCAAGATGCCTTTTGGTCAGCTGATGTCAGAGTTTGGTGGCAGGGGCACTGGCGGCTGGGTGCACGGGGTCAGCTTTTCCGCCAGCGGGAGCCGCCTGGCCTGGGTCAGCCACGACAGCACCGTGTCCGTTGCCGATGCCTCAAAAAGTGTGCAGTGAGTATCTGCCTTTGTCTGGACTTAGAGAGGAGTGGGGTGGGATCTCAGCAGCTGGCCTGAGGCTGCCCTTCCCTGGGTATAAGTGCAGGGCACCAGCATAAAAATCTGAACCAGGTTGCAAGGCAGCCTTTAAAGTTACCTTCGCACGTTTAGATTGTCCATTTGGGGAAATTTTGAAGACTTAGGTCTCACTTCCAGAAATACTTCTTAATGGAAGTGCTGATTGTGATTCCTCCAAAGGAGTCTCCTGGTTTGCTCCTGGTAAGAGTTCCTTCAGATGGCAGTTTAGTCTGTTCCTGTGAATTCCTCACAACATGTAAATGGCATCCAGCAGCCTTAGATGAAGTGGGAGATGTGTTCTTACTCTGTGTAGTCAGTGGACAGTGCTCCATTCATGTGGGCCTTCATGCAGTGACACTTGACACCCTGGGAGCCAGTCCCCCTGGTGTGTGCACTGGGGGAGCCCGAATCGCAGAGACTCGCTGTGAAGAGGTGCCTGCTCAGCCCTGAGGAGAGCAGTGTGTGTCTCATCAGACTTCAGTTTGTGTCTGCTTATCATGTCTAGAGGGAGAGAGAGGGTGACCGCAGTCCTTTCCGCTTGTGAATCTTGGTTCTGTCCTGGTGAATCCTTTCCGTTGGCAGCTAAAGGTAACCCACCTGGGGCTTCCCTGGTGGCATAGTGGTTGAGAGTCTACCTGCTGATGCAGGGGACACGGGTTCTTGCTCCAGTCCGGGAAGATCCCACATGCCGCGGAGCGGCTGGGCCCGTGAGCCATGGCCAATGAGCCTGCGCGTCCGGAGCCTGTGCTCCGCACCGTGAGAGGCCACAACAGTGAGAGGCCCATGTATCGCAAAAAAAGCAAACAAACAAAAAAAAAGGTAACCCACCTGTAAGGGTTTCCTGACTTGTCCCCTGTGCAGGGAACCAGTCACATCTGACTCCCACTGCCCCACACTGACAACAAAGTGACATTTCAGAAAGAATATATATTTTACTGATTGGGGTGAATTTTTTTTTTTAATTTTTAAACACACCCCCAATCTAAATTATGAAGCCTTCCAGAAGATTTCTGTACATATGTAGACACATATATCTTTTCATTTTTAACTCCACTGGGATTATGGTATACATTTTGTATAGTAATTTGCTGTTTGTCATTCAATAATGTTTTGTCATGGCTATTTGATTTCTGTACAGTTTATTGTAATGCATAATAAGCTCTTAGTACATGCTTATATTATAAGCTCTTGTCTACCTTCATATTGATTTATTATTTGGCTTCTCCGGTCCTGCAAGTCAGATTACATCTGCAACCCTTCTCCATATCAGAGTATTTCATGTAGTAAGAGCCAGGTATGCCACAGGAGAGCCTAAGATGAGGTGTTAGTACTTTAATCCAATACCATTCGTACTGAAGGGGATAGGGCAGGGGTGTCTCCTGAGACACAGTTTCAAAATGCATCATCTTTTACATGGAGCCATATGATCCTACTTCATCAACCAGCATGTTTGCTGCCATATCTGTGTAATCTCTCGGCCAGATGATCATGAAGCATACATGTGTACACACACACACACACACACACACACACACACACACACACACGGCCCATTCGCATGTGAGCTCCTGGCTGGCCAATACTGTGTCATGTTCATCGGTGGCCGTAGCTCCTGCCCCAGTGCCTGGTGGGGCACAGAATAGACTCCCATAAATGTCTGTGGTCCCAGCCCTCTAGGAGCCCATGTGAGCACAGGTGAGGAGAAGGGAGCAGAGAAAGGCCTTCAGTCCTGCGTACCGGTGATAGTCAACTCTAGGAGGCCAGAGAGAAGAGCAGCCACTGCAGGCTGACGTGGTCCAGGAAGGCTGTTCATGGGGGTGATGAAACTCAAGCCGAGTTTCAGAGACTGGGTGGACTTTGGAAAAGCAGGAGGAGCAGAAAGGGCGTGTGGGTAACGGGGCAGGGGGAGCCAAGGCCGAGGCGGCAGAGAACCAGCGCTCCTGGGACCGCAGTGTAGGGCAGTTGGTGGTAAGCAGGGGTGCAGGAGGGGTGGGTGCAGGAGGGGTGGGCACAGCCAGAGGGGGCAGAGGCCTGCGCGTCTGCGGGTCACCTCAGGGCTGGCTCATGATGGAGATTCCTGGAGGCTTGGGTCATGGGACTCCTCTTAACGTAAGTGTTTGTTCATCCTGCCAAGCCCCCATGAGAACAGGTCCTTTGTCGTCTGTGTCTGAAGAGGCTGCGTGGTCCGCTCCATCTCAAGTTAACACTGTTCTTGTGTTCAGGGTCTCAACTCTGAAGACAGAGTTCCTGCCCCTCCTAAGTGTGCGCTTCGTCTCGGAGAACAGCGTCGTGGCCGCTGTAAGCATCTCTCCTGCCCCGGGGCCTGTGCTTACTCTCCAGGAAGGGAGCAGGGCGTGCCCTGTGGCTGTGCGCACGAGCACGGAGCAGCAGCCTTGTAGGGGAAGCAGCTCTAGAGGCTCCCATGGTGGGGCCGCTCTGCTGGGGTGCTCGCTGGGCGCACACCCCGCAGGGCCTGACTGATCCCTCGTTTCAGGGCCATGACTGCTGCCCCATGCTCTTTAGCTGCGACGACCGCGGCTGCTTGACCTTCGTCTCGAAGCTAGACATCCCGAAACAGAGCATCCAACGCAACATGTCGGCCATGGAGCGCTTCCGCAACATGGACAAGCGGGCCACGACCGAGGACCGCAACACGGCCCTGGAGACGCTGCACCAGAACAGCATCACGTAGGTGCCGCCCAGCCCCTGGCCCGACGGCTGTGCAGAAGTGTTAGGTGACCGGGCTGCCCTTCTCCCCTCTTCGTTTCCTGATGGGTCCCTGTGATGTTCTCTGTCCTGCAGGCCCAGACATCCGTTCAGGAATGGGGGTGGTGAGGGGTCTGTAACTTCCCGGCTGCAGGCTCTTACTTCCAACTCGTCACAGAGAGCGAGCCGCCCCCACGTAGTCATTACGTCCTTCAGGGCATAGACGGTCTGGGCGTCCCGCGTGCGGAACGCAGGCCCTGCTGCGGGCCCGTGAGCTGGCGCGGCCTGTCATACAGCCTCTTCTGGGTCTTGCTTTCTCAGAAACTTGACTGAGGACAAAAGGAGACCTTCCTGAATGTCGTGTTCCTCTAACAGTGAGCACCTGACAGTCATATCCTTTTTGAAAGGTAGCTGTCACTTCAGCCATGGATTTCAAGTAAGGTGTACAAGTAAGAAGATAGTTTAACTAGAGGGAGAGATTTTTCAGCATCATTATGACAAAGCCAAAAAACTCCTTATTTTTCATCAGGCGTCTGTGATTAAATAAGACAGTAGAATTGTGTCGTGTCTAGAAAGCTTGGTGGTTTTTTTTTTAATCTAGAGGAGAAATGCACTGTGTTCTTTTTTTTTTTAATTTATTTTTGACTGTGTTGGGTCTTCGTTGCTGTGCACAGGCACTCTCTAGATGTGGTAAGCAGGGGCTACTCTTCATCAGGGTGTGCTGGCTTCTCATTGCGGTGGCTTCTCTTGTGGAGCGTGGGCTCTAGGCGCAGGCTCAGTAGTTGTGGCACACAGGCTTAGTTGCTCCGTGGCATGTGGGATCTTCCCGGACCAGGGCTCGAACCCATGCCCCCTGCATTGGCAGGCAGATTCTTAACCACTGCGCCACCAGGGAAGCCCTGCACTGTATTCTTTGACTAGACCTTTTGTGTTGAGAGACTTTAATGTGGGTGATGATCATGGGAAGAATGATGGAAACCTCTAGACTTTCTCTTCGAGAGAATGTCTTCTTTTTTTTTTATAAGATTCGTATTACTTTCTTTTTTTTATTATTTACTTGGCTGCGCTGGGTCTTAGTTGTGGCATGCGAACTCTTAGTTGCAGTATGTGGGATCTAGTTCCCTGACTAGGAGTCAAACCTGGGCCCCCTGCATTGGGAGCTCAGAGTCTTAGCCACTGGACCACCAGGGAAGTCCCTCTTCAAGAGAATTTCTAACTGCAGGTTGTTATGTTCAGCGGAAAGGGCCACTGGACTTAAAATAGGCTGGAAATAATCTGTGCTCTATTGAAAAGTAGTCATTTGAAGGCATAGCAGAACTTTTCTCCACACTTTTCAAGTTTCTCTGTCTTGAAAGATTTTCAAAATTATTTTCTGTGAGGTTCTCTTAAGCTTCTCTGCAGACTGTGTATCTGTAAAGAGACAGCTCTCATTGCCTTTTTGAGACTTTGAGGTTAGGAATAAAAAGACCCTTGCAGGTTGGCGTGACTGCTGCCAGATATTAAGTCCTCTTTACCCTAGAGCAGGGTCAGCACACTTTTTGTATAAGGAACCAGAGAGTAAATTTTAGGCTCCGAGGACTACATGGTCTCCATGACAACTACTACAGCCCTGCCATGTGGCCTGCAGGCTGCCATGGACAGTACAGAGATAAATATGCATGGATGTATTTCAGTAAAACTTTATAGGGACTTCCTTGGTACCACAGTGGTTAAGAATCCGCCTGCCAATCAATGCAAGGGACACGGATTCAAGCCCTGATCCAGGAAGATCCCACATACCGCAGTGCAGTTAAGCCCGTGCGCCACAACTACTGAGCCTGCGCTCTAGAGCTCACCAGCCACAACTACTGAAGCCTGCGTGCCTAGAGCCCGTGCTCTGCAACAAGAGAAGCCACCGCAGTGAGAAACCCACGCACTGCAACGAAGAGTAGCCCCTGCTCACCGCAACTAGAGAAAGCCCACGCGAGCAGCAACAAAGACCCAACGCAGCTAAAAATAAATTAATTTAAAATTTTATTTAAAAATAAAACTTTATAGACACTGAAATGTGAATTTCACATAATTTTCATATCATGAAATAATAGCCTTTTAATTTTTTTCTAAGCACTTAAAATTGTAAAAGCTATTCTCTAGCCCATAGGCTGTGCAGAAACAGGTGGTGTGTGCCATCCCCTTCCCTAGAGGGAATGTTCTAGGCATTTCGGGGAGAAAGACAAATATTGTCTGAGCTGTGGAATTGGTTTTCTTGAAAGTTTTTCAGATAATCAGGCTAAGTCAAGTTGTTTCATCAATCTCCTCTGCTGAGCTTGGTTGGAATTTTGTGGTGTGTCTGAATGTTGCCAATATTAATAATGATTAATTTCAAATGTAAGGAGAGCTTTTGATTCATATGCCCTCATTGTCCTAGAGGGTAATTTGGGAGTTTTGGTTTGGAGCCAGTTGGATTTCAGTCGTGCTTCATGATGCCTCTAGTATTTTTTTTAAGCAGTGTGTCCATTTCAGTCACAGCTGTGGTCGTGGCCTCTCCTGGCTCCGCAGGGTACACGCTGTGTGGCCTGAATTGTCCTGCTTCTCCACGTCCCTCTAATTAATGCACATTCTTAACTTTTCTCTCTTTCCAGTCTTTTTCTTTTCTGGACATCTGGTAATAAAATACATTTTAATATTTTCTGAGTCAGATGGCTACAGACTAATATCTATGGACACTTTAAAGGAATTGATAGTTCGTTTCCTGAAGACGCTGTTACCCTTCTAGGAAGGTTGGAGCTCACTTTCACCATGTGCCTTACAGTCTCTCTCTTGTCTTTGCCTTTTTTCAGTCAAGTGTCTATTTATGAGGTGGACAAGCAAGATTGTCGCAAATTTTGCACTACTGGCATCGATGGAGCCATGACCATTTGGGATTTCAAGGTATCGTCTATCTTTCAGAACAGATCTCGTTTGTGTTAAAAGTCTTCCCATGAGAAGACTGGTCCTCATTTCTTGGACCCAGCCGTCAACTGCAGTGCACGTCAGGAGCGCAGTGCACTGGCTGTGGTTCTCTTGAAACCCTGGGAGTTGTTAGCAGGAGAGAGCCGCACTTGCTCACTGAGGTGGAGTCCACACTTCTGGATGTCCTCGGAGTCACTGAGGGGGGCTGGGGGCTGCTTTTGTGGCGGGCCCCAGGTTGGGCCCGGACTAGCTGAACTCTGTAGACATATGTTTATGGTTGACACCAACTAATCGGATCAGCACTCACTGCCTGCCTGCCGGGTGCCGGGCCAGGTGCTGGCATTGAGGACGTGGACGTGAAGGAGCCCTCGGGGAGCTCGTCGTGGGAGAGAGAGGAGGGTGGGGGTCGGGTGGAGCTCCGGGAGAGGAGCCAGCGCCTCTGTTTACACCTTGAGGAGTTGGGGGGCTGCGCGAACTGCCTGAGTTGCCTCTCTGGGCGAGCGGTCTGAGCTGCAGGGGCAGCACGTGCAGAGCAGCCGAGCGGCTCAGGGGGCGCGTGCTGCACTCAGGCCCTGCTGTGGGGCCTGCGGAAGCAGAGCAGAGCGGGCCCTGCCTGTGGGCAGCTGGGGGCTGCTCTGGAACCGACGTGGAAAGGCACCTGCTGTGACGTGCAGGTGGCCTGGACTCTGGACAGAGGCTGCTGGAGTGAACGGGTGGCAGGGATGTGCCTCCAGCCGTGCTGGGGGGCAGGGGGTGGCCAGGAGGTTCTGGACTAGAGGGATTTAGGAGGCCGCGTGGAGGGGTGTTGTGACCATGAGGGACAAACTCCGGAGGCCTCTGCACCCTCCAGCTTCGGGGTTGGGATAAGGAGGCGGGGAGGAGGGGCGGGGCTAAGAGAGCAGCTCCGGTGTGCAGCTCTGCGGACTTAACCCCCAGAAGTTAAACGTTTACAGAATTCTGCCACTGCCTGTGCGGTTCCATGATTGATGTTGCTGCCTCTACAAGTCTCTCCTCACCCTTGTTACCTTCACCTGCTTTGGGGCATCGTGCACCTGTGCAATTAGCTCCACCTGGGCAGGTAGCTCCGCCCTTCATCCTTTGATCCCTGCGGCCAAGTCCTTTCTCTCCTGTGCAAGTGAGCTGGGGAGTTCCAGCGCATTTTCCTCTCTGGTCCGTCCGCCTTTGAGCACCGCTAGGCGTTGTGCACCAGGCTGACTGCATGAGGGCCACAAAAACACGGGAGTGCCTGCCATCAGGGCACCTGGAGTGAGGGCCAGTGACACAGATGATAAGCACATACGTGCCCTGGGAGCAGGCGTGTGCCCAGAGCCTGTGGGCTGGGGCCTAGGGGACAAGGCGGCGCAGGGCCTGGAAGGGCCAGCAGGGGGAGTCCTGCCTGGGAGAGTCTCTGCAGGCCATAGTCCCGGAGCCCGTCTCAGAGGGAGCGGGTCACAGCCAGGAAGGAGGGGGTGTGGGGTAGTGCCTTGGGGAGAACGCCAGGATGGCCGGTCCCCACTGACCATCGGTGTTCTTCCTGCCGCTCTCCAGACCTTAGAGTCTTCTATCCAGGGCCTTCGGATAATGTGAAGCTGAGTGAGCCGCCCAGATCCAGCATGAGGACGGACAGGCTGCGCCGGGCAGCTCCGCCATTCGCATGATGGGCAGGAGAGCCGGCCGCCAGGAAACACTGAAGACACATATGGCGCAAACCTTGTTGTGTGTTTTGTTTGAGGATAATTGGTGAAAGTGTTGGTTTTTTAAAAGCAGCAGTGATTTGGGTTTTGTTTTTTGTTTTGCTATTTCATTCCATTCTTGACCAAAGCTTCTCTTTAAGTAGTTTATTATGGAAAATTGTCACACTAACTTAAAGGAAGGGGTGGGGGAGGTATGTAAATTGTTCGCTACAAAATTAAATAAAAATACTGAATGTGTTCTTGGTTTTGTCTCCTTATACCGTTTGCATTTTTAGTAGGAAAAGATGGGTAAATTCTTTGTTATACTAGTTAGTTTTTAGGGTAGAACCTTAGATTCTTAGTTTCTTATATTGAGCCATCTTGTACAACCTTTACCCAAAAGAACCGGTGCAGGACTTCGGCAGAGGAGGCCTGCTTGCATACAGGCAGCAGAGAAACCCGCCTCCAATGAGCAGCCAGGGAGCCCCTGCCCAGTGCCCGTGGCAGGCGTGTGCAGGGGAGTGTGCAGTGGGAGAGAAAAAGCACAAGTTGTCATTTTGGTTTAGAGATTATTGTACCCAAACTAAGTCATCTTCATCATAATTAGACACAAAGTTTGACATTTCAAGGCTGAGACTCTTGAGAGGCGCAAATAAATGAATACAGCGTAGCCTAGAGCATGGCTGTGTGCCCAGAAGCGGAGCAGTGATTCCAACACAACTCTGGTAGTTAGGACAACGCTGGTAATAGCACTTCTCAAAGGACATCGTGATATTCTTAAAAGAGTAAATTTGCCCTTTTGCTAACCCATGGGAAGCATTACTTCCCTCCAGGAGAGAATCCCAGCACCTGGACACCTGCCTCTTTCCGTTTGCTGTGGCATCCTCCCTGCCCGCCCCCCAGCAATGGCAGGAGCTCCTTTGTGTACACGTGTTTGTACCAGTACATCGGCAAGGCTGTCGTGACAGAACAAGGATAGACAAGAGCAGGCCAAGAAACAGGAATTAGCTACCAATTTCTTTTTAGTTTCATTAAATCACATGGTTTGGGAGCAATTCCAGAGGTTTTTAGAGAAACAATGTATTCTGTGAAAGAAACAAATTTACTAACTTGGCCTCCAAGAACTTAAGCCTAGAGTCATCTTTTTTCTTTTTTTAACTTGGGCCATCTCACGTCCATGGAAGAAGGCCCATCCCTGTCGTGGCAGCCAGAAACCCGCAGTGCTGGGGTCTGAGATGGTGGAAGGTCCCTTCTCATCTCGCCCTGCTTGTGAGACTCCGAGCAGTCCTCGGTCCACAATCGCTACCGATTTGGAGGGACAGTGGCCAAAGCCCTTTGATTGGAGGCTTTGGTGTCAGGTCATAGTTCTGCCAAGCTGCGTAGCCTTGAGCAACATAGTTAACATCTCTGAGCCTCACTGTCTTCACCTGTAAAATGGGAGTAGTAAAGGGTTAGCAGTTCCTGTTATTCAGTAAAGCCGAGGTTTGCCTTCAGGCTTGGCATTGGCCCTATACTAGGCCCCCGGAGACCCTTAATAGCAGAGTGGGGTAGGGTGGGAAGTGGTGTAAGAAGGATTCTGCTAACCAAAAAAAGTTTTTTCTAGAATATGCTGAGAAAACTGGGGTTGGCCTCAGAACCCAGAATGATTGCTTGGGCATGGCCCCTTCAGTTTGACCCAACAGTCACACAAGTGGTTTAGTTCTCATGTGTGCCCAGTGAGGCAGTGATGCGAAGGCCTAGGGTTCCCTCAGGTGCCTGCGATGTCGGTGAGGCCATTAAGCTACCCCACGCGGGATAGTACAGTTGGTCTATACATTATAAAGGTATGTGAGTTATGTGTGTGTCTAATTCAAATATTAGGTGTGGTAGGTAGACTACTGGCCCCCCAAAGATGTCCCTGCCCTAATCCCCAGAACCTGTGAGCTTTGCAGATGGGATTAAGTTAAAGATCTTGAGCTGGGGAAGCTGAGCCTAGATTATCAGGTGAGCCCAGTGTAATCACAAGAATCCTTAAAGGAGGGAGGTGGGCGGGGGAGAGTCTGAGCAAATGAGGGGGTAGAATCACAGATTGGGGTGGGAGAAGGCCAAGGCCTCTAAAAGCTGCAAGAAGGAACCTGGTTCTCCCCTGGAGCCTCCAGAAGAAACAGCACCCCGCCAGCACCCTCCAGCCACTGATGTGGGCTGTGAAGATCTGACCTCCAGCGCTGTAAGAGAAGACACTTGCGTTGTCTCAAGCCACCCGCTCTGTGGTGAGTTGCTCCAGCAGTAACAGGAAATGAATCCACTAGGTCCATTCAGAAAAGGGGAGGAGGGACTTCCCTGGCAGTCCAGTTGTTAGGACTCTGTGCTTCCATTGCAGGGGGCACGGGTTCGATCCCTGGTCGGGGAACTAGGCTCCCACAAGCCACTCAGCATGGCAGGAAAAAAAGGAAATACGGTCTGGAGCTGAGTTTTTCAAACTGAGGGTCAGAGCCCATTTGTAGGTTGTAAAATCACCGCTGGTACTTAGAGGAGAAAACAACATTCTGCGTTGTGTGTAGTAAGTTCTGCTTCATGGTACTTCTGTTTCAGATACACAGGGGGCTGTGGACTAGGCCGCAACATATGTCTGTGGGGGTCATGGTCAAAAACAGTTTGAAAGCTACTAAGGTAGAGGAGCCAGTCACCTGAGTGGGGCTTGATGAGGAAGGATGGGCAGATCCAACACAGCAAGAATGTGTGCCATGCACACAAGGTCACTGTGCCGGGCACAAAGGGAAGCAGCTGATATGCAGGAACTCCTCACAGCAACCCTGCAGGGTTAGAACTGTGACTGCCATATCTTAGAGATGACAAAACTCAAGTTCAGAGAGGGAGGGCAGCCTGTATCAAGGCAGCCTCTCCAGAGGCCCAGGGGTAACCGCCAAGCATGCTCCCTGCTGGGTGGTGACAGGCAGGGGAGATGCCTAGCGACCCAGCCCAGTTCTGTCACCATACTCAGAAGCAGGGTGATGTCATTGGAACCAGGAGGGGACCCCCCGGCGATACCTGTGGGGTCTCCTGGTAGACCTCGGTTTCTCAGTTGAGCCTTGTGGCTTGGAAGGGGTGTGAGCAGGCCCCGGCTGAGGAGTGCTGTGTGTGTTCCAGACCTCCATGTGTGTGTGGCCTTGGAAGGAGGCCCAGGGTCTCCCCTCTTCCCTCCTGGTACCGGGTGTCAATTCTTTGATCTCAGGGGGAGACCTATGGTCCCCATTCGGGGGTGGGCAGGGGCTGAGACAGGAGATAGCGCTGCGTGCTTCTGGAAGGTTTTCCTCCCTGGTTTCCCGCTGCCTTGGCCAGCCCACCACCTCCTGAGTCCAGAAGCCTGAAGCTAGGCTGCCATCTTGTGACCAGGAGGCAGTAAGGCCAGTGCAGCAAGAAGGAAGGAGCAGAGAGCCAGGAAGGACCTTGATGGCCCTGAAACGCTGCACCAGACCCTAACTGACGGCCCTCCTCAAGTCAGCCAGCCCTGAGGAGTCAGCCTGGGTGTATGTTTGCCTCCTGGGAATCCTGGGAAGGCGGGGAAGAAGGTAGAGTGTAGGACCTTCATCCCAGGGCACCAGGGGAGGCAGATTCCGGGCAGAAACAGAAAGCTCTCTGAGCTGTTCTTTGAGCTCCAGATGAAATTCTTCCACCACCAGGTTCTCCTCACCCAAGGATTTGCTCCACTTAAGGCTTAGAAGACTGTTCCCCAAGGGAGCCATTTCAAATAACACCCCTGTCGCTTCCCAGCTTGAGGCGTGTTTCCCATCTACTGGGTCTTCCCACAGTGACCGCAGGCCTGTGAGGTGGCCGGGCAGTGCTTGTTAGGAATTAGCCTCACTTTACAGATACAGAAACCCAGGCACTGCAAGAAGATTCAAGTTACACTACAGGTTAAGTGGCAGAGCCTTCGAAGTGGGTTCAAGTTTCTAACCCCACTGGTTTGTTCATTCATTGATTCATTCAGCAAATACACACTGAGTGCTCCTGGCTGCCAGGCACTGATCTCGGCGCCGGGGAGAGCAGAGTGAATAATACAAATATGGTTTCCGCTCGCACTAAGCTTGAGTCTTAGCAAAGTAGCTCAGTTTCGTGAGGAAGAGGGAGTCCTCAGGTATGCATATTTGTTAGGATGCTTTTAGGAATGAGTAACAGAAAAGCAACTCAAACCAACTTAAAAAGCAGATTCCTTGGCTCAGAAACCCCCGGAGGCAGGTTGGGCTCAGGCTGCCAGTCAGAGGTTGACCAGGGCTCTGGTCATTTCCTGAGATTCTCTCCATCACGCTCCCCCCCCACCCCGGGTTGTCGGGCTTCCTGTGGCTCTTCCAGTTTCATGTTCAAATTCCAGAAGGCGCTGCTTTCCCCTCTATCTTCATCCGAGATCCTGGGCTTTGCTTTGACCCACCGTCTCAGGTCACAAGTCCAGGAGGTGGGGCGGGGAGACCACACACCGATTGGGTAACAGCACTCAGGGGCCGCCATCAGAGATGGGGCTCAGTCCCACCTGGGATGGTTCCCTGGGCATCTGCAAAGCTGCGGAGGGGTAAATGGAAGGCAGGGACACAAATGTCACCTCAGCATTAAACTGCACTTGTCCTTACGGGATGGGGGTGGCCAGTACAGACCATCTGAAACTTTTTTCTGATTAAAGCCATCACTTGGATTTGCCAAGGCTGGATGGGGGGCCCTGCTGACAGCCACTCAGTGTCTCCTCAGAGCCAGGAAGGCCAGGGTCCTACTAATTGAAGCTGAAGTTTCCCAAGCACCCTGTGTGCTCACCTCAAAGTGCTCCTCACCTTTGGACACCTTTCATTCTCCTGGCTGCCCGCAAGTGTGGAATTGTGTAATGGGAGCCATGACTGGTGAGCACAGGATCCTGTTGAGGAGGGGGGGTCAGGGACAGAGTGACCTAAGAGACACTCACTCATGTCCTGCAGGATAAAGGGAAGTGGGCCAGGTGGGGACAGGGTGGGACAAGTGTTCCAGACAGAAAGAACAGCATGGCTCAAAGCGGGGAGACCTGACAGGGTGGGTGCCTGGCCCCGGACCTCCTGAGACCCACGAAGACCCCACGCCCATCCGTGATGCTGCTTAGTGCCTGGCTGACCAGCTGAGCTGAATCGTAGCGGGAGGGACCACCTGGCCACATCTCCATTGATGAGGCAGAGGGCAGGGATGGAGAGACCTACGGGCCTACCTGGCCCAAGACCCACATACAGGCGTCTGCCAGGCCGCTGGGTAACTTAAGGGTCGGAGGCGGTCTGCGGTGGAAAGAGGGGCAGGAAGTCGGCACTGAGAAGGAACTGGACCAGCCGGGGGTTGGCGGCCCCGTTTTGAAGCGAGGACCCCGGCGGCGGGCGGGCTGCCTCGGCTCCCCTGACTGCCCACACCCCGCACATTCGGCGCCCAGCGGGCATCCGATCGCGAATGTAGGGGTGGTCCCCGCGCGGCCGGGGCCCGAGGCCGGGAGAGGCAGCTAAGCTGCTGGGTCACCGGCGCAACCCACGGCCGCTCGCGGAGATGGGGGCTGTGCGCGCTGCAGGGCTCGGGTTCCCGCCCGGGCGGTGTCCCCCTTGCCGAGCCTCAGTCTCCCCGCACGCCAGGGGGCGAGGGGCGGACGCCTTCAGGGCGCCGCGGGTCAGCTCGGCCCCAGCCCCGGGGGGTGGGCGGGACCAGGGCTCTCCAACCGCTAGCCGCCCGCCCGGGTCCCGCCCGGTCCCCGCGGGGCTGAGCCGGGAGGCCCCGCCCCCCGCACCCTCCCTCCCTCCCTCCCGGCCACCGCCCCCTCCCTCAGCCCGCCTCCCGCCAGCTGGGCCAGGTCCTAGGGGTCCGGTCCAGGGAGGGGCGGGCCGGGTCTGGAACGCTCCCTCCTGAGCTCCCGGGCGCTAGATCGGAGCGTTCCGAGCGGCGCCCCCCGTTGCCGGCGGTGTGGGGACCGCGGCCAGGGCCGGGACCTCGGGCGGTGACAGTGACACAGTAGTGACTGGCGTGAAGCCGCAGGAGCTAGCCTGGTGCGGACACCGAGGCTCTCAGGTTATTCCGGGCTGTCCCCCGGCCCCTCCCGCCTGGCGGGCAGTGTTGCCCGGTGGTTAAGAGCACCCCCGCCGGCGAGGTCTCCGGGACCAGAAACTGGTAAGAGCGCCAGCTTCTTCCATCACTGGCCACCGACCTTGCAAGCCACCTAACCTGTCTGGGCCTCAACTTTGCTTATCTGGAAAATGGGGAACTTTCAAGTTGTGAGGCTTAAATATGATCATGAGTGTAAGGCACACACAGGGACTAAACATGCCCTGTTATTGTCCTTGCTGTTATTTATAAGGCCTGCCTACATTTATCAAAGTGTCCAGGTGAACCTAAACTCTGAGATTGGGGTCAGTATCCCAAACTGTGCCGTTTAGGAGTGGGGTGACTTTGAGCAAAGTTTGGCTTTTGTCTGAGTCTGTTTCCTCCTGTAGGAGATGAAGGTTAAAACAAACACTGGAAAACTTCTTGGGCTTGTTTTAGGGTGTAAAAGAGAGAATGTATGTCAAAGTCCTGGGTAAATTCTGGGCATTTAAAGATGCCAAGTTGGTCCAGTGGTTAGGACTCTGTGCTTCCACTGCAGGGGGCACTGGTTGGATCCCCTGTGGGGGAACTAAGATCCCCCAAGCCAAGTGGCAAAAAAAAAAAAAAAAAGCCAAGTAAGTTAATTAATTACATAGTTAATTACATAAGTGTTTGTATATTATCCACAGAGGTCTTATAACAACATGTTCATATCACTATTTCTCTTTCCATATTTGTAGTCATCTGGAGTTTTCTATCCTGTCACCATTTTAAAGAGGGTTATTATGAACATGTTTGCTTTAAAAAAAAAAGTCGGCTATTTTTTTAGCACCAAAATGAATTTATGCCACCAAAAATGTTAACAATTTTTAAGTTCCTGTTTGTGTTCTTCTCTTCTGTTTGTTCCCACCCAGTTGGTTGGATTGAGTGTTACCACATTGCCCTTCAGGAAGGCTGAACAAATTAGCAACAAATGAGAATTTCTCCACAGTCTGGCCAGCATTGAGTTTTATGCATTTGAGGTTTTGTTTGGTTTGGATTATTTTAGCTGATGCTTTGTGGTGCCTTATGATTATTTTCATTTGTGTTTCTTGACTTGATTTTGCCTGGTTTGTAAGACCTCAAGAGCGGAGCTGGTCTAGGATTGGCTGGTCTGTTGGGGTGAGGAGGGCTGTTCCACATACAACAGGAAGTTGAGTAACAGCTCAGCACGTGTGCAAAATGGCTTGCTGGCAGCTCCCTGGAGTGGCTGAGCTGGGTGGGGACTTCCCTGAGTGCCTGCAGAGCAGAGATCCTTGCTCCAGGCAGCTCCTGCCTGGTTTAGCCTCCAATGCAGTCAAACCTCTGGATTCAGAGAAGGTTGGGCTGGCGAAGCTTCTCTGAAAGCAAGAAAGAACCTACAGCTGGTGCCTCGTCCAACCCCAGACTTTTCTGGATAGAGATGTGGGGGAAACATGGGCGGAGGGCACCCAGTCAGTATGGAGAGAGTCAGAATTTGCACCCAGCATGTAAGAAAGAGATGGGAGGCCTGAGACCATTGGCTGGGCAGCTGGGGGCTTCGCCTGGCTTACCTTGCTTTGGAAGGGAGCTGTTTTCTCCCCGAATCCTCAGAGAGGACCCTTTAGATTGACGATTTCCAAATTTTTTGGATCATTGACGCTATCAGGAAAAAATCTTGAGCGCATACTCCCCAGTAAATATTTACAGATTGCATACATGTACCAGTGAAATAATAGGGCTGGTCTATAAGAAGTATACCATAAGACGGATGTGATTCATTCATGCAACCACATTCAAGAAATATTTACTGAGCACCTACTATGTGCCAGGCACTCTAATTGGTACTGGGGATTCATCTGTGAACAAAACAAATATACCTGTCCCCGTGCAGCTTATGTCCACACCCCGGTACATGGTCCTTCGCACCCCCTGCCTGGAGACCCACGCCCCACCTTGGAGACCCAAAGCTCCTCCCAGCCATCATGCTGCTCTCCCAGCCCTGCGTGATCCCCCATCCATTCATCCTGAGCACCTACTGTGTGCCAGACACGGGGGAAGAGCTACCTGGAGCACAGAGAGATCCCGGCTCCAGGCTGGGGGGGGACAGTTAGAGCCAGCTGGGGGAGTTTGTCGGGGTTTAGCCCGTGCTCCCCCAGCCTCACTCTCTTTCCAGGGTGATGGGGGCACAGAGCACTAGACGTGGACTCCCAGTCCCAACGTCATCCTCAGGGACCCTTCCTCTCTCTTTGTCCTTGACAATCAAATGGGTCCACAGTGCTGACTCACAGGGTCACAGCGATGAGTGGGTGGGTTTCCCGGGGCCATGGCCTCAGCCTGCCTTTGTCTCCACCAGGAGGCACCCGCTAAGCTGTTGCATTGTCCACACTCGGGCAGTGCCCGCCCCACCCTCCCCTCCCGCCCCTCAGTAGGGTAGAGGTTTCCCTGGGAATGATTAAGACATAGTTCCTTTGGCGGGGTGGCCTGGTGTGAAGGCTGTTTTCCTGGATCTGACCACACGGAATGATCCCATGATCCTCAAGCCTGCAGTGGCTGGAGAAGCCACGCCCCTCCCTGGGCTGCCACTTCCGCATTTGTAACCTGTGGGGGTAGGGAGTCCTCGGGAGGCCCTGCTGCTTTCAACCGCTTTGCAGAAGTTATGAAAAAGTTATGAAAAGGGGAAAACACGTCTTCCTCTCTCCCACCCCTTCCACCCGTACCCCCTCCCCCCTTTACAGTGTGGGTCAGTAGACTAGGGAGTATTTCTGTCTGAATTTATGCTAAAGTGTGATTGGCTGATAGGTGTGCTCTGAACCTGCCTGTCCCACTGTGCTGTGGCCATCTTTATCAGCCCCTCCCTCTCCCCCTTGAGAACCTTTGGGTCCCAGGAAACAATGGGCAGGGTCCCCAAGCCCTCTCAGATGCGATATTGGCAAGTGTGGGGGCCGCGGTCCTCTGTAGAGCCAGTGTCTCCATCTTCACAGCCTGGAATTTTGAAAAGTCCCTAGACAGGCTGTTAGAGCCCGGCCCACAGGTCTGGACACTCACCGAGAGCCGACAAGGGGCAGAGATGCCCGGCCAGTGTGCCTCGGACAGTTGGAGCTGGGAAGTTGGGTTCTGCTCCGTCTGAGTCTAGGGTCCAGGGACCCCCTGGGCTTTTGCTGGGACGCCTGGGGTGAAGGGGAGGGGGTGGTTGGCCTCCTGTGGAGTCAGGGGCCAAGAAGAACCTAGCTGGCATTTGGAAGTGAGTTTCTTACTTTAACCACCATCACCCCGCCCTGCCCCCGCCCCGTTTGTGACCTTGGGGAATGGGGGCAGGCAGAGCAGCACAGCTTAGTGGACAGGCCTAGGTGCTCCCTCCCTGCGGTGGAGACGTGGATGACCCCCGCCCACCCAGCCCGGATGCAGCGGAAGTGCCTGGGGAAACCCTGTCAGGCCTGCTGACCTGGGCTCCGAGGCCACTTCCGGGGCCTTTGCTTTACACAAAGAGGCCTTATAAGCAGACAGAGGCTGGGGAGGCGGCCGCTGTGGGAGCGGTGTGCTCGTGTGTGCATGCAAGGCTGACATGCGTGTGTGTACGGGAGCAGTGTGTGCGTGCGTGCGCACGTGCAAGGCTGACCGCGCGTGTGTGTGGCCTCAGCCTGGCTGTGTCCACCTTCTTTCTCAGCAAATGTTGCCCAGGGGCCCTGCTCTAGGCCTGCGGGAACAGGCGTGGTGGTCCCTGTCCTCTCTGTGCACGTGTGCGCGGTAGTCTGTGCCGCTTTAGGAACTTTCCAGGACTTCCTGCTATAAATTAAAGCGGGATTTGTGGTCGCTGAGCCCCGGAGTCCCCAGCAGTATGATGGACGGCACTGCAGCCTGACCCTCGTGCCTGGGCCCCAACTCAGTGCTGTTCCTCCCAGAGGAGTCTTGGTCGAGACCCCCCCCCCGGGGGCAGAGAGAGACCCCAGGGTTCCGGGGAGGGGAGGGCTCAGATCCAGGCTGAGGAGCGGCCTTCCTGGGGCCCAGCCTCGGGCCACAAACCTGCCAGTCAGGTGGGGGAGGTGACCGAGGGCCTGGGAACACCCACGTCAGGGCCACGTGACTCTCGCAGGTGGCTTCCCCTCCAACCGCAGCCCTCACATCCGTCATCTGGAGCTCAAGTCGAGAATACAGGAGGGCTTAGAGCTGGTGAGTGCAGCATTCAGGGAATTCGGCGTGGCTTTTTTTTTTTTTTTTACATTAAAAAAAAAAAACTTACTCTGCTGGACACTAATGGCAGTAAACAATTGTGTTCATCAAATATTTATCGAGTGCTTACCATGTGCCACGCATTTAGGCGCTGGGGATAGAAATGTAAACAAGATGGTCAGAAATGTGTGTCTCCAACAAGCTCGTTACTTTCCAGCAGGGGGAGAAAGACAAACGGGCAGGATGAATGAGTTACAAAGTAACTCGTGTTCAGTAAGATTATCCCCTGGAGAAAACTAGGGCCTAGGGAGTGTGGAGGTGGTGTGGGAGGCAGCCTTGCTCAGAAGGTGGCCTTGGACACAGACTTGAATGGCAGCAGCAAGGGTGGGAGCTGTGCAGGCAGCTGGGGGAAGAGCTTCGAAGGCCGAGGGAACAGCCAGTGAGAAGACCTGAGGCTCGTGGGCCCCTGGATTGGCCCCTGGTCTGGCCGGGAGGCCCACCCCTAAACAGGTGAAACACGCCGGGTGCTGGCACATCCATTCTAGACAAAGCACTGCCATTTCATGATCACCTACTATGTGCCAGGCATGGTGTGTCGTCTTGTTTCACCCTCTTAACACTTTGGCCGGCGGGGGACTGGATTCCTGTTCCCATTTGGCAGATGTGGAAATTGAGGTTCAGAGAGGGTGAGTGAGATGCTGGGGTCACACAGCTGGTAGGCAGTGCTGCTGGGCTCTACCCATGACTGGGAAGCTGAGGTGGGGAGAGAATGGGTTTGAGGAAGTGATGCTCTCTTTGGGTCTTCCCAGTTGAGCAGGACTTTGCCGCATAGAACAGAGGTGGACATTTGGTGGTGTAGAGAGACTAGCACGCTGGTGTGAAATGTGGACAGAACTGGCCTCCAAGGCACATCAGGCTTGGCCTTCCCTACAGAGGGAAGGAATAGCATGTGCAAAGGCCAGGAGGCCTGGCTCACTCCTGGGGAGCGAGAGTTTCCACCTATGGGGAAACTGAGGCACAGATGATGAGTGATGGCCTGTCTGGGGCAGGGTCCCAGCACACCCCACTCATGGTAGTGGCTTCGCGCACACCCCCATTCCCTGCCTCCACTCCCCACCCCATCCTTTGTGTTTGTACCCCGGAGCCTCGGACACATCCCATGAGAGCTGCTGTTTCGTGAGGAGGGAAACTGAGGCCCCAGGAGGGAAGCAAAGCGCTAGGCCAGAGTCGGGAGGCCAGGGTGGCCCCTGGCTGCCCTCCCGCGAGGCCGGCTGGGGCAGGGCGGGGCTGACCTGGCTTCCCTCTCTGTCTTGGGCACAGCAGCCGAGCAGCCATGGCCTATCACAGCTTCCTGGTGGAACCCATCAGCTGCCATGCCTGGAACAAGGACCGCACCCGTGAGTGCCCCCCCCACCATCGGATGACGTGGGAAGCTGTCCCCCTGCTTGACCCCCGATCCTGAGATCCTGAGTGTTAGGAGGGAAGGGACCCAAGCAGGGCAGCCAGGCGAGCGGGCATTGAGGGTTGGAGGCGAGAGCAAGGCCCTGCCTGCACCAGGCACTGCTCTGGGTGCCAGGACTGGGTGGGCACAACAGCGGGTCTGCCCTCTGCTCACGGCTACGGGAGGGTTTGGGGATGGGAAATGTAACCTGCAGTGAAATGAGCTCTGAGGAAACATGAAGGGTGAGGGGAAAGCGATGGAGCCAAGGCACTAGTTTAGAAAAGGGGGCCAGGGAAGGGCTTTCAGGGGAGGTGACGTTTGCATGGAGACCCAAAGGAGGTGACGGAGCCAGCGTGCGAAGGCCAGGGTGGGTGTAACGGCCCCGCGTGGCAGAGCCTGGTGTCATCAGGAGCAGCAAGGAGACCGTGGCTGGAGCAGGGGCGGAGCAGGGGGCAGGGAGAGCTCCCGCAGGTTTGCGAGACTGCCTTGGGGACACTGGGGCTGGGGGGTGCAGATGAGGGGTGGCCAGCCCCTGGGGAGGAGTCCCAAGGGGGGCCCAGCAGGACCTGAGGCAGAGGAGGAGAGTGCCTTAGCAGAGGACAAAGTGTTGCTCAGGTGGCCTGAGAAGGTGGGGAGTCATGGGGGAGCCTGGGCACACATGCCTCCTCCCCACGCCCACCCGTCTCTCCTGCAGAGATCGCCATCTGCCCCAACAACCACGAGGTGCACATCTATGAGAAGAGTGGGAACAAGTGGGTCCAGGTGCACGAGCTCAAGGAGCACAACGGGCAAGTGACAGGTGGGTTGGGCTGGCTGGGGTCATCTTCCTGAAAGAAGGCAGGGGACAGGGCAGGGCCGGGCCATCCACCTACTCACTATGTTAGGTAGGATAGTTTGGGTTGCAAGTAACAGAACCCTGATTCAAACTGGCTTAAGTTATAAAGGGATTACACTGATTGGTTTATGTTACTGAAAAACTCAGAAGTTTAAGGGCTTCAGGAAAGGTGTGATCCAACAGCTCAGCATTACCAAGGACCCATTTCTTTTCAGTCTCCTGGCTTGGCCTTCCAGCATGTTTGCTGGTAGTTGGGGGAGCTGTAACACCCCCAGTGACTTCTAGTAGTACCCCCTGGAGCAGCTTTCATCCCGATTGTGGCCTCTAAGCCCCACCATGCGTACACTGTAGAGCCACCTCTGCTTGGATGGCTTCAGCCTAGTGCCTCCTCCCACCCCACAGGCATCGACTGGGCCCCCGAGAGTAACCGCATCGTGACCTGCGGCACAGACCGCAATGCCTACGTGTGGACGCTGAAAGGCCGCACGTGGAAGCCCACGCTCGTCATCCTGCGCATCAACCGCGCCGCTCGCTGCGTGCGCTGGGCTCCCCAGGAGAACAAGTTTGCTGTGGGCAGTGGCTCCCGTGTCATCTCCATCTGCTATTTTGAGCAGGAAAACGACTGGTGGGTGCCTGGGTGGGGCCAGAGTGGGCTGGGAGGGACCTGGGGCTGCAGACCAACAGGTGGTGGGACAAGAGGGTCCCAGAAAACACGGGACGGGGAGTCAGGACCCCTGTTCACATGACCCTGGGGAAGTGTGTCCTCTCTGGCCCTTGGAGGTGAGGCGAAAGGCTCTCTGCACAGCCTCCTGCCCTCCCACAGCTCTGTCTCAGTAATAAGCGCCCAGGCAGCACCCGGGCCGCCTCTGCAGGCATCACGCTAAGCCCTGCGCACGTATTGGCACTGACCCACCCCCTCCCATCAGCCCCCTGGACTGGGCGTCTGCTGCAGTCCCGTTACAGATGAGCAAAGGCCCTGAGGCAGATCACTCGCCCAAGGCTCCCAGCCCATCACACTCCAGGGCCCACTCACAAGCTCCCAGGCACGTCGTGATCTTCTCCCCGGGGTCCCTGAGGGCAGAGGCCAGGTGGGAGGTCAGGCTGGAGTCCAAGAGTCGAGTTCAAATCCCACCCTGACCAGTTAGCGGCCTCATGACTTCTCCCTGAGCTGCCCCAGGGTTGTCGCAAGACAAGGGATGGAGTCCCCACCCTGGGTGGGACCTGGCACGTTGCTAGCCTGGACCCAGGCCCCTTCCTCCTGGGACCTCTGTGGTCTGCAGGGCCCAGTGGGAGCCTGGAGCCTCTGGGTTGGCGGGTGCCCACCTGTGTGTCCCTGTCTCCTCCCTACCTGTCTGCCTGCCGTGTCCAGGTGGGTTTGCAAGCACATCAAGAAGCCCATTCGCTCCACCATCCTCAGCCTGGACTGGCATCCCAACAACGTGCTCCTGGCCGCCGGCTCCTGCGACTTCAAGTGCCGGTGAGGGGGGCCCTGCCATCGACACAGGGACAGGGGTTGGAGGGTGGAGGGGAGCTCCGTCCTGGGAGCCCCACGACCCACCTTCCAGACCAGCTCTGCTGCCAGCAGGTGACCTGGGGGCCTCAGTCGAGCTTCTGTGAGGTTTTGCTCTTTGAAGGGTCATCCCTGGGTCCTCTCTCCAGCCTCTGGGGAGTCTTAAAAGGATGTGCCCCTTGCCACCGCTTAATGTCAGCAAGATTTCTTTTCTAGGCCCTCCTGTACTCATGAGAACCTCCCACTCCTTCAGCTTCTTGGCTTCTATCTGAGGGAAAATGAGTGGGTGTACTTTTTCACATTAAGGTATAATGACTGATAGGCTGGAACAAACCCTGCCTCGTTATCTTAAGGCCTGGAACAAAGAGTCTCCACCTGCCACTGGCTGGCTGGCACTTCTGGGCCCACCACCCTCCCCCTCCCCCCACCCCACCCCCCAGTCTCCCAAGGCCTCCGGCTCCCAGCTTCAGGCAGATGGCCTGGGTTTCTGCATCTGCCCTGGGAAATGACGCTACAGCAGGCACCAGAGGCCCCAGGCACAGAGAGGATGAGGTCCTGATGAGGCTCTTGTTGGCACCCTGACCTGTCAGATGACTCCGGGCTGGCCCTGGGATGGCGAGTAGAACTGGTGGAGCTGGCAGGAAGGGGGGCAGGATTGGTTCACGGTGCAGAGCAGGAGGGGGGGCACATCCTAGGGGCTAGCCCTGGAGTGTAGTGGTCAGCGTGAGGGGGACAGGAGACGCCCTGGGAGCCACGTCAGCCGTGGATGGTCAGTCCTCAGGTGAGGGCCCCAAGGGTCCTGGGAGCTCCCAGGACCCTGGGCTGGGAGACCTCCTGACCCCACACCATTGCCCAAAGTGGGCACCGAGGCCCAGACTTGTCTGTGCGTGAAGATGCAGGTCACGGAAAGCCGGCTACGGTACCCTTGGACTCAGCCGGGTGCTCTGGCCTCAGCAGGCCAGTTTGGGAGAGGGAGTCCCTTGTCAGGCCCCTCCCAGACCCCCGGTCACCCCCTCTTTTGCCTCTCCCGGCAGGATCTTCTCAGCCTACATCAAGGAGGTGGAGGAGCGGCCAGCACCCACCCCGTGGGGCTCCAAGATGCCCTTCGGGGAGCTGATGTTTGAGTCCAGCAGCAGCTGCGGCTGGGTGCACGGGGTCTGCTTTTCCGCCAGCGGCAGCCGTGTGGCCTGGGTCAGCCATGACAGCACCGTGTGCCTGGCTGATGCCGACAAGAAGATGGCGTGAGTACAGGTCACCCGAATGGGGGGCAACCCAGGCACCGAGCACGAAGGGCCGGTATGGCTGACGTTTCTCTCTCTCCCTCACTCAGCGTCGCGACTCTGGCCTCTGAAACGCTGCCGTTGCTGGCCCTGACCTTCATCACAGAAAACAGTCTGGTGGCAGCGGTAAGGGGGCGTGGGGGCGGGGGAGCAGGGGCCGGTGACAGCAGGTCTCCCAGCGAGCCCCAAGAGATGCCCAGGCAGCCCTCTACTTGTCCCCCCTCCCTCGTTTCCTTCCTCCCATCCACCCACCCATCCATCCATATCTCTGTTGGCCAAAATAGGTTGGGTTATGCTGTGGTAACAACAACAAAAAAATCCCCAACTGCAGTGGCCTAACACAGTAAAGGTTTGTTTCTTGCTCACTTTGACTGTCCAGCGTGGGCGCTGTGAGGGGGGCTCTGCTCAGTGCAGATGGGAGCTTTGTCTCCCGTGGAGTGAGGAGGGGAAGTGGAGAACTGGGCCCTGGATCCTAACCTTTCTGCTTACATTTTATTGGCCAATGAAAATGACAGGACCACACCTCCTTACTCAAGAGAATGAGTGCTTGTGGGGGAGTGCAGTCCTGTGTGTCCAGAAGGACACTATTCTCCCTCCCTCCTCCTGCCCACCTATCTGTCAAGGCTCTTTTCAGGCCTCAGGAAACCTAATGGGGTCCTAGAGGGGGATCAGGCCTGCTTTGCCTAGACAAACGTCCAGCTGTGGGGTCTCTCCCAGAGCAGGTGTAACCGTCTAGGCAGGACAAGGCCCCCTGGGCTCCCAGGAAAGTCCCAGACCAGCTTTCTCAACTGAATGCTGGCCCTGCTGGCTGAGGGGGCTGCTCCTAGGTGCTCAGCCCCGACACCCAGTCCCTGTTACTACACCTGGGGTCGCCGACTGTGTCCCCGAGCTGGCATCGGCTTCCCTGTGCTACACCCAAGCCCTGCATCCAGCCTCTGGGACCCCCGATTCGTGGCCGGGCACCCCTCAGCGTTGCACCTGCCCTTCGGCCTGGGTTTCCCCGGGAGGAAAGTGAGGGCACTCCAATGTCACCCCGCCCCTCCCCGCTGCAGGGCCACGACTGCTTCCCGGTGCTGTTCACTTACGATGGCACCGTGGGGACGCTGAGCTTCGGTGGGCGGCTGGACGTGCCCAAGCAAAGCTCGCAGCGCGGCTTGACGGCCCGCGAGCGCTTCCAGAACCTCGACAAGAAGGCGAGCTCGGAGGGCAGCGCGGCAGCGAGCGGGGGCCTGGACTCGCTGCACAAGAACAGTGTCAGGTGAGAGCGGGGCCGAAGGGCGAGCTCCACACCCACCCAGGCAGCGTCGAGGTGCAGGCCCACTTAGGAAGCTGGTCAGTCTCTTGAGGTTTTGCATCAGGTGGGGGCAGAGCAGTCAGCCTTGCTCTGCGTTTTCAGTTTTCAGGACGCGCTGTGGGACTGTTCTGGGGGGTGGCCGGGCAGTGACTGGAGGCGGGGAGGGGCGGAATGAAGGGTCTCGCAGCAGCCTCCCTGAGGAACTAGAGTGGAACCAGAGCCAGAGACTCCCGGATCCTGCCAGCCACAGGCGTGCACCCCAGGACAAATCAGAGGAAGTGTGGCGAGACTCTGACCTTGCCCCTTGGCTAGTTAAACCCTCCTGTGGCTGCCTGGCCCATGTCTTCAAACTAAACTCCTCTGCCCGGCCTTCAAGGCTCTTCAGAACTAGCCCTGCATCCACTCAGTGCCATCTTCTGCTTCTTCTCCCCACCCTACCATGCTCCGTCATGCTGATTCCCCCAGCACATGTGCCTTCACCCCCTGCCCAGGCCTTTGTGCGTCCTGTTCCAGCTGCCCGGCTGCCCTGTGCTCCTTGCACAGGGACTACTGCTCATCCCTAAAGCAGACTCAGGAGCCCCATCCTGTCGTCCTCTGTGATCCTTCACAGCCCGGCCTCCTGGGCTGTCCCTGCTGGGCACACACACTCACACTCACTGGGGTGGGCTCCCCCAGAAGTTGGGGAGCTCCTGGAGGGCAGAGTGGGCCGGAGCACGGCCCAGGCACAGGCTGGGATCTGTAAAGCCCTCATCCTCTTTGCAGCCAGATCTCGGTGCTCAGTGGGGGGAAGGCCAAGTGCTCGCAGTTCTGCACTACAGGCATGGACGGCGGCATGAGCATCTGGGACGTGAAGGTGAGGCCTGCCCTCCCCCCACCGCCTCGCTTCCTCGCAGGCCGCCCAATTCTCCCTGGCAGCCCCGCAGGCCGCCCAATTCTCCCTGGCAGCCACCTGGATGCCCCAGTCCTCCTCCTTCTTTCCTGCAGGGCACTTCAGTGGGGTGAGGGCTCCTTGGCATCTGGGCCTTGGCACCCTCTGCAGCACCTTCCTTTAGGGCTGGGATTCAAACCCAGGTCTGCCTGACCCCAAAGACCAGGTTCTCTGTCCCAGGCCAGGTCCCTGTGGGTAGGGTGTCTGCAGGACAGCTGAGAACCAGCCCGTCTTTTACTTATCTCCTTCCAGAGCTTGGAGTCAGCCTTGAAGGATCTCAAGATCAAATGACCTGTGAGGAGTCTGTTGCCCTCATCCCAGCTGCTGAGGGAAGGGGGTCAGGGAGACGAAGGATCGCTTTGCTGAATGTTTCTAGGGTACCAGTTCGGGTCCCCACAGGCTGCTCCCTCAGGTGGGGAGGGGAGGGGAGGGGAGGGGCGGGAGGCTTACCTACTGAAGGAACAATTGCCTTTTTCTTAAAGAAATGCTTCCATTTATTGTAAAACATGTCCCCAAAGCACTCTGCCGGTCATGAACTGCTTCAAAATGTGGAGGTAATAAAAATGCAACTGTAGACATGCTGGCCTGTGTGTCTAGAAGGAGAGGTTAGTTTGGGCAGAGCACTGGTAGCTTATTTTTGTTTGCCAGCACAGCTGATCCTTAAACCCAAGAGGCTGCCCCCAAATGGTTCCTTCCCTGCTGCAGTCCAGCCTGGGAGCTGCCAGGACCAGGTGTCTTTTCTGTCACTCATTCAGCAGTCAGATTCCTAGACAAGTGGTTGCACATTGTGGGCTGGTTCTGGGCTTTAGTGGAAACTTATTATTTCTCTATTTGATGTTTGCGGTTGGTTTCTACTAACTGCTCATCATTTTTTAGGACTTTTTTCCCCATTCCTATTTTACTCAGGTGTTTTTGTTTAATTACATGCTTTTTTTTTTTTTTTTTTTTTTTGCGGTACGCGAGCCTCTCGCCGCCGTGGCCTCTCCCATTGCGGAGCAACAGGCTCCAGACGCACAGGCCCAGCAGCCACGGCCCACGGGCCCAGCCGCTCCGCGGCATGTGGGATCTTCCCGGCCCAGGGCACAAACCCATGTCCCCTGCATCGGCAGGCGGACTCTCAACCACTGTGCCACCAGGGAAGCCCTCACGTGCTTTTAAGTTACCTGTTTACGTAACCATGGTTTTTCTTTTAGTCTAACTAGGTAATGAATTACATCAGTAGATCTAATTGTGAACTGTCCTCACATCTGCAGGACAAACGATACTTAAGGAAGCCTCCCCCCCCCCACTGTTCTAGGGCCTGTCCCTCAGGATAGTCTCCTCGGTGAGAGGAGACCCACTGATTCTTTTTTAAATCAGGAGATAAAAATTCTCAGTCCCCAGAGACAGCTCAGGCTACACAGCTCCCCTTAGTCTTCACTGAGTCCCTCCCTGCCTGGCGCCCATTCGCCTCTCAGGACCGCGCAGAGGGCACTGCTGTTTAGGAGGCAGTGCCCCTCCTGGAGGGGTGCAGAAGCAGAACAGGCGCCCACGTGACTGTGCTAAGCCTCGGCTTCCCCACTGCCATCCCACCACGAACAAGGTAATGCCTAGCAGTCATGCTGGGTGTTGGGTCCCTTACTCCCAGCCCTGAAATCCTGAGGCTGTCACCACCAGGGGGCACCAGGAGGACAGGACGCTATGTACTGTGCACAGGTCCCTGGCCCCTCCGGCCTAAGGTCCCCGCTTGATTAAAGGAGGGGAGGGGGCTGGCTCCTGTATCCTGAAGTCTCTCCCAGCTCGGATGCCCGGGGTCCAGTCCCTGTACCCGGATTGGTGCCACCCGAACCCTGGGGTGGGCCTGCCTGAGAGTGACACCTTGTCCTGCTGGGTGAAAACAGCCCAGGCATGGGGGCCCAGAGACAGATCACAGAACCAGAATTACGATAATGTCAAGTTTAATTTGCCAAATATACAAGTTGGACTTGTGGAGCATGTTTTGCCTGGGGGCTACACAGTAAACAGGTTTCTTGAAATGATCCATGGGCAGGGTTAAGAATGGGCCCGGGCCCTGGCCAGAGTCGGGGGTAGGGAGTAGGGTGGGAAGGTCAGGAGCGAAGCCTCAGTCAGAGGGGACTGACTGGGGATGAGCCATGACCCTCAGAGACCCAGGGCCCTGGCTCCCAGGCGACAGCCCCCCAATTGGGCGCCGGGGCAGCACAGACAGGGGGCCGTCCGTCACAAACCTGTCAGCAGCTACTGCGGCTCAACCGCCCCCTGCCCCGCAATCGACCAGACAAACGGAAGCTCTTCTTACCCCACCTCCCAGGCACCCCCCCTCCCACAAGGGTTCTGAATTCTAAAAACAGCCAAAACATTCAAATGGTTACATATGAAATGCTGTCCTGCATCTTTCTGTCTCAAAGATAGCAGCTGCCCCTCCCCCCACCCACCATCCCCCCAAACGATTTCTGTGCCAAGATGAAGAGGAGCCGTGGGGAGCTCCTCGCCGCGAGGGGCTGCTGCAGTGGCGCCGGGGCACAGGGTGGGTGAGACACGGCAGAGGTCCTGGCAGCACGGCCCAGTTCCCTGCTATCTCCTCCCACAGGCCGTGCTACTTATTCAGGGAGAGCGACTGCATTCGTTTTCCTGACAAAGCGGCATCATCTTTTGCTGAGGAGCAGGAAGGGAGGAGTTACAAGACAACACCACCCCTCCACACACGCAGCCCGCACACCCCCGAACCATATACAACTGTAGGTCTGAAAGGCCTCAGACAACATTTTGTGCAACTGGTTCAGCTGGCAGAGGAGGAAGCGACCCAAGGAGAAGGGCCCGGACTGACGCCCTCCCCTGGAAGCCACCGGACCCACGTGTCCATTCTCGTGGAGTCTGGGTGGCTGCCCCCTCCACAAAAGCCCACCAACACACAATCTACTGAGCAAATGGAAACTCTTCTTAGCCCACCCCCCAGGCAGAGCCCTGTAATTCCAACCTCTCCCCGTGGATTCTGAAGCCTGCAATCAGCAACATTCAAATAGTTACACATTAAAAAAAAAAAAAAAAAAATAGTTACACATGAGGTCCTTTCCTGCTTGAGGTCTGTGAAAGGAGCTACTAGTGGGAAGCTGAGATTACTGGGTATCTCCAATGTGGTGACAATGCCCTAGGGCAACTGATTTCCCATCTCTAGGCCTAGAAAGCAGAACAGCAAGATCCCAACACACTCATGGCCCCCCACATATGGAGAGAGGAGTGCATGAGGCCAGAAGGTCATGAGTCAAATGCTCCTTTAAAGCAGACCGGTTCCCCACAGCCAACCTGGCCTGGAAGAATCCCTACCACCTTTGGCCCCACTGGAAGGCAGGGGGGAAGAGGGACACCTGGGCCAGATATCATCTGTGACATCCAGCTGAAATACGAAATGCTGACATATGAAGAGCTACCCCAGGCAGCTCTCCAGGCTACACAAGACACCAGAGGCCTTAGGGGAACCTTCTAGCCTCTAAGGTAGGTGCATCCTGAGGCCTCAGATGCTGTGGACAGTGCTCTGCTGAGATTCAAACTCACATCTGACTCCGCTGCTGCTGGACTCTCCTAGCATCCTGGGAGGTGGCGGGCAGGAACACCCACCTCCATCTGACAGTGAGAAAGGCAGGCAGACAGGCACGCACGTGCACATACACCCACACCACCCTCCCCCCACAAACGGTAGGCCTCTACCGAACAGTCTGACCTCATACCACTTCACGACAAGTACACTGAAGTGCAGGGCTTGGTGGCCTGTCCAGAACCAGTCAGGCTGCCACACCAGCGGCTCAAGACTTACCTTTCCTCTCTTCTTCTTTCTTCCTGGCAGCCTCCTCCCGCTGTTTCCGGATGATCGCCAGCCGGGCAAGGTCAGCCTTGGCTTGCTCCGTCTTCCCCGCTAAATGCATTTTCATGTAACGCTCTTTTGCTTTCTGCTTCTCGATTTCTTCTCTGTTTGGGTAAAATGGTGTCACAGGGGCCATCTTCCCCACCATTAGCAGCTGAGCTGGATGTGGGAGCCAGAATAAAGCCCAAGCACTCAGGCCTGGGCCCTAGCTCCGTGTGCCCCCTCCTTGATGACGCTCAGCAAACAAGCCAGCAGTGGCTGTCACTCTGCAACCTCAGAGGGGGTTTCACTGGTGAGAAAGAAGCTGCTGGAAGGGGAGACTCTTCAGCAGCCTCCAATCACACCCCAAGCTTGTGGGCCTTCCCCACAGGGTTTTCAGAGACCCCCCTCAGCTGTCACGGAGTCAGCACAGCAAGGTGGATTTAAATCGAGCAACCCAGTCAGGAGAGAAATCAGGGTGGCTTTTCCTAGTAGCTTTCAACCTCCTATAAGGCCCTTGATGTCACCTGGTGGCCGTGAAAAGTCAGGGAACAACTTGTTAAAGACCAGCTGTGTGCAGGGCACTGTAGCACTTGGTGTGATCCTTGCACAGCCTGTGAGCGAGCTCTCTGCAGCTCCATTTTCACCTGGGACTCAGAGAGGACTGGGGCAGCTGGTGGACCTCCCTGCACAGTGCTGGACGGCATGGGTCCCCAGTCCCCTCCCAATCCCTATGGCCACAACATCAGGGATGGATGCAGGCCAAGAAGGGTCAGATCAGGCTGGATAAGGGAGGTATCCCTGGAGTGGGGTGCCCTGGAGGAAGGGGCTACAGCATAATTTCTGTTTTTCCTGCTATGCTTCCACTGGGGGAAAAAAATTCTGTTTTCTGCTTTGTTTTGTGGGGGAGAAGCTTCTATAGGGCCTTTGGGAGAATGAGATGACAGAGAAATAAATACCGGAGCCAGAGCGCCCACCAGCCACTGGGGACCTCAAGAGCCCAGGAAGCAAGGGCAGAGGAGCTGGGGGCCTCAGCCCCTGGCCCAAGTCACAAGGCTCAGAAGCAGAGGTTACCTTTCTCTCCTTGAAAGTTCCTTGGGCCCATCCAGGTCCAGCTGTGTGACCTTTTTGGTTGTCTGTGCCACCCGGTTGGGGTTCTCAATGTCAATGAGCCCTTCTACACCTTTGCGCTTTTGCTAAGATAGGACAAGAAGCCGGCTGTCAGAGAAGTTTGGCCTGCAGAGCCCCTGAAGGCTACTCCCCATCTCCACATCCTCCTGGACTAGGACAAACTCCCGCTCCACCCCCAGGCCACGTGACTCCTGGCCCAGCCTCACGGTGGGAACAGTGCTCGGGTGTCTTCACCACCTGGGGAGATGCAGGGAGAGCAAGTGCGGGTGACCAGAGCCCATCCTGTGCCCAGTCCCGGCCACCAGGGATCATTATCCTAGTTTCACAGGTGGCAGAGGCCAACTCACAAGCTCTCAGCACAGAGAGTTACTCCCTCACTTCGAGCTCAGCCTCTGAAAGCAGTTTTCCATGGAACGCCATGCCTGACTGCAACAAGCCATGCTGGATCCCCACAGCAGGGTGGGCCAATCCCTAGCCATCCGGGTGACGGCAGGGAAATGGGACTTGGGAACGAGTCACACAGTCTACAGGTTTGGGGAGGCGGCACAAGAACCTGGAGCTCGCACCTCCCACCTGCCCTGGGGAAGTTCAGAAAGAAGTGAGAGCACAAGTGCTAGACGTAACAGGTTCGATCAAAGTTTCAGGCCCTGTGAACCCAGGTTTTCTCTTTAAGAGACCAGGGAGACAGCTTCCAAACACCAGTTAATCTGAGCACTGCACGGAGCTCCAGGCACCTCTACCCAATCGGCTACACATATACACCTCCACCCAGATACCTGACATCACAAATTTAACTTGTCTGAAACAGAACTGGAGACTCAGCCCTCACCCACCCCGTTCCTCCCAATCCTAAGGACAACCTTGTTTTTCTTTCCCTCAGCAAACCCCAATGAGTCTACCTCTAAGACATGGCTTGAATCTGCCCACTCCTCTCCACTGCCATTGCCACCAGCCTAACGCAGCCACAATTTCTCATCTGGATACCTGCTGCCGTCTCCTGGCTTCCACCCTCAACACCTTACAACTCACTCTCGGCAGAGGAGCCAAAACAATCTTTTTTTTTTTTTGCTGTACGCGGGCCTCTCACTGTTGTGGCCTCTCCCGTTGCGGAGCACAGGCTCCGGACGCGCAGGCTCAGCGGCCATGGCTCACGGGCCCAGCCGCTCCACGGCATGTGGGATCTTCCTGGACCGGGGCACGAACCCGTGTCCCCTGCATCGGCAGGTGGACTCTCAACCACTGCGCCACCAGGGAAGCCCCAAAACAATCTTTTAAAAGCAAATCTGGGGGATTCCCTGGTGGCGCAGTGGTTAAGCATCCGCCTGCCAATGCAGGGGACAGGGGTTCGAGCCCTGGTCTGGGAAGATCCCACATGCCGCAGAGCAACTAAGCCCGTGCGCCACAACTACTGAGCCTGTGCTCTAGAGCCTGTGAGCCACAACTACTGAGGCTGCGTGCTGCAACTACTGGAGCCCGTGCACCTAGAGCCCATGCTCCGCAACAAGAGAAGCCACCGCAATGAAAAGCCCGCACACTGCAACGAACAGTAGCCCCCACTCGCCGCAACTAGAGAAGCCCACATGTAGCAACGAAGACCCAACACGGCCAAAAATAAATAAATAAATAAAATCTATTAAAAAAAGAAAAAAGCGGGCTCCCCTGGTGGCGCAGTGGTTGAGAGTCCGCCTGCCGATGCAGGGGACACAGGCTCGTGCCCCAGTCCAGGAAGATCCCACATGCTGCGGAGCGGCTGGGCCCGTGAGCCATGGCCGCTGAGCCTGCGCGTCCGGAGCCTGTGCTCCGCAACGGGAGAGGCCACAACAGTGAGAGGCCCGCGTACCGGGAAAAAAAAAAGCAAATCTGGTCATCTCTGTCTCCTACTTCAAGGCCTCTGCCAGCTGCCCACTACCTACCACAATGAAACCAAAACCCTTCAAGAGCTGCACAGGAGCTGCCCTTGCCAACCTTTCCTCCTTCATTCCTCACCACTCCACTTTGTACCAACCAAGTCACAGCCCCACTAGCCTCTCTGTTCCTTGAACTTGCCCAGGTTGTTCCCAGGGCCTTTGCCCTTGCTAACCTGGCTGCCTCGACTACTCCGAACAACAGTTTTCACACAGCTGGCTCCACGTTGCTTTTCAGATCTCAGTTTAAAAGTCACCTCAGCACACACTACTCCAAGTACCGTCGATCACGGTCTGTCTTATTCATAATACTTCTGGCTGCTTGAAATCATACTGTTCATTCATTCCTTATCGTCTGTACCTCCCTATTACAATGTAAACCCTTAAGAGCAAGGACTCTGCATGTACTACTGGGACGGGTAATGTTTGCTGAATGGATGAGTCTAGGTCCCAGGCCCCCCTCAGACTCAGTACCTGGTAATCATCTTCTTCATCCTCGCTCTCATCTGAGTCTAGGGATTTTTTCTCCTTTTTGGGGTCACCTGCAGCGCCATCTCCACCTTCTTCTCCTTGTTCCTCTTCTTCCTGTTTCAGAAATGGACAATGTGAGGTATCAAAAATGCAAAACAAACCCCCAAGACTGTGATCCAGCCGCCACCACCCCCAGACTGTGGACCTTGAGAAATCAGGCCCCCAGAAGGCTGGGGCCAAGTACGATTAGAGTCCCACTCTGCCATGCTGGCCTCCAGTGGGGGACCTGTGTCAGAGGCAGCCTCTCCACTAGGCTCCACAGCCTGGAAGCCAATTCCAGTCCAACCACCACCTTGTACAGCCATAAAAGGCCCTGCTCCTCTTCTCAGCCCAGGTACCTCAGACAACCAGGGTGAGCAGCTCGTCTCCTAGGGTCCAAAGGACATGGCTGTGGGGCTGGAAAGCACAGGCCTGCTCAGCTTCCCTCCCGCTCTCCCTGCTGCCACGTGGAGCTGCCAAACTGTCCTTGCTGTCCTGGGCAAGGCCCCCTGCTTTCCACTCTCAGTCAGTGGCGGGCCAGCCACTCCAACCTGCCCACACAGAGGCCCGGCTGTGCCAGCTTCCCATGACAACACCCCGACAGGACACTTCCCTCTACCTTTCTTGCCTCCCAGCCAAAAACATCCCTTACAAAAACCATACGACCTTTGCCCCTTAGCACCTGCTCGCACACTCTCCAAGGTCCTGGTCAGCCTCTGGTTCCTCCACCAGGCCCTCCCCACCACCCCACGCCACCCCACGCCCCTCTGATGGGCATGAAGTGTCAGTCTCCCTGACACTTCACAGCCGTGCCCCTCATCCAGCCTGACTGTGCTCCCTTTGGCCCTTAGCCAGGTGAGGATCTAATGGTGTGGTAGGGACATGGACACCAACGATGGAAACACGTTCTGTTTCCTGACAGTGGGCTGGAAAAAGGACTGGGGGAACAGAATAGAGGGACTGCCTAAGCTTCGACCGGAGGGGGAAGGGTGGGAGTCACGGAGGAGGGGATGCTGAGCAAGGTCTGAAGGAACGAATGGCACTCTGCCTGCTGGGGGTGTGGGAAGGCAGGGGCATCACGTCACAGCAGGGCTGGCAGCAGTCCTGCATGGCTGGAGCACACCAGTAGGGGTGCCGAGAGCCCGAGCTGCAGACGGGCAGAGCTGGGCGAGGGAGAGAGGAACAGGAGCAGGAACACAGGACCACAAACAGAGACCCACCAAGGCACCCGCTGCTGAGTGGACAAAGTTCTAACTGATCCAGTCAGAGGCTGGCTCTCCTCCTGACTCTCAGCGGTTGCTCTGGGACTCCCATCTGCTACCTGCTGCCGGTCCCCTCCAATCGAACCTCAGGTGTTAGCTGCTTCTTGAGAATGGGTGGTCCTTGCCTAGCCTCTCCGGGTGCCAAAAGCGCAGGGTGCCGCCCTGGGCTACTGGAGTGGCCCGGACAGGCACGTACTCACCCTGGCCTTCTGCTTTTCAGCCTGGAGCTGTGCGTCGATCTCCTCGGGGCTCGTGTACTGCCTTGCCCGGCCTTTGTGGCCTCCCTTTCTCCCTGCACAAGGATTGGCAGTTTAAGAAGGTGGGAGGGAAGCAGCTTCCTTGATTGCCCTGGGCCCCAGGCTGTGTGCTGCTTGAGGTGCTCTCAGCAGAGGCTGCAGACCTCAGGTACCCCTCACCAAGCACCACCCAAACCTGTACCCTTATGTGTTCAAAGGGACAAAAAAGGAAACACACAATCACCTGATGCGGTCCCAAACCATGTACTGGATGCAGGCTCCCACAAATAAGACCTGAGGGGAGGATCTGGGGGAGGGTGCACCACATGGAGTGACTGGCTAAATCCCCTGGTCCCTTTATCCAAACACAGCGGACTCAGATGTAATCATGAAGAACATGTAACACTCGCCCCTGCTGTCACAACAGTGCTCTTTACTTGCAATGTTCTGTCATAGCTATGGGCTCATTTCATCCCCAGATTAAACCTATGGCACAAATCACGGCTGGTCCCACTTTATAGACAAAGGAGACTTGAGAGTAAAGCAGAGTGGGGAAGAGCACAAATGTTGGGGTCCAATCCTTGACTTCAAATCTCAGCTCTACCACTTAATACCTCTGTGACTTTGGGCAGGTACTTAACCTCTCAGAGTCTCAGCTTCTTCGTCTGTGTCCCTACCACATAGGGTTGTTGTGAAGATGGATTTGTTAACATATGTAAAGATGTTGGCACAGTGCCCGGCACTGGACAAGCACCACAAAAATGTCTGCTATGACTGGTACTCTTCTAATATAGCACCTGGTGTGGAAAAAAAACAAAGCCACTGGTCACACCGGCGATTTACTACAGGTGTCAGGGAATATAATAAGATACCTCACGCTCACCTAAGTCATATGTATGGTAGAAAGAGAAAACTTAAAACCTAGAAAGGAAAACTTTCTCGTGCTTGGACTAAGAAACACAACTGGCAAACAAAGTTATTTAAAGTTGAAAATAAAACTGACTACCTTCTAAGAGTAAAAAATGTGACTAGCAATTAAAGCTCATCACAGATAATCAGTTTTACAGTCTGACCCTCTTGAGCCAAGACACTAGACTGACCCCTGCTAAAGCCATCAGCCAGTTTTACAGAAGGGTGGCACCCCCTCAGCTGGTCCTGGAGAACGCTGGGGTGGCTGTGGCCTGGATCCATTTCCACCTCTCCTGGAAGCTGCAGCCCACCAGGTATCTCGTGACTCTCTCACTGAGAGCAGAGAATCTGTAATTAGGCAGCCAGAGCTGCTCTGGACTCCAGAGCCAGTAGCAGAGATACTGGCCTCCCATGATTTCCTAAACAGCAGCTGCAGAGCCATAACTGGGCTGCTGCAGACCACACCACTCATTTTTAATGACTACCCAGGGTTCCCAGGGGTGTCTCAGTCTATGTTCATCAAAGTCCTACTGTGAGAGATCAAGTTTGCCATCCAAAAAGCCAACATCTTTTCTTGCCCTCTTAACACTCTAAGTAACAGAAACAACTCAAAATTGACTACTATGGGTTCTCATCCCCCACGCTTGGCTATGCGATAATGACCTTAGCCTGGTCTACAGTAACTCTTATCAGAAGCTTTCCATGCCTTTAAAAGCGCTTCACAAGGGACTTCCCTGGTGGCGCAGTGGTTAAGAATCCACCTGCCAATGCAGGGCACACGGGTTCGAGCCCTGGTCCAGGAAGATCCCACATACTGCAGAGCAATTAAGCCCGTGCACCACAATTACTGAGCCTGTGCGCTACAACTACTGAAGCCCGCGTGCCTAGAGCCCGTGCTCCGCAACAAGAGAAGCCACTGCAATGAGAAGCCCGTGCACTGCAACGAAGAGAAGCCCCCGCTCGCTGAGACTAGAGAAAGCCCGCGTGCAGCAACGAAGACCCAACCGAGCCAAAAATAAATTAAAAAAAAAAAAGCGTCACAGGTTTCATAACAGAAACAAGAGTTGGTCCTTGGCTCTTGGAGAATTTTATACTGTTACTTACATCTTCATGTTCTCTCTCTCTCCCTTATAAAAATATTTATTTATTTATTTGGCCGCGCTGGGTCTTTAGTTTCGGCATGTGGGATCTAGTTCCCTGACCAGGGATCGAACCGACCCCCTGCATTGGGAGCGCAGAGTCTCAGCCACTGGACCCAGGGAAGTCCCTTCATGTTCTCTTTTACTTTTCAAGCAAATTAACACAAGCAAGAAATGTAAACCTTATCTGCCCATAAAGCTTTCACAAGCCAAAAAGCCAAGTCGTTTAAACAAGAATCCATCTTTAGGATTTTCTAATTGTAACCTCCAACCTTGGCTCAAAGCATCTATTAAGTAGGACTCTTAGAACCAGAATTCTGGAGCCAGAAGGTACCCTTAGTATCCCTCCTTCTGCAGAACAGGAGACTGGGGAACACAGAGGAGACAAGGCTTTTCCTACCACAGAATAAACCAATAGAGACCTAAGTTTAAAGAGATTCAGCTCTGTAAACCCTGTGGGCTGACGCATCTTAACCAACGTAACACACGAGCAACCAATATCAACTGAACATCTGTTCTGCGCCAGGAGCCAGCCAGGCACGGCGAGTGCTCTAGTTTTACGATCCCGACCGAACTCTCCAAGCTAAGGGTTATTTCCAGATGGGGAAAACAAGCTGGATGAAGTTAAAGAGCTTGTTCAAGGCCATATGGTTAGACAGTGACACAGCTGGGCTTCGGGTCGAGCACTATTGACCTTAAGGGGGAAGCAGATAGAGGATGGTCTACAACGTACTGGGAAGCCATGGATCCTTTATGCTCCTGGCCAAGGAACTGGCAAAGTCTAACGACTAACAGTAGTTAATTATTACTGGGCACTTAGCGACTATCCAGCACCGCGATGCACTCTCCACGTGGGTTACCTAGTTAAAACCTCGCGTCAGTATTGTGAGGCAGGTACAATCACAACCCCACCTGCAAGTGAGAAAATTAAGACTCGGGGAGGTTAAGCGACTGGCTGAAAGGCACACATCGAGCCGCTCGAATAGGGCAGTCAAAACTAGGTCGGCCAGGCTGAAGAGCATCAAGTTAGGTCGCAAGAGGCAGGCCTGGCTCGCCCAGAACCCAGGAAGACGCACGTTTTACGCGCGAGGCAGGCGGGTCCGGCACTGGCGCGCGAATGCGGTGACTCAGTCCCCGGCGAGCCTGAAAGCGGGAGGAAACTTCAGACCCCCCAGGCCAGGAGAAGGGCGCCCTAGATAGGCCTTCCGGATCGCCAAGGACCCAGAGCCTCAGAGTCTCCTCAGACCCCCGAGGGAGTGGCTCGAGGCCACTACGCTCTTCAGTTTCCCCAGCGGGACAATTGGGCTTCGAGGCCCAGGCCTGGCCCTCAGCCCGAGCAGACGTCCTCCCTCTGTGCCGCTCTCCGAGGCGCCCGCGGGCTGAGTGGACAACAGGAGCCGGACTCGGGCTGCTCCTCGAGGCCCGCGGGCCACACGCGCCCGCCTCTCACCTCCTTTAGGCATCGCGGCTCCGGCGGCTGCAGCGGCGGCGCCTCTAACTGACACCGGAACCGGAAATACTTCGGGCTCGACTTCTTCCGCCCGGCCAGTTCCCCCTCCGACCCCGTCCCCACTCAGCCAGCCGACGCCGCCGACGCCGCCGACGCTAGGACCGGGTACCTCAGTGAGGCAGGACTGTCCCACGTACCGCCTGAGCCCAGGCTCACACGCGCGCTGCTGGGCAACAGAGCCCCCAGCCCCCGCTCCGGGGGAAGCGCGTAAGCCTGCCAGTCACCCCCCGGGAAGTGAGGGCAAAAGGCGACAGTGGCTCTGGAATTCTGTACAGGCAGAGCTGCGGACACCAAAGATAACGCAATTTCTGCGCTAGGTGGGGCGGGGCTCCGCGAGGACCTCATCCTGAAGGGATAACTTGGGAAGCGGAGGCAGGCGATACAGAAGGGGTGTCCGACGGCTACGGAGGACGTGGTGAGTGTTTCTCGTCTGTTTTCGAGTACCTTGGTGACTGCTGGGGCCAGGGATCGGAGGTCTGCATTGGCTCAGAAGGGCGATCTGAACAGCTAAACTGGGACGTGTTCGGGCCTCTGGACCGGGAGGTCGACGTGAGTTCCAGAGAGGCGGCGGTGCTTTGCTCGTTCGGCCGAAGGGATGAGAGATTTGGGGGGTTCCCTTGCTTCTAGGCTTTTTCCCCCCTTTATTTTCCATGCTGTTTTTTCTCCGCCTGGAACTTTTTTTGTCTAAATATTGCGTGTTCTCGTAAGCCCCGTTCAGATGCAGTCGTCTCTCTGAGCCTTTCCTACAACCCAGGCTGTAACGTCTTCCCTCCCTCCGAACGCCTTTCCGCTCGCCGCCTCTTCCGAGCGCTACCACCTCTCTTATACGGCCCCGCACCTCTTCTCCTTGATCTGGTTACTTCTTAACTGTTACCTCCCCTGGGACGCCTCCTGTGACTCCCCGGCTGGGCCAGGCCCTCGAATCTCCCTGGGTCTTAGTAGAGTGGTCATTCCCGTGTCTTTGTCCTCCCAGACCTTGCGCGTTGGGACAGGGACCAGATTCCATCCGTCTCTAGCTTCATAGCAGGGTAGACAAGTGCAAAGACCGCTGATTTGGGAGTCAGGAGCCCCCGATTAGAGTCGGACTCTTCCAGTTCCCAGCTGTGTGCGACCCTGAGTTTACCTCCTGTAGTTTGATCTTCATCTGTAAGGTTGTTACGGAGAATTCATGAAAGGGAGGGGCGGGGCTTCATCAACTTGTCAGGCCCCCTACAGCGGGGAGGAACTCAATGAACTTGGAACAGAGGAGTCTGCTATGCTTAAAGATGAGATCATTAACCTGAGTTCTGTTTGCCACCTAGGAAATGCTGTGCGGTTTGAAAAATGACTTGCTATGTAGATTTGCACTGGTCTGTCGTTGGGCTTTACATGACTTTCCTTTATGTAGTATGTTTGTTGGGTTTAAGAGACTTTGCCCATCCGGCTAATACACTGTCCTCGTCTTATAGACAAGATTGAGGACCAGAGAGAGAAGGTGACCTCTCCAAAGTCACAGCTGGCCAAGAACCTAAGCCTGTAACTGAAGAGACCAGAGATCTTTCTTTCTGCTACATACACTCTTGGGAAACAGACCCTAAGGTACTTTGGTTTCACACTGTCTTTATCCTTTTTAAACACTCATCTTCTTCGCTTTCCCAACCATAGTCTTCCTCACACTGTATTGTAATTCCCTTTTCACTTTGTATTTCCTTGCTAGAATATCACCTTCTCAGGGACAGTGTGTGTCCTATTCTTTGTTCTATGTTCTCAGTACAGGGACAGGCTCATAGTTGATGTCAGTTAATGATAACAGCAAAAATCTAGTAAGCACACATTAAATGCCAGGCATGTTACATATAATTATAATTAATCTTCACAATGGCCCCATAAGTAGATTCTATTATCCCCCCTTTACAGATGAGGAAACAGATTTAGGGACAAGCGTGTGCACCAGAGTTGTGGCTTGTGAAGTCTTTTGGGGATCTGAGGCTCAGAAACCAATTCTTTGAATTTTTTTCCCCACAGATCCTTGCAGATTATCTTCTGGGGAAAAAATGCCTAAAGTCAAAAGAAGCCGGAAAGCTCCCCCAGATGGCTGGGAGTTGATCGAGCCAACATTGGATGAATTAGATCAAAAGATGAGAGAAGGTGAGTCTAGGAGTTCCTGTCTGAGTGGGCTGTGTCCAAGGGTCACAGGCTTACATGCTTCAAGGGGCCAGGCTAAATGCAAGGATAAATGAGAAGAGACAGGCTGTACCACTGTGGCCTCCTGACACTGACATGTTTTGTTTGCTTATTAACTGATAGGAATACTATAAATGCCAGAAAGTAAGATAATACAAATGAAAAGATCCTCAAAAATGTTTTTGAATATAAGAGCTTTAGGGAGTATAGATCAAGTAGTCTACCTATAATTATTTGCTGTGTTGGTTAGAGGTATATTTAAAATCATACAAAATATATTTACTTGGGAAATCCTGTTCTTTTTCACTTCCAAATTTTCTGAAACATTTTTATTCAGATTTTTCTTGTGAGTCTCTGTTTTCATCATCACTTTGTTCTTGCATCATCTACCAGTTTCCCAGAATGCACCATCTTCACTTCCCTCTAAATGTTGTGTAATCCTGCACTTTGTGAGTCAGTGTAGTGTGCAGTTTTGGGAAATTTTATCTGAAGCCACAAGCATCTGTCGGCCCTATCACAGTATAACCACTTACTGAATTGCTTTTTGTGTGTGTGTGTGTGGTACGCGGGCCTCTCACTGTTGTGGCCTCTCCCGTTGCGGAGCACAGGCTTCCGGACGCGGAGGCTTAGCGGCCATGGCCCACGGGCCTAGCCGCTCCGCAGCATGTGGGATCCTCCCGGACCGGGGCACCAACCCGTGTCCCCTGCATCGGCAGGCAGACTCTCAACCACTGCCCCACCAGGGAAGCCCCTGAATTGCTTTTTAAAGCGATCTTTTTTTTTTTTTTTTAAGGTTTTTGCTAATTAATCTAACCTTTGTTATTATGAAGCCATACCTCTAGCAATAAGTAGTAAGTGAGTGTTAAGTTACTTTGCTTCCTTCGAAGCTGACTGTATCAGGTAACTTCTATTAAATACCCAGAACTTGCAGTAATCAGGTCATTTTGGGCTGAGAGATTTCTTCCCCAAACAGATCTTTATTCAACATAAAGGAACTTAGAGATTACTGTAATAGAAGAGATTTTTGTGAGTCCTTGCAAATAAACCTACTTCCTCTTTTTAAGGGGTGACTTTTTGGAGGGAGAGCATTTAGATGTATGTGATATTCTTTACCGTCAAAAGAAGTATTCCTTCTCTTGTTTTTATTTAAGCATATAGTTCTTCTCTGCTTTCCCATTTTTGATACATAGGTTTTAAGACCTAGTTTCATGTTGCTCTCGTTTCCACTATAAAGAAAACAGAGTGGATGGCAGGTGGTACCAGAGCTGGCTTTAGTGTTGGGAACAATAGGGAGCTCTGGGGGTGGGGAGAAGCTGCTACTCACCCAGGGCCATTTACCATGTGGGATGCAGCCTCAGCTTTGCCAGATTTGCTGAGTGTTTTTCTTTTTCCAAGATAAGCAGAAATTCAGCTTTTCTGTGTGAAGTCTTCTAATTTAAAATTCAAACTTAAAAAAAAAAGTGTCTGTGGGAGGAGCCAAACAAAGCCAGCCTTCAGGCTGGTGGAGGCTGCCAGCCTCCAGTTTGTAGCCTTCCGCACAAGTTTTGCCTGTGGGATCTGCGGCCGCACTCCTAGGCCATGGAGGAGCCTTGGGCCCATAAAGGCCCAAAGCCAGTGGCATTGCCAGGCCTGTCCTTCTGATCTGAGGGCCATTTACAGGACAACTCACACTTACTGAAGCAGTTGGTCCTCTTATCTTAGGAAGGAAAATTCCTGTTTTTTCCTAGTTTGTCCCTGTTATTTCCTAGCTCAGCACAACTGCCCAGCTCTTTGTATGTTTCTTAGCTTGCTACTCAAGTTTTTGTATAGCCACTGTTGCCCTGTAAGTCCCCAAACAAAAAGAGCCTGATCATAGGGACTATGGGGCAGAGATGGGGGAAGTTATGTGTGGCAGGGGTTTTTATGGGTGACTGAGAAATAAAGGCACTATCTCCATGGACTGTAACCAGAACTTATAAATAACTTTGCTTTTACAAGTACTTTAAACTAATTGAAATTTGAAGTTAATAGGCAGTTTGGGGCATTAGCAAAGAGGCAGAAACCTAAGTCTCATCTGTGCCACAGTGTCTCCTACCTCTAGCCTCTTTTCATACCCTCCTAGTGGAAGGACTCCACATTGCCCACTGAAAGCTGCCTTCTACTGTGTGCGAACCTGTACAAAATGATATCCAGGAATGTTCACATGAGCTTGTGAAAATGGGTCCAAAAAGAAATTTTTAAAATGTGGGTGATGCTACAATTAAAATGTTGAGAGATGACTCAAAAGCACAGGAAGGTTCCACGTCCAGGATGGCAGCCTGAGGAGCTCCATGGCCCCCACCCCCCCTTCCCTCAGTCATCCCATCTAGTCACTTGGCTTTCCGAAACACTCTCGACTCCGGTGAACAAATGTCTTCTCCAGCCTTGACTCAACACTAGAAGTTTCATTTTTTTTTTTTTTTTTTTTTTAGAAGTTTCATTTTAAAATACTCCAGTTCCCCCAACTCCTAAAAGTAGGGAGAACCAGATAAAATACAAATAGCTGAATGTTAATTGTTGAAGCTGGGTGGAAGGTACTTGGGAGTTCAGTATACCGTTTTCTTTTGTGTATGTTTGAAGTTATCCTTATTGAAACCTTAGAGAATTCACGAATCTAAAATCTGTCTCCTTTTAGCCCCTCCACCCCACCACCTGGTCCAGGCTACCCTCACCTGTCACCTGGGTGCCTGCAGCAGCCTCCTGCTTCTGCTTGCCCTGCAGTCTTCTCCACGGGGCCGCCAGGGTGAGGGCTTTAGGTTGTACATCAGATCACATCATCATCTGCTCAGGACCCTGCGGTGGTTCATCCCCCCACCAGAGCAAAATCAAGTCCTTCTGTGGCCTTCCAGGTCAAGCACACTCTCCCCACACCC
>NW_020173230.1:1709405-1723981 GCF_003031525.2 Neophocaena asiaeorientalis asiaeorientalis
CACCAAGCCCCCAGCCACACTGCTGTTTCTTGACTCCCAGTTACAGTCCCACCTCAGGGCCTTTACATTGGTGTTGGCTCTGCCTTGTACACGTTTGCCCCTCTTCTCTTTTCTTTTTTTTAAATTGAGATATAATTGGCATACAATGTGTTGTTTTAGGTGTACAGCATGATTTTATATATGCCTGTATTGTGAAATTATTACAAGTTTTGTGAACACTCATCACCTCACAGTTTTCTTATAAGAACTTTTAAGATCTACTTTCATAGCAACTTTCAAATATACAATACAGTATCATTAACTTTATAGTCACCATGCTATAGATTCCCCAGGACTTATTTATAACTGGAAGTTTGTACCCTTTGACCACCTTCACCCATTTTACCCACCCCCCCAACCCACCTTGCACGTCTTGTTTCTCAAGGTCTCTGAGCGGATGTCTCCTTTGATGACTAGTATTAAGTGGCAGTCCCCCTCTTTCCCTGCTCGCCATCCCCTTCCTTGTTCCCTTCTTTTCTGTGGCCGTTACCACTTAACCACCAGGGGCTGATCTGCTTCCCTCTCAGATCATGGCTTTGTGGTTTCTGTGTCTTGCCCACTGCCATATCTTGGGCACCTGGAGCATGGCCTCGCCCATAGCAGACACGCAGTGTTGCTGAGTCCTCAACACCTGCCTTTGACTTGGATCACAGAATCCTGTTTATTGAGCTGAATTACAAATTCTAGGTAATAGAACAGCCTCGGTGTTGGAGAAATGGAGGTATAGGTTTCTTAACCCTTCTCACCTTTCTCCTCTGCCCTAAAAACCAAGAAGAGGTGACAAAGATCAGCTTGTAATGCTAAGAGAAAGACTTGCCTTTTGGCAGGTGCAAGCTGCTACCTGATCCTACATGACTTGATGGAGCCATTATTTCCTGCAGGCTCGCCATGCTAAGAACTTTCAGACTTGTCTTTTTCTTTTTTCCCTAAACGATTTTGGTTGGGAAATGAAATTAGAGGTGCCTTAAAAGATTATTAAAATGCCCATCTGTAGGTCCGGAATTATCTTGAGAAATTATTATGCTGGAGAAATAGGTCTGGAAGGATAGAGACCCGGGTATTAACAGGTTGTCTTTGATTTTTTAAAACCTTTGCTTTCTAGTTTATCTAATTTAAAAGGCATTTTTAATTTAAAGCAATTAATGTTTAAGTCATGGGGCTTACCTTTTGCTTCATCTTTTAAAAAAAAACAGCCCTAATGAGCCATAAATCATTTGCTGTAAAAGTCAGCCTTTTAAAGTATTCAGTTAAGCAGCATTTAGTGTGTTCACAGTTAGGCAACCATCACCACAGTCAGTTTTACAGTACTTATCACCCTGCAGAGAAACCCCATCCCCTTTAGCGGGGGTCTCCCTCTCCATTTCCCCGTGTCTCCCTGATCTAGGCAACCACTAATCTACTTCCTGTCTGTATAGACAAAGTCATACAATAGGTGGTCTGTGAGGACTGGTTTCTTTCACTGAGCATAATGTGTTCAAGAGTCATCCATGTTGTGGCATGTGTGAGTACTTCATTACTTTTTATAACTGAAAAATATTCCAGCACGTGGATAATTACATTTTAACCATTCATCAGCTGATGGACACTGGGGTGATTTCTACATTTTGGCTACCACAAACATTCATGTACAGGTTTTTGTGTGCAAGCGCATTTTCAGTTCTCTTGGGTATATACCTAGGAGTGGAACTGCTGGGTCATGTGGTTACTCTGTTTACCTTCCTGAGGAATTGCCAGACTGTTTTCCATAGCAGCTGCATCATGTTCCATTCCCACCAGCAGTGTGTAAGGATTCTGATTTCTCCACATCCTCACCAATATTTATTACTGTCTTGTCATTTTGATTATAGCCATCCTAGTGGGTACAAAGGATTTATTCTTTATCCCTACTTATTAAAAAAATAACAGTATATCCTATGCAGACTACCCTATCCCCCAAAAAACAAACACGTGTTTTCTCTCCAGCTGAAACAGAACCTCACGAGGGAAAGAGGAAAGTGGAATCTCTGTGGCCCATCTTTAGGATCCATCACCAGAAAACCCGCTATATTTTTGACCTCTTCTACAAGCGGAAAGCCATAAGCAGAGGTAATTGGCCAAATTCTCTCTTGACCTTCCCAAATTGAGTAGCTTTCAGATTTATTTAATTCTTGAAACCTCACCAAGTGTCATGATGTTTCTTACCACCAAAAAAAGGAGAGGGGCCAGGCCAATATTGGCTACTTTTTTTTTTTTAATTTTTGGCTGCGTTGGGTGTTCGTTGCTGTGTGCGGGCTTTCTCTAGTTGTGGCGAGCGGGGGCTACTCTTTGTTGCTGTGTGCGGGCTTCTCATTGCAGTGGCTTCTCTTGTTACGGAGAATGGGCTCTAGGTGCGCGGGCTTCAGCAGTTGTGGCTCGCGGGCTCTAGTAGTTCTGGCGCATGGGCTTAGCTGCTCCGCGGCATGTGGGATCTTCCCGGACCAGGGCTCGAACCTGTGTCCCCTGCACTGGCAGGCGGATTCTTAACTACTGTGCCACCAGGGAAGCCCCTGGTTAAATACTCTTTTTAAGGGTGGGTAGTGATGGGCCAGGGGTGGGGGGAACTTTGGTTTTTTTTGTTTATATCTGAGAAGGTTTTTTTTTTTTTAAGATGTTGGGGGTAGGAGTTTATTAATTATTTTATTTTTACTGTGTTGGGTCTTAGTTTCTGTGCGAGGGCTATCTCTAGTTGTGGCAAGCGGGGGCCACTCTCCATCGCGGTGCATGGGCCTCTCACTATCGCGGCCTCTCTTGTTGCGGAGCACAGGCTCCAGGTGCGCAGGCTCAGTAGTTGTGGCTCACGGGCTCTAGAGCGCAGGCTCAGTAGTTGTGGCTCACGGGCCTAGTTGCTCTGCAGCATGTGGGATCCTCCCAGACCAGGGCTCAAACCCGTGTCCCCTGCATTAGCAGGCAGATTCTCAACCACTGCTACCAGGGAAGCCCGGGAGCTCTGTTATACTATGGTCTGATGCCCTTTCCCCATCTTTTTGACAGAACTGTATGAATACTGTATTAAAGAAGGCTATGCAGATAAAAACCTGATTGCAAAATGGAAAAAGCAGGGATATGAGAACCTATGCTGCCTGCGGTGCATTCAGACACGGGACACCAATTTTGGGACGAACTGCATTTGCCGGGTCCCCAAAAGCAAGTTGGAAGTGGTAATGTCTCCACCCCTGTCATGTCTGACGACTGGGTGGGATGTTACTGTCAGGATTCTGCCCTAGTTGACCACAAGGGGTTTTATGTTGTTCTGTTTTGTGGTTGGCCATCCCCCCAGCAGTGAGACCCTCTGGTCAGGAATCCATGCCAGGGAGTTTGGCAGTAATTACCTTACATCTGGGGGCCAGTCTCACCTCCTCCTTTGGGCAAGTTATTGGGTTCCTTTCCTCACTTAACCAAATGGGGGTGATGATACCCACCGGCCAGTCGGCAGGAGCTTGTCCCTTTCCCTCCAGTGCTTGCCCTTCAGCCGCCCTTTTTTCCAGGCCTCCTTTGCCTCCCAGGGACACTTCAATGTTAGCATCACCATGTCTCCTGCCAGAACTTCCTGGGCGGCTGGGGAACACGGCTGGGTGTGCAGTAGCTTGGCTCCACACACATACGCCTCTGAAGTGGAGCCGCAGGAAGCAGAGAAGGGTTGCTGGGCTGTTGGCCGTTAGCAGCCTTTGAGCGCGGCCCCTCGGCTGACCGCCATGGGCCCTGCTGGGAGGTCAGGCCAGATGTCTTCTTTCACGTGGTCCCTCGTCACAAGGTCCCTTCACACTGCAGCACTAGTTACAGCTTGTAGGGCTTCGGCTCAGCAGGCAGCTCTGTCCCCCTGAACCATCTGGAAGCTCAAGGACGGGCATGTGGAGCAGTGGAGAGCGAGCACGGGCTGGCTCCTGAGGGGCAGCTCTGCTGCTGGTCTCTGGTGGGGGCAGGAGGGGTGGCAGAGCAGCAGAAGCCCTGCTCCTCCAAGAGCCCCAGGGTTCCACGGTGATGTCTAGCTGGGGCTCCTGCCCCCGACCTGAGGCCAGAACAGAGCCTGCTTCAGATTTAGTTGGGTTTCACCATCAGATCTTGTTTCCTTAGACCAGAGTCTTGCTCCTCCAAAAAAGAAGAAAAAGGAAAATAAACACCATTGCCCTGGGGCCTTCTGTCTGCTGGGCGGGCTCCCCCGCCGGCCAGACACCAGGCCACACCTGGCCTGGGGGACAAGACCGTTCCGCTGCCACACAGATTCAAGTACACACTCTTCTTCTTCCCGAGCCCACAGTGGAAAGTTCCCCAGCCCAGAGGCGGCCCTGAGGCCTCTGGCGCTGAGCCCCCTGAGCGGTAGCAGACCCACCCCCAGCTCACTATAGGGTGTGTCCTGCGTGCTTCGCAGAACAACAAGAATCATTTACACAGACTTTTTTTTTTTTTCCTCTTTTGGGAGCAAGTGTGTACACTGAATTTGCATAAATTAAATCCACATAGAGAAGTAACTGCAGTGTCAACAGCAGCTGTTTCCATGTTCACGAGGGAACCGAATTTTCCCCATCCAGCACTGTCGCAGAGGGTTTCTGAGGAGTGTCCTATGGGGAGTGGATGTCCCGTGGCCACCCTTCCCACAGGAGAATTCCTGCGTGTGGGCGTGTGGGCATGTGGCCCGTGGCAGGGGCACGGGGTCTCAGCTGTCTTCTGTTTGCAGGGCCGGATCATCGAGTGCACGCACTGCGGCTGCCGGGGCTGCTCTGGCTGAGGCCGTCGGCCCCGACCCCTCTCCGCCCTGGACTCTGGACTGCGCAGGTTCCTGCCTGTCACGCCACCCTTTCCTGGGAGCAGCTCTTCCTCAGAGCAGTTCCCCAGGCCCGAGTAGGAGCATGGTCTCTGCGTGTGAAGGCTTTGGTGTTCATCGGCTGTGATTTGTAGAAATAAAACTCTTAAACCTTTTGGGTCCTGCCTGCCTTCTTTCAGAGCCAGCAGTCTGTGGAACCCAGTGGGACAGCGCCAAGCCCTGGAGACCAGTCGCCCTTAAGGCGTGATCCTAACTCCACCTCACAGGTGCTGTGTGACCCTGAGCACTTACTTTCCTCATTAGTGATGGGGGTGGCAACCTCTCAGACGAGGAGGGCCTAAGATGACATACCAAGGTGGCCCAAGGTGCTCTTGGACTTGCCATGAACTTCTTGGGCACCTCAGACCAATGCCTGCAAAAAGCTGCAGCTCTTACTGTGGCCCAGACCTTTCCCTCAAGCTTGCGGCTACACCGGCACATTCACGTGTCTTGAATATGAAAGGGACTCTTGGGGCTCCCGCAGAGCCATGTGAAGGCCATGCACTTTGTTCCAGCTCTGCTGGAGGTCCCCCAGGGTCTCCCCATCACCTGCCCCCAGGGCCTCTGTCCACATCGGCCACAGTGACGGTGTCCTGGTCTCCCTTTGGTTTGGTCCGGAACTTCTGCCACGGGTGGGGGGTTTCCTCTGCTGGCATCACTTTCAGCCACTGCTTATAATAAGCTCGGAAACCATCAATCTTCTCCAAGTAGGTGTTTCTCCCTTTGTACTGTAATTGGAAAAGCGTGGGGTTCCAAGGTTCAGAGGGGCCACGATTAGACTCACTGCATACTACCTACCGCTGACCCCAAACCATGGCAGCTGGCTCAGGGCTCAGGGAAGCTGTTCTTGCTTCCAGTTGGTCAAAGGGAGAGAGCAGAAAAGCTGCTCAACACCCAGTAGTGTACAGTAAAGAAACAAAGTTGTACCACGGGGCAGACCCAGATTCTCTCTCATCTGCTAACAATCCTTCCTGAGTCTTTGCTGCTGTGCTCCTATATACCCAGGCATGGCACCCCAGCCCTGCACAGCTAGAATCGCTGGGCGCCACCAGCTGTGCCTCCACAGCCTGCTGAGCGCCTCCCGCTTGGCACAGGCATTGCCTCCCTCTGACTGTCATCTCAGCACTGCTGCAGAGGTCTCAGGAGAGGAGGGAAGAAGGAAAGGAAACAAGACCTGCCAGGCAGGCACCAAGAGAAAGCTGGTAGAGAACCACAGAGAAGACCAGAGGAAAAACAGACAAAACGTATAAGATAAAGACCGTTACTACATGATGATAAAAGGGTTGATTCAAAAGGTTTAACAATTCTAAACTTGTACCTAATAGAGCCTGAAAGTACGTGAATCAAAAACCTGATGATCACAAATAAAAGTAAGTCCACCATAAGGGAGCATGAATGTATGACTGAATACAATAAGCTTTAGGCTTCTGGTAGTTTGGTGACTGTTGACTGAACCTGAGAAGACCCCTAGTGGGCCCTACACCGTGAAGAGACAACCCCCCAACCGGAAGATTCTTGCAACACGGAACCAACAAAAGACTAGTGTCCAGAATATTTAAAGAACTTTGAGGCATCCGTAAGATAAGACTAACAATCAGCTGTTCAAAGATGCCCAGCTATGCCCTCCAGCATCCTCTCCACTGCTGTCTCACTAGCTCTTACTAAGCCTTCAAGCATCCCCCCTGCACAGCCGTCCCTGACCCCACGTCCCCTGGCTTGGTGTGTCCTGGCCGACTTGTCTCCCTCCCAGTCAGGCCACAGCTGCTCTGGAGGTGCTCAGCATAGGGTCTGACTTAGCGGACCTAAAAACCAAAGCCCCGGAGCCTGATATCCTCAGAACAGCAAGGAGAGAAGTGGTCATTACAAATCAGATTCTATCGCTGCCCTCCTGCCGTCCCCATTCACTCGACAAACAACAATCTATGCTGGGCGCCAGATGACAGGCAGGCACCAGGGACCCAGGTGAGCAAAGCAGACAGTCTCCACCTCTAGGGGCTTTTACAATCTCTTCAAGGGAAGAGTCACACACGTGTGCATGTAATTACCAACTGTGAAACATGATAAAAAGGAAAAGTGCTCCTATGGGGGCCGCCAGCAGGGCACCTCTGAGAAAGAGCCATCTGAGCTGACACCTACCAAATGAGAAGGAACCACAGCCATGTGAAAAGCAGGGCAGCCTACTCAAGGTGGAGGGAATACAAAAACCCCCGAGGCAGGGAAGAGGCCGTGGGACTGACAGTGAACCGAGGGAGGAGTGGCCCAAGCTGAAATGAGCCACGTGAACAGGGGCTCGCAGGCCGCAGTCTGAGGAGTTTGGCATTTTCCCCAAGGGAAGCCACCGACAGTTTAAAGCAAAAGGATGCCAATCCCAGCAGGTCAGAACCAGGCGGGGTTGGGGTGGCGCTGGTTAGGGAGACGACGGGCATGTTAGAGCTTGGCGCACTTACCCGGTCGAAGGTGGGTGGGTACTGGGCTGCGAACTCCAGCTGGCGGATGACCACTTCATTCACCGGGACCCTGTTCCGCCTCATGTCCTTCAGGATGTCGATGAGATAGGCGTAGTCCAGCTTCTTGACGGCTGCGTTGATGAGAGTGCTGTAGATGTGGGCGCTGGGGGTCATCTGGGATTTCTGGAACATCACAGACACGCCATCAGCAAGATGATGGCGGTGGCTGGGACAGAGAGGCCACTGGTGGCACGTCGGGCTTGGGGAGCTACCCTGCCAGTCAGGCCTGCTCTGCAGACCAGCCACCAGGGACGAGAAGGGCAGGACCTCGTAGCAACAACGGGCTGTATGCCCCTCTCCACGTCCCCCGCTCTGTGGGTCCATCCCAGGTGGCTCAGGACCCCGCCCTCTCAGCCCTGAAGAACCTAGACAGCAAGTAGAGGGTTGTTCTCAGAGATCAACAGACTCAGGCAGTAAACCACATCAGGGCAGGAGACCACCTCCTGTGGTTCACTGCACCCCTGTCCCCTGAGAATTCTGGTACCCTCCCTGCTCCCATCATGGCCTCCATCCCTCTAGAGGGTTGGGGCCAAGCCCTGCCCCCACCCCTCAATCTCACCCCACGGCCACCACCTTGGCAATCGTAACACCCCTGGCCCTCAACACCCATTCCTGCAGCGCCTCACCAGGGTTTCCTGTCTCCCAAATTGGGCCACTGACCATTCCACACTGCAGCTAGAGAGACCCCACTCTCCCTGCCCCACCCCCAACAGCTTATCCTGAGGGCAGAGGCCTGGACAGTTCGGGAGGGCCCCCTCGCACCCCCCACCACCCCAGCTTTCTTCTTCAGCACCACGGGGCCTGCCTGGGCCCGGGCCCGCTCACCCTCATGTCTGCGAGCAGCTGCAGACCATCCCCTGGCCTGCGGCACCCGATGGCCAGGCTGCAGAATGTCTGCAGGTTAGGGACGATTCCCCTCTTTGCCAGGACTGGCAGCAGTGCCTGTGGGGACAGACGTGGCATCACCGTAAGCTGTAGCCCAGCAGCCCTGGCAAGAGCCTTCTCTGCTGGAGGTGCCAGGGCATGGCTCTGCTCCGAGGCCTCGTGGCTCCCTCTGCTGACCACACCGGGCACCGGCCTTGGCCCAGCTCCCCAGGATTCAGCTGCTCTGCGAGTCCTCCCTGCCTTCCCGCCCGCCTGTCTGTAGCAGGTCATCCCTTCTTCGAATGCCCTTCATGTTCCTGCCCCCTCTGCTCCTCTCCCGGCCACCATCCATCCCTGCGCTCGGGCCTTCGATGTCCATCGAGCACCAGGGGCCTCAGGGGATGGCGGTCCTGTGGTCCAGGGCAGGAGACAAAGCCGACAACAGCATGGGAAGTGCGGGCCGAGGGAGCCCCCGGGCAGGAGATGAGGAAGAGGGTGCCCACTCAACATGGCTGGGTCAGGGCGGGGCCCAGGGAGGGGCTCTAGAGAAAGCTGTGCTCTGCTCTGAGGGCCTGAAGGCAGAGGCTGCCTCTGTCAGCTCTCAGGAGAGCCCAGGTCAGAGCTTCTGGCAAAAGGGGCATCACACAGAAATACGTTGTACGAATGGACAAAAATCCCGTGAGGGCCCCAACGTCGCCATCTGTGAGACGAGGAAAGCCACAGGCCAGCGGAGCGGAGTCTCCTGCTGTGGTCAGTAAAGAAACGAGTGGATTTGAAGCTCTCAGAACAGAATGAAGCACAGTAAGTGGGAGCAAGTCCATGAGGCTGGGGCGGGGCTGAAGGGTGGCCCCTCTGGGAGGGTGGGGAGTATGGCTGGTTCACCACCTGATTCCAGGTTTTCACCAGGGGCTCCGGACAGTCTGCGCTCCTCTCACAGGAACTGCTGACACACCTGGCAGGGGAGGGTCTGAGGGGGAAGGAGAGGGGCCCAGCCGGGAGCCCTGTGCCTCCCCTGAGCCCCTCACCTTCGCCCCCTCCAGGTCACCCAGCTTGCTCTTCCTCCTCATCAGCGTGTTGAAGAAGGTCAGGTCGGCCTCCACTTGCTGCGTGTCCAAGATGGTGAGCAGCGAGGACTCTGCGGAAGTGCCGGGCTCCACCACCTCCGCCAACAGCGTGAGGGTTTTGATGTCGGGCCGAAGCCCATGCTCCGCCATCTTTCCCAGGAAGCCCTCCAGGCCCCCCATCAAGGCCAGCCTGTCGGCTGGAGTGGTCACAGTCCCAAAGGAGACCACAGCCGAGGAGACCGCCCCGGGGGTCAGGAGGTTGGCCTCCAGCCCCCAGGGAGGCGGCACCGGGGCCGCAGGGGCCACAGCGTGGTCAGGCTCCACCTTGGTTTCCACCCCAGGCTGGGCCTTGCCGCAGGCTCCGGCCTCCTGAGGCTCCAGAGGCCCCTCAAGTGCCTGAGAAGGTTCTAGAAACAGCTGCCTCTCCAGGGCCTCCACGTGCAGCCTGGCTGACAGGCTATTGTCCGCCCCGACCCCGTCTCTCCTCCTTGCCTGCTGCCCACCTGCCCGGGGCTGGAGCAGGACCATCTCCTCCCTGGGCCTCAGGAGCACTGCCGAGGCCACCTCCGGGTCCCCCAGGCCGCAGTCCCGAGCTGCCCCCAACAGCAGGTTGTAGCCGTGCCGGCTTGGCCGGAGCCCCAGGCTCAGCATCTGCCTCCACACCTGCCAAGGAGAGACAGGCCTCACCCCCAGCTCCCGCTCCGAAGAGCCCCCAGCAGAGCAGGCAGCGCAAGGCAGCAACCAGTCTGCAAACGTGGGGGCGGGGGGGACACAGGAAAGACGCCAGGCTCTGGGCCACTGAGAACCCCAGAACCTGGGAGCTTCCACGGGGCGCCGCTTCTCCTCTCCTCTGGCTCACCCCAAAACCGTGTCGCACGTCCATCTCTCCGGCTCTCCCAGGCCCTCCTCCCACTCCCCTGGGGAGGGACAGCCGGAGAGGCTTGGTGCTGGAGGAGTCCAGGCTGACTGAAGGACTGGACGCAGCTGCCCTTCCTGAGCGCCTGCCGTGTGCCCTGCCCCACGCGGCGTCCTCAGCTGCCTCAAGAGCACGGAGCGGGCGTGGGCGGAGGGGGGCCTCAGCCAGGAAGAGCACCTCACAAGCTGTGGGCCTGGGCAGGCCTGTCTCCCTTCAAGCTGAGGTCATTTTCACCCCTCAGCGAGGAGTCTAGCACACTTGTGAGTTCTCAAGGGGGCAGTTTGACCACGTGCGGTCACTCTGACACCAACCAAGGTGCCACGAGATGCTCCACGAGGCTCATGGTCTCGCTGGCTCCTGTCCGCAGGCTCACTGGGAGGCCATGTGCAGCGGCCAGGAGCTCACATCAAGTGTGCCTACGAGTCAGGGCCGGCCAGGCCCAGGTGGGTGCCACATGCAAAAGGGCCACTGCCCACCAGACAGGGTCCTGAGGAGGGCAAGGGTCTGGGAAGCCACCTCCATGGGGAACACTGACAGAACTGAGGTTTATCAGGGACACAGATGCTCTCCCGTGGCAGGAGGGATTCTTGATTCAAATCACAGCTCTGCTTCTTAGTGGCTGTGAGACCTTGGGCAAGTTACTCAACCTCCAGGAGCCTCAGCCTCGTCGTCTCTAAAACGGGGCTATGGTACCCAGCTTGAGCAGTTTAACAAGTGCATGACACAAACCAGCTGCTAGCGTGATAGACTATTTCTCACTAGAACAGATCGAGGCCAAAGAGAGGGAGGAACCAGATCCTGTCTATAAAGCAGCCAGGGGATGGCCGGCAGCCACTGTTTCCAGGGGATTTGCAGAGGGGAGGCACGTGGTCCAGGGCTGCCCCAGATCACTGGGGTTCAAACTCTGTGCAGACCATCCCCCTGGGGATCTTGCTGAAATGCCGATCTGGCTACACGAGGCCTGTGTGGGGCTGAGACCCCGCATTTCTGACAAGCCCCAGGTGAGCCTGAGGCTGCTGGTCTGTGGGCCACACCTGAAGTTAGAGCTTTTGGTGAACTCCAGGTCCTTCCCACCCCTGAGGAGCTGAGGAGGCAGCTGTGGTACCAGTGCTAATCCCACCTCCGCACTTGATAAGAGGGGTGCTGCGATGGGATTAGAGCAGCGTGTCTCAACTTTAATGTCCGTGAGGCTCTCTCAGGACTGAATGCTGACTCCTGGGTCCCACACACAGAGACGCTGAGTTGGGGATGGGTCGGACAACCTTCAGGGACCGTAAGCTCAGCGGGTCTGGGCCGGCTGCACAGAGAGCCACCAAGTGTAGTGGGAGAGTGTGGGCTGGCTGTGTCCCGACTGGAGCAGCAGCCACGCCTCCTCCGCGTGCCCTCCCTCCCTGCCATCTGTAAAACGCAGGGAGCAGCGTGCTCTGGGAAGGCCAAAAGATAACAAATATAAAAACACCCAGCACAGGGCAGGAGCAAGTGCTCAAGTAACGCACACAGGATCATCACTTGCACCCAACACAGGCAGGGGAGCGAGCAGGGCAACAGGAGAGAAAGGACGCAGAGCCAGGCGGGACAGACCTGCAGGGCATATCGGAAACCCGTTTTCTTGTCCTGGATGCAGCCCATGAGCAGGTAACTGAAGGTCTCCTCTGTGACCGCATGTCCTTTCTGGATGATTTCCTGGGGGAGGGAACAAAGAGGGCCGGATGAGAATCTGCAGAAGAGCCAAGGCCAAGGCCCAGGCCCGATGGGGCTGGCTAAGGGCAGACACCCCAGGTCAGGCTCAGGGCTACGCCTCCGGAAGAGGTGGGGCCTGACTCCGGCTCCGCGCCAGCTCAGTACCAGCTGCTGGGCAGAGCTAACTGCTGCCTGCACCCCCTCCTCCTCTCCTTCCCAGGCCTCTCTTCCTGGCTCTGCTCCGGTCACTTCTCTGCAGCCTCTCCGCAAAGGCCACCCCAGCAGCCACTTTTAACCCCTGTACATGAGGCTTTGGCATTGTACAGAGCTGGCTTCAAGTCCCAGCTTCACCACTGGCTCGCTGTGGGAGTGTGGGCAAGGCATTATGCTCCCTGGTCTCAGTTTCCTCATCTATGAAGTGAGGGCACAGGACTTGCCTTATAGGACCTTTGGAACGACCCCTCAGTGAGCACTGGCTCATCTTCAGCACCATGAAGCCCACCCTCTGGTACGGCACCACGGAGTCCCATCCAGCGGGACTGCACACGGCAGAGCACACGAACCACCGCCTTCACAGGGCTGGGGGCTCCTCTGTCTGCCAGACCCAGGCCTCTGACAACAGGGTCTCATGGGATTCACCTGTGAACCCCAGAGCCCAGTACGGGGCTTGTCTCATCGGCCCCTGAACCTTCCTTCATGAGGAACACAGACAACACAGCCTCACACCCTGCCATGTGGGACTGGCCCCGAATGGGGAGCAGGAAGGAAGGGATGTCCCACCTTAAACACGTCCAGGCACATCCTGAGGTCTGCGCACATGGCGGCCATCTTCAGCAGGGAGTGGTACGTTTTCAAGTTGAGCTGGAAGTTTCTGGCCTGAAGCTGCTGCCGTAACTTCAAGGCACTCTGCAGAGCAGAGTCCTTCCAGGGGGACTCAGCGCAGACGTTAAACAGGGCTGTGTAGGTGGCATCTGAGGGCTCCAGGTCTCGCTTCTTCATCTGTGCAGACAGGGAGAAACTTGGAAGTGGCTCTGGGATCAGCCCGACGCACAGACGATGGCCACCCTGAAAGGAAGCTAGAGAAGATTGTGCTACCACACTGAACAGGCCTGGGAGCCGGGCCTGTGACAACGCAGAGCCGAGTGACACGCAGAACTGGGCTCTCTGAACCCGACTCAGCCCGAGGGGCTCTGGGAACTGACCCCGCACCGCAGATGCTCCAAACAAGAAACCATCCTCCCCATGGTGCTCAGCAGTCCACCCTGGGCCTGGGGTGCTTTTGCAGCAGGGTCTCCCCAACGCTCCTGCTCTGTGGCCGACCAGGCCACCCTGACTGTTAAGATCCATGCGGTGGATCTGGTCTGGGAAAGGGTGGAGGAGGGTGGTAATCAAACCCCAGCTCCAACGTTTACTACCTGAGGAGTCGTAAGTTAGCTCGTCTTTGGAAAAATGGGGGTGATACGGTCACCTCCAAAGGCTGTTATGAGGGAGAGCATCATGGGAGAGAGGCCCTGGGAGCAGCAGCAGCCAGGAGCTCGTCCCTGCAGCACATGTCATAGTCCCCCACCCCACCTCCACTGAGTCACAAACCCCGGGCTGACACTGGGCTTACTAAGCCCTCCAGGTGACGGAGTTTGAGAAACTCCTGGTAAAGCCAAGCACTCGCTATTTCCCAGAGAAGGGCAACCTGACCGAGGGTAGGTGACCAGCTTTTGCAGAGTGTACAGAACCCTGTTCTCAGGCCATTTTGGGCTCCACTCCCAAGTCCAGCACTCTCGAGAGAGAGAGGTAACCTTAGACATGGCACTTCATCCCTCCAGGCCTCAGTTTCCTCAACTGAAAAAGGAAGACGGTGATCCCAACTTCAAGGATGGGCAGATGCTCTGTATGTGTTCACATATTCCACAGCGTGTACTAGGGACTTACTAAGGGCCAGGCCCAAATGATGAGACTAGGGCTCCCAAGAATTCTTGCTGGAATAAAGGATGTTCTCAGCTCCTGGCTACAGGAGAAGATGGGAATACTTCTGCTAGAGTCTATGGTCCTCTCAGGCACAGCTCTTTCCTGACTCATGAGGGAAGCAGCTTCCTGGCTCTAAGAATGACAAACACACCCCAGAGGTGGGCGAATGTAAAGTAAAACCATCTTCCAAGAGAAATAAAAGCCCTTTTTCAAAGGATCAGCTTTGGAAGAAAGGTGCATGTGTGCACCTGTGTGTAGCGTGAGGATGGGAGTGAGACAAAAGTGAGACAAATTAACTGGGAGTAGCAGTGGAAAAAGAAGGGGACCGGTGGGCCCTGCCACGGCCCAGACAGGCACTGGAGGACGTTCCATGTCATCATGTAGTTATCTGAGATCACCTCCATTTTATGAACGATGAAACTGAGGTTGGAGGGGGTAATGCACTAGCAGGTGACACATCCAGGATCTGTACCCAGCTCTTTTGGGGCCCAAAGCCCATGTTCTATGGAGCCTGGCCCCTGCTGCCCCCAGGCTCATGCTCACGTCATTGTAGAGCTGGAAGGCCTTCCTCAGGTAGCCGGCCCGCCCGCAGCCCCCGATCAGCACGGTGTAGTTGCACTCAAGGGGCTGGAGTCGCTCCTCCTTCAGCATCTGTCTCTCAAACAGGTCCAGGGCCTCAGCCAGCTGGGGAAGAGGGGTGGGGGGGACACAAGGGGGGGGGGGACCTC
>NW_020173230.1:1724242-1767258 GCF_003031525.2 Neophocaena asiaeorientalis asiaeorientalis
CACAAGGTGGGGAGGGGACCTCAGAGACCCTCAGCAGAGGGAGGGAGACTGAGGCTGGGGGACCCTAGCTGAGCCCAAGCTCAGGCCTGCCCAGGAGACTAACACCCACCCTGGGCCTCTGCCACCAGCCTCTTGGTGCCCATGGTCTGCAGCCATGGGCCTTCGCGGTGGCCGAGAAGGAAGCCCACCAGTCTCCCACCACCTATGAGAGCTCCTGGCCCCACTGCCATGGGGGAACTCCCTGACAGGCAGGGGTGATGCCCAGGTGAACAAAGATCTGAGGATGGTGAGGGAAGGAGCCACGTGGCTCTCTGAGGGAACAGCCAGTGCAAAGGCCCTGAGGCTGGAGTGTGTTGGGAGCTGTGGGAGCAGAGAGGAGGCTGCAGCAGAGTAAGTGAAGGAGGGGAGATGCGGGCGGAGAGGTAAGGGGGGTGGAGGGCAGGTGGCAGTCCTTGCAGGCTTCATAAGCTATTGTGAGTACTCCGGCTTCTCTTTATTTCTCAACTTTTCATTATGGGAAATCTCAAATATACATAAAAGAAAACAGAATAGCGTAACTACAATGCCTATTAACGTCTGGCCAATCTTGTTTCATCTATACCCTGCACTTCTCCTGCAAACTAAAATTTTTTTTTTTTTTAGCGGTATGCGGGCCTCTCACTGTTGTGGCCTCTCCCGTTGCAGAGCACAGGCCCCGGACGCGCAGGCTCAGCGGCCATGGCTCACGGGCCCAGCCATTCCGCGGCATGTGGGATCCTCCCGGACCAGAGCGCGAACCCGTGTCCCCTGCATCGGCAGGCGGACTCCCAACCACCGCGCCACCAGGGAAGCCCCCAAACTGAATTTTTGAAAGCAAATTTCAGACATCCTGTCACTTCATTCACCAAAGCTTCGACATATACCTCCAAGAGATTTTAAAATATAAATGGAATGTCGTTATCAATACCTAAGGAAATGAACATCCCCAGTGTCACTTAATACACTGGGAGAGCTGGAGAGAGAAGTCAGGCCATCTGCTCTCTGCTTTAACGGGATGGCTCCATGCTGCAAGCCCACATCCTGGAAAGAGGTGGAGAGAGCCTCGGGGAGCCCAGAGACAAGTGTCGTTATAGCTGAGGGGGGCGAGGAGAAGGCTTGGCCTGGGCATTCCGGGGTAGGCTTATGAGAAGTTAGGACGGGAGAAATTTTGAAGCTAGAGCTGGTGAGAGAAAGAGAAGACTCAGAGATGACCTGAAGGCATGTGGCCTGGGCGGATGGAATAATGGGGTTACCATTGAGTGAGATGAAGAAAGCGTAGGAAAATCAAAGTTGGGAACAAAAATTGCAGGCCACTGAGGGTAAGTATAAGGGAGATGGTGAGGAGGCAGCTGAATACACAGATGGGGAGTCCATGGGATGGCCAAGCTGGTAACAGGAAGATGGGAGCAGCATGAAGGAGGGGGCACTGAAGGCCAGGAGGCTGGCGGGTCGCCTGGTGCAGCACCGAGGGGGGAGTGAAGACAAAGAGAGAGGAGCTCTCAGCATCCCACCATTTAGAGATGACTGGAAGGTTGGGCGGCCCATCACAAAATACCACAGCACGGTGGAAGCAGGAGCCAGGAGCAGCAGAATCCAAAGGTTCCCTACCTTTCCTTCCTTGATCAGGCGTTTGCACTGAAAGAAGTACCAGTAAGGGGTGTTTCTCGGGCCCTGCTGTGATTCTGGCTGCAGCCCCCCTTCCTCATCTTCTTCACCACTCTGTTCCTTGAGCCGCAGGTTATACAACTGAGCCGTCGATTTGTGGAACATTCTCCGGGAGGAGTATTTGTCGGAAAGGGTCCCAAAGCTCTCCTCCTCCCCTTCCTCCTGGGTGGCCGTGGGGCTGGGCTGGCCTGGGTCAGAGCTCAGGCTGCCTGTGTTCTTCTGGCTCCGCGGGCCGAGGGACAGCCGAGAGAGGGAGCTGTTGAAGGCTGCTGGCGCTAGCCGAATCAGCCCTGCGGCCCTCGGCCACATGGACCCCTCCCTGCCTCCGGCCCACCTGGCTCTGAGGGGGTCAAGGTGGTGCAGGATGGCCAATCCCATGGGGCAGGGGCCGGAGAAGAGCCGCGAGAGTCTCACGAGGTCCATCTCTGGCGTTCCCCTCCAGGGCCTGGCATAGGTCAGCAAAATAGTGAAAGTCAACGCGAGTTCATAGTCACAAAAGGCAGAAAGAAGACCGAGAAGGTGGGCACAAGCATGAGCCCTGAGGTTAGAAAGTAGGCCTAGCGTTAGGGTTAGGTTCAGATTTCAGCTCCACCAAACAACTAGCCTTGAGTCCCTGGGCACTCACTGCTCTGGCCTGTCTCCTCGGCTATAAACTGGGGTTAACTATAACATCACCCACACAGCACCGTAGCAATGATTCAATCTCAGATATCAGTGCTCAGGTGCAGCATGGTGAGCACTCGATAGACCTAAACTATTGATCTGTATCACTGAGCCACGACCTAAGTGACTGGGCACTCAAGTCAGAGCTCACTTTGAGCCCTGGCCAGACATTACTTGACCTTCTTGGACCTCAATTCCTTCGGCTGCAAGACCCACTCACCTTACCACAAGGCCATAAGGATTAAATGAGATGTTTTTATCATAATGCCTGGGGTTTAATAGGTGTTCAAAAAATTATAGCATTATCATTTATTAGGAAAAAACACTGGCACTCTGGGCCTCTGCACAGGGAAGTTAACTTAAACATTTCTCTTCTGCAAAATTCATGGGCAAATCGGCTTCAGCTGTGCTGTCCAATGTGATTACTGACACTTGAAATGTGGCTAAACTAAATGCGGATATGCTTTAAAAGTAAATTATACACCAGATTTCAAAGACTTTGTACAAAAAAAGAAGGTAAACAAACTACACATTTTTTTCCATGTTGAAATGATAATATTTTCGATATACTGGGCTAAAGAAAATTTGAGACTGATTTCACAATCTTTAAACTTTAATGCGGCTACTTAAAAATTTTAAATTACATACGTGCTCACACTATACTTCTATTGCACAGTTAGGCTAGAGATCCTGGTCTACATACTTGAAACTCTTTAATAAAAAAATATCAGAATACCCCCTATGAACAGAGCCATGCACTTATTTTGATGGGAGGGTATGAATAGTTTTAGTTACTTAAGAAACAATTTGGGGAAGTTTTTATCTACTCCGAGAACTTTCGGCCCAATTCAAGGACTGTCAGTTGACAAAAAGTTTTCCCCCCAAACAGATGAATACTTACTCATTCAAAGGAGAAGAAAGCTCCCCAAATAAAAAAAAATCAGAATAACGAGCATGAACACATTTTAAGGTCTGGTTATATTAGAAGGTGGAAAGACCTCAGAGGGGACAGCAGGTTGGACAAATTAATATCTGTGGCCCAGGGAGGGGACTGACTTGCTGGGGGCCCTGCAGCAGTGTGGTGGGCGAGATCCACTAGCTCTGGAACTCGCTGGCTTTGAACCCAAGTCCATGAATAGTATCAACCAGCTTCTCTTGACCAGCACCCTAGTGACACCAGTGCAGGGGGCCTAATTTACCATTCTGCACCTGGTGAAGCTCCAAGAGAAACGTAATGCGAGCCCGTATGTAATTTTAAATGTTCAAGTGACCACATTAAATAAAGGGTTTACACATGTTAATCAAAATACAGAGAATTTTAATTACTGATATTGATATAGGTACCAAAATGTCTTTCAAACAAACTTATGCTCTATTAGTATAGACGCTTCTTTTTCCAGCATTAAATAACAAGTCCTATCGTCATGTCCAAGCAGCGACAACTGGAGAGGAGTTTGTTGCAGATACTCTGTCTCCAACCATCATTTACACTCATCCCCATTTGCAATCGCGACTTCGTTTTGGACAGAGTGAACGCCACTCGGTCAGTCACCGAAGGACTTGCTAAATTTCACACTGAGACAATAAAGGGGTAATTCCTTCCTCCCCAAGTTCGTCAACCCGCTCGGGTTACTAATCCCTGAATTAGAGACACGGGGCCGCCGTCCTCCCTTAGGGAACCAGACCCTCCCCGGACGCTCCCCGGGACCCTCAGGCCGACCCGCCCCCTCTCCACACCGGCCTTTAGAGCCTCGGTCTCCTCAGCGGACGCCCCCGGCTCCGACTCTGGCTGTCACCCTCGCTGCCCCTCTGGTCAGTCTTCGTACGGAGCCCGGGCCCCTGTGAGGGTCAAACAGGAACTCACTCCAAGGGTCCAACCCAGTGAACGCGGCCCCACCTCGGCCGCCAAGCCCACGGCACCCCCGCCCCGCCTCGCGTCACCCCCAGTCCTGACCCCGCGTCACCCCCAGTCTCGTCTCCGCGGCGCCGCGAACCCGTCTCCACGTTCCGGACGACCTTGCGCAGGCGCAGTCCGCGTCGCTAACTCCCGGCGCGCATGGTTTCAGGTGGGCGTTCGGCGAGCTGCTAGCCGGACTAGCGGAGCGGCCCGTACTCTGTGCTTGATTGGCCGAGTCTGGGCAGGCGAAAGGGCCGGCGCGGGCTCCGGGAGCTCCCAGCATCCCTCGGGCGGCAGCGGCGGCGGCGGCGGCTGCGAGGCGGGGCGGTGGAGGACCTTGTGCTGCGGGGCCGACAGCGGTTAGAGGTGTGAGGGCGGCAGGGGATCTGAGCGGGAGCCGGGCCGGTGTGGCCGCCGCCGCCACCGTCACCATGCAGGAAATCATCGCCAGCGTGGACCACATCAAGTTCGACTTGGAGATCGCGGTGGAGCAGCAGCTTGGGGCGCAGCCGCTGCCCTTCCCCGGCATGGACAGTGAGCGCGGGGTCGGGGCAGGCGGGCGAGGGGCGCGACCGACTCGGCCCCAGGACCCCCATTCTCTGGTTTCGGGACGCCCTCCCCCTCAGTTCGGGAGCTCCTCCCCCTCGGTCCCGGGACTCCTTTCCCCCAATCCAGGGAACCCCCCTTTTCCCCTCATTTGGACTAGGGAGCTCCCCTCTGCCCCGGGGGCTATTTTAAGGCAGTCTTCAGAAGGGCAGGACCACGTCCGGCAGTTCAGATAACTCTTGAATGAAGGCAGGTGTCCTGGGTTGGAAATCCTGCCTTCACTCGCACACACTCCCCAACTATAGGAAAGTACTAAGATATCCCCTTTCCCTACCTCCAGGCCCCCCACTTTGAGCGCCCTCTTCCTGCTTTCATCAAAACTGGGCCGTTGGAGGAGTCTTGCTGAGGGAAGGACCCACCTACCCCTCTCTGTAGGACACCCCAGTGAGACTCTCAAGCTCCATTGTTTTCCTAGGACTCGCACTCCTGGGAGCCCATCCCTCACTGTTTCTCTGGACCCCACCTCTGGGTCATTCATCACACCCGGGCAGCTGCATGAGTTCCCTTCACTGTCCCGCTTTGCGTGGTGGCTCCTGGCTTCCCCCGCACCCCAACTCAGGTGGGACGGGTAACACTTTATTTATTTTTATTTCTTTTGACCGCGACCAGGGATTGAACCCGGGCTACGGCAGTGAAAGCGCCGAGCCCTAATCACTGCACCGCCAGGGAATTACTTGGAACGTCTAGCACTTTAAAAGAAACCAACAGTTTCCTTAATTTCTCTCTTTTCCAGACACACTTGAAATCTAACGCTATAGCATTAAACCTCAGAGGGCTCTTAGAGGTCACTGGGTTCAAGCCACAGGTGGGGCAGCTCAGGCCTGGGTGGGGGAGGGGACTTGCCAAAGATGGCTCAGCGCCTGGTGGCTCAGCCCGACAGGGTTCTTGACCCTTCCACCTGCAGTTCCCCACGCCATCTCCTGTAACTGCCATAGGACATGGGCCATAGCCCCACGTTCTCCCACGTGTCCCAGGGCTGGTCAAGTCTCCCTGCAGCCTCATTCCCCCCAAGTGGCCACACTTCTGATGCACACGTGACCTCTGAGGTGTCCCTCTCACGCTGACACTTCTGTGTGAGACAGTGCTTACGCTCAAGAGACATAATTCAAACAGCCTTACTTTATACACACTCAGCACTGTCTCCACCGTACACGGCTCATAAGCCACTGCTCGCATTCAGATGTGCACTCTTAAACCTACTCGTTGATACGCGTGGTCACTTTGTGCTTTTACGTGTATGTCCACTCACGCGTGGGCTTTTCCTGTGTTGATGGCACTAGCCTGATGGCATGGAACCCTCCACGCAGGGCGGCTCTTTCTCTTCCTCCCCGCTCCAGCCTGGAAGCACAGATGCTTGAGCCTGTGAGGGCAGGCACAGAGGTGGGGAGCCCACAAACCTGTTCTTAGGGAGGGTCCAGGACATACCTGGCCACAGGTACTGCCTCAGACTTGGTAAACGCCGTCAACGTTCACTGCCTGCCTGAGATCACGGTCAGTGTGTTAGAGGCCAGGGAGGCCATAGCTCTTCCCCCTTCCCTGCACTTCAGTCCCATCTTAATAAATCCCATCTTAGTTATGCCCTGAAGGCATACTTCTTTATCCTGTCTGCCTAAAACCCGATCCCCAGGACTCTGGACTTCTTCTGGCTTTAGGGAATGAAACGACCTTAACCTCTGAAAAGAATGAAGGCCCAGAAATACTCTTAAATGATACTTTTTTTAATGTAAGACTTCTCAGACTTTTTGCAATGCAAACAAGTGACACCCCTGTGACTCCCATTACTGGAACCTTAAATCTGTCCTAGCAAAAGCTGCCTGCTTCCAAGAAGCCAACGAATCTCTTGCAAGTTAGCAAGGAGAGGCATGTAAGTGGGCTTCAGAGATGGTGTCGGTGGATTTCCCATGATGCTAAAATGCCTGTTGATAGAGAAAACTGTGTGGGAAGGCACGGGCTATTTATTCTGGTGGCCATGGCAGGTGAGTCCCTGGGCTCCTTGGGACAGCCCTGGACCCCACTGACTTCCACTGCGCTCAGCTTTTATTCTCCTGTTCCCCTCACCAGGACCAGCTCCATCTGTGGAAGCAGAAGACTGTGCTCCTTTAGTTACTGTGTGTTGGTATTGCATGTTAAGAGCAGTCCTGCTCCTGTGTCTTCAGTTACGCTCTTCGCTCTGGAATAGCTTCTCTAAGGCACCTGCCTCTTCTCTGGAGCCGGTTCCTCCTCAGAGCCCCCATCCGCTTCTTTGTGCTTCCTGTGAGATCATTCCCTCCCTCTGCCTCAGGTGAAAGTGCCCCTGAATTAGCCCTCTGGGACGTCTGAGCTGGGAGTAATGAATTTCTGTGATCTTGCATTCCATCCTTCCTTCCCCCATCCACTCCGAACTCCTTGAAAGCATCTTGCTTATAGGAGATTCTCAGAAAGCCCTGAATAATGACTGGTCTCAGCGTGGGTGTCTCATTTTGCAGGAATGACTGAACTAAGGAGCTTTTTCCTTGCTTGGTCAGGCTTAGCATTTTTTTTGCCACTCTGTTTCCTGTGCCTTGACCCCTCCATGGGTTAAAGGCCGGAAGGGTTCCCTCCCCATCTTCACATGTCACCAATAGCCGTTACACATCGCTTTGTTTGACACCTCTTCTCCTCTCTGCAGAGTCGGGGGCTGCTGTCTGCGAATTCTTTTTGAAAGCTGCCTGTGGCAAAGGTAAGAGACCCCTGGCTCCCGACCTTCCCCCTGAGGCGCCCTCCACCGCCCTGTCCCCTGCAGACTCGCAGGCTCTCAGGTCCCTGGCTCACCCTGCTTTCTGCGATTCACGGTGTCCCTAGATGAAACTGTGGTCCAGATAAGCTAGGAACGTGGTGGGGTGTTCTGCCTGAAACCTGGAACACAGGCCTGAATCTGGCTCTGAGTCTGCCTTCTCACCTCACTTTCTCTGCAGCCACGAGCTGACCTGTGACATGGACAGAGGCCCCTAGCCCTGAGGTGTTCAGGAACTTTCTCAAGGTCATAGAGTCAGTGAGTGGCTGAGCCCAGGCCTTTTCTGATTCTACAGTGTACACAAGCTCATGTCCTCTGTGTACTCTCATCAAAAAACTCCACGATAGTGTGTCTCCTGGGGTTCTTGTTCATACTAACCAGGTCCCAACACAGGCAGCGTGAGCCAGACTCTCTGCTGATCCATAAGACGTACCGCTGGGTGGGACCCTACATGCCATGTACAGGTCTGGGCATTTTTCTTCCTGTAGCCAAATTTATTTGGAAACTAAATTTTAATTAGAAGCTTGAATAGGGCGCACAGAATTACAGCAAAGGGATGGTTTTAATGGATGATTTGGGCAAGTTGTGGTTCTATAACTCAAGTCATTTACCTGCCAGGTAGATCAGCCGGGTTGACCTCAGGCTCTCTGGTCAGAACATCATTCCTCTGCTGGGCTCCTGGTCTCATCCCCTTGTCTTCTGCCTTTCTGACCCACCACCTTCTGTCAGTACAGCCATCCTTAACACGGCACTACGACTGTTTCTGTGTTAACTAATACAGTAGCCACTAGCTCCGTGTGGCTGTTCAAATTTAATTAAATAAAAAATGCAGTTCCTCAATCACACTAGTCGTATTTCAGTTACTTAGTAGCCATATGTGGCTGGTGGCCGCCACGTTGGACGGCATAGATAGAGAACATTCCTATCATTGCAGAAGGTTCTGTTCAGTGGGGCTGGTCTGGATCTTTCCCAGACACAACCTCATTCTGGTCAGGCCTTCCCAGTAGTCCCTCCAGGTCACCAATTAGAAATGTGACTTTCCCAGGGTATGGCTCTGTCCTATTTGGGTGATTGATTGCTCAGGTTCTACAGAAGGCAGACCTCCCCCAGTTTGTATATGATGCATTTCTTCAGTTCTGAAGTTGATTTCTTTCTTACTTGTTGGAAGCTAAGTGGGCACTTTTTGGGGTTTGGGAGGTTTTTTGGGGGGGTATGGTTGTTCTACAATGCTGTGTTAGTTTCTGCTGTATGGCGAAGTGAATCAGCTATATGTATATATTTATCCCCTCTTTTTTGGATTTCCTTCCCACTTAGGTCACCACAGAACACTGAGTAGAGTTCCCTGTGCTATACAGTAGGTTCTCATTAATTATCCGTCTGATACATAGTAGTATATATATGTCAATCCCAATTTCCCAATTCATCCCACATCCCCTTTCCCCCCTTGGTGACCGTAAGTTTATTCTCTACGTCTGTGTCTCTATTTCTGCCTTGCAAACAGGTTCATCTGTACCATTTTTCTAAATTCCCCATATATGCGTTAATATACAGTATTTGTTTTTCTCTTTCTGACTTGCTTCACTCTGTATGACAGTCTGTAGGTCCATCCACGTCTCTACAAGTGAACCAATTTCGGTCCTTTTTGGGCTGAGTGAGAGGGCACTTCTAACTAGGGGTAGAGCCCACGCGGAGCCCAGGCTTCTGCTGGTGGTCCTCTTTGCCTTCTGTCTTTTAGGGCAGTGTTTCTCAAACCCCAGTCTTTTACGACCCCTACAAATTTTGCCACGTCTGTGTATCACCGGAACTCTTCTTTAACTGAATTAAGAAAAACACTCCTCCCTTCCCCCCCACCTCCCTTAGGCTTCTTAAGTTTCCATCTTATGGAATATCTATGGGATCATGATTTGATGTTTTAGATTTTCCCAAGACACATTAAAATAAATCCATAACTATTGAAACTTAAAATGTGTGCTCACATGCTGCCGAAAATCACACTGCCTTCTGCCAGGGCAGTTGGCCACCTTCCAGGACACGCTGCTTTCAGGGGCCGCCTGGGTCCTCACACCACACCCACCCACCCCGACCCATCTTCCTCGGCAGGGGGCATGTGCCCGTTCCGCCACATCAGCGGCGAGAAGACGGTTGTGTGCAAACACTGGCTGCGGGGGCTGTGCAAGAAGGGGGACCAGTGCGAGTTCCTGCACGAGTACGACATGACCAAGATGCCCGAGTGCTACTTCTACTCGAAGTTCGGTGAGGCGTGTTGCAGGCTCCCGGCACCCAGACCCCCTGGGTAGGGAGCCCCGGGAGGCTTCACCGAGCACCAAGACCTGGGGATTAAGCAGCTACTCAGGTGCCTGTGATGCCTGCCGACCTCAGCTGGCCCTTCAGTTATGGGCAGTTAGGGTTATTCTCTCGTAACCCCTGTGTCTTCCTAGTGCTTCTGTGTTTTGAGTGCTGGCAGGTACTTTGGGAAGTCGAGGCTAACCCGGCCTCACGGGTCTCACGGTGGGTGCAGGAACAGGGCAGCTGGCTGGAGGCCTTGTTTCTGCTCCAGTGGACATTCTCCCTTAAATCAGCTGCTTCTTCCGGAGTGGCAGCTGGTTGCCCCCCAGGCTTGAGTCGGTTCCTTCTCTCTGGAAGTGTGATCCTGAGTAGTAGCTTGTCTGTCCTAAATACCCCTTAAGAATAGCTGCTCCGGGGCTGTCTTCTGGTGGCAAAGAACCATCCTCTTAACCTTGAAAGTGAGATTGCCTTTGTTTCTGCTTAGAGGACACGTGGCCTTAGCTGAACTGAGTGAACTGTGTGGAGAAGCCAGGGCGGTGGGGCTGGCACAGGGCCCGGTGGAGCTGATGTGCTCCGTGATGGAACTAGACTCCCCTGCCTGTGCCCTGGGTGAGGTTGCCCAGGAAGAATCCCTGTTGGTCAGGATGAGGGTGGGCGCTGGCCCCGGGACTGCTGGCCTCAGGCCCCGGGCAGGAGCCGGCAGGAGGCTGGAAGCCTGCTGCACTCTTTGTGACGGGCCGAGGAACGCTGGGCGTGCAGCACGCTTTCAGAGCACTGTTGTCAGAGGAGACGTTAATTATTTCAGCAGCCCAACAGGCTTGGCCTGCTGGCTTATTAATGATAGTTGTGGCTTTTTTTGTAGAGGCAACATAAGCTGAGAAGTCAAAGCACAGACAGATAGGAAACAGGACTCAGCTTCCCAGCTCCCCACCCTCTCCGTCCTGCCCACAGCAGCATGGGAACCAGTAGCAGAAGGGGCAGCAGCTTCTCCATGGGAGCCGTCTCCCATCTGGCCCCAAAGGCAGGAGCCAGCCCTCCTGAGTGGACTCCCGGGGGCGCCTCTGCAAGCTGGCTTGGGTTACCACCTTCCCTGCTGATGGCCCTGGGCCCCACTGCCCTCCAGGCCTCTGTGACAATCGGCTGCCTGCACCTCCCCTGCAGAGTCTGTCCTGGTGCAGACGTACTGTCTGCAGCTCCTGACACTATTCCACAGGTGAGGGTCCCCCTTCTAGGCACCGGAGGGACAGTGGTAACGAGGACAGACGCTGTCCTTGCCCTGTGGTGCTTTTACTCCAGTGGCCCAGGGGAAGAAGCAGCTGATTCACCAGTAAGACAAAGAAGAGAATTCACCATAAGTGCTCTAAAAGAGACAAACAGTAATGGGGTCACCTGAGGAGATCTTGAGGCAGTGTGGTCAGGGACAGCCTCCCTGAGGAGGGGAGACCTGGGCTGGGGGCCAAAGGCTAAGAAGAACCCCTGGGAGGCCAGTGTGGCTGGGAAGGGACTGGTCTAGACCCCATAGGGACTTGCGGGTCTGGGAAGGAGTGTGCTCTGAACAGCAGTGATCAGACTGGCCTTTTGTGTGTAAATGGACTGAAGGCAATGCAGCTGCCCAGGTCGGCAGTGCCTGTACTTGGCTGAAAGATGCTGGTGGCCAGCTGGGCCCGTTGCTCCTGAGAGGAGCCGTCATAAAGGCTTTATCACATTCTACCGTAGGGACCCAGCTGTGAGTTCCCAAATCTTCCCCACTTTTATCGTAAAAGGTAGAGTCCTCAGGCCTTTCCCCGTCCCATCAGAGCTTATCAGAGTGGAACGGTAATTTGCTACTGGTCTCAACTGATGCGTTTTCACGTCTGGGCCCCCTACATTGCCAACACCTCTTTTGGGTGAGGGGTGGAGCCGTGAGTTGTTTGATGAGTGTGTACCCTGTGCCCGCCTCTGTCAGTGTCATTGACCCTCAAGGCAGCACGGACATCTGTGAGGGAAGGACTGTCACAGCCCACGTACGAGTCAGGTTACTGAGGCTCTGAGACACCATGCCCTGGGTCTCAGGGCTCGCCGGGCCGGGACTGGACACCAGACCCACCTGGCCCTCTTTGCTGTACCGTGGCCCCGGCCACAGGAGAAGCACGGGTGGATCTGGGTCCAGCTCTCCCAGGTGGACGCATGTCTGGTCTTCCCTGCAGGGGAGTGCAGCAACAAGGAGTGCCCCTTCCTGCACATCGACCCCGAGTCCAAGATCAAGGACTGTCCTTGGTACGACCGTGGCTTCTGCAAGCATGGTAGGTGTCCGGGTGGCTGGGCTGCCTGGTCAGAAGCACCGCCCACAGGCCCCTCTGCTTGTCCTGCCCAAGTCACTTGAGCCTCCCCAGGTTCCCACTGGACCGCATTCTCACCCGTATTTCTGATGAGGAAACTAACGTTTGAGAGGGTGTGTACCCTGCCCGCTGGCCTACTGAATAAGAGGCAGAGCCAGCACTTGAAGCCCTGTTCTTGCTTTCTGCCCCCAGGCAGCAGTGTGGGCAGAGCTCTGACTGGCAGAAGGGCATGAGGGCATCCCCTGAAGAGGGGACAATCTGAGTGACCCTGGTGCTTGGCTCCACAGGCCCCCTGTGCAGGCACCGGCACACACGGAGAGTCATCTGTGTGAATTACCTCGTGGGATTCTGCCCAGAGGGGCCCTCGTGTAAATTCATGCAGTGAGTAGCCAGCCCCTGCCCAGGCCCTGCTGCCCCCTGTATCTCCCCTGAGTCCATCGGGGCTTTGGTCACTGGGTAGTGTCAGCACAGGGTCTGGGACAGGAGTGGGAGATGGGGAGGGACCACCACTGCTTCCTGAGCGGGAAGCTCAGGGTAACCTTTACTGTGTCCCAGACCATCTAGGACTCAGATGAAAGCTATGGGCCCTGTGCTCCAGAAAAGCTCATGTACCTATGACCTCAGATTAAGAACCTGTGCCCTGAAGGAAGGGAGCTTCAGTTTCGGGGCCTCCTATATGGAGGTTCATAGAACTCTCACATGTGAAAGGATGTCCCCATTTCACACATGGGGACACTGGGGCTCGGAGCTCAGCCGCTGGCAGGGGGCAGGTGGTAGCTCCCGGTCAAAGGCAGATCTGTGACCTCTGGAGCCCAGTCCTTGCGTGGGAGGGCTCAGCGCTCCTCTGAGCACCTCTGTCACTTTGGGTGGTTGTGGGGTGGCACTGGGACCGTAGAGTAGTGTCCCCCCAACGCCCTGTGCTGCCTCCATGCTGCTGACACCTGCACAGAAGCAGAGTGTCCTGGTCGCTGCCACGTGGTTGATAGGTGGCTGGTGCTCCTGACTTGGTCCCACTCCCTAGATGAGAGCCTAGGAGCCTACAGGTGGCCCAGGATTCCTCCGTGTGGGGTGGTGGTGGAGGGCGTGTCCCCCAGATCTCTGCTGTCAGAGGTCTAACACTTGAGGTGCTCCTGCAGGGAAGGGTGTTTGTTGGGAAGGCCTTCTGTGTACAAAGAGCCTCTGGAGAGGCTCTGACAGTACCAGCTGTGTTTCCCTCCTTTCTCTGAGCAGCACACTTGCCCAGGCTTGCAGCTAGGTGTAGGCAAAGCTGGGTCTGAGTCCAGGCACGTCAGACCTGTCTTCCGCACCACCCCGAGCACCAGCACCCGCCCTATGTCCAGGTGGCTCGTGTGGCTCTGTGCTTAGCTAGAGGCTGCTTGTGATTTTCCCGGGGCCAGAACTCGAGAACCCTACCAGCCTAGCTCCTCTCTCACCTCCTCTTCTCCTTTCTCCTGTCCCCTTCTGCCGCTGGGTGACCAGCCCTAGATTTGAACTGCCGATGGGAACCACCGAGCAGCCCCCACTGCCGCAGCAGACGCAGCCTCCCGCAAAGGTACCGTGCCCCGGGCCCGCGGTGCTGCCGGGCCTGGCCGCGCCCTGGCCGCAGAACGCTCAGCGCCCCTGCCTCAGTGCGGGGCCTGCCGGAGACCCGGCTGGAGATCGTGGGAGGAGGCGGGAGAGGAGGGGAGTCACCCTGGTTCCTGCTGAAACTCCAGGGAGCGGAGCAGTCTGTACCTTCTCTGGGCTGGAGGGCTGTCTGCTGGAGCCAGACACCCACCGGGCTTCTCTTCCCTTCTTGCCTGGCAAGTGCAGGGCGGCGTGGGCGCCACACGTCTGCCGTTCTTGCTTGCGGTTCAGACCCTTCTCTCTACAAACGGGACTCCCAGCGGGGCGGGAGAGGAAGTGTGGCTGACTGGTTCTCTGGCTGGTGCCCGACTGCAGGGGGGATGCTGGGAACAGATGGTCGAGGCATCAGCTGGCTCCAGTCTCCTAAGCGAGGGGATCCCACACCCCAGCAGTGGGCTGCTCCCCTCCAGCATGAAGAGAGGGAAATGCCATAAACGAATGGGAATCTGCAGCAGTGACACCCAACCAAAGGCGCCTTGGGTTTGGTTACAAGATGCGGGCGGGGGCCCAGAGGCAGGCTGGCCAGGTGTCCTAGGCAGGGTCTCAGCGGGCTGAGCAAACTGCCCAGCAATCGTGAAGCCTCACCTCTTACCTGGTTGGACTCTGAGCCCTTTGCCAGAGCCTGCCTGGCCCTCCTCCATGCTAGAGGCCGAGCAGCCAGGAGATGTGGCCACCCTCGCAGCACTGCCTGCCACCTTCAGGAGGATGTGGGATGAACCAAAGAGAACTCCTGTCAGAGCCGGGCATTCCCACGTGTGGATGCGGCCATGACAACCTGGGGTTTCCAGCTTAGGGCTCCTGCAATGACGGGGCCACAGCCAGGGACCCACTCAGTCAGTCGGCAGTGGCCTTGCTGTCCAGGCCCCACCCCAGGCGCCCCCGTTGCCTTGCTCACGCGGCTCCCTAGCGGAGGGCCCTCTCAGCCCCTAGACCGCAGGTCAGCGTGTCAGCCGCCGACTGTTTTCTGTGACTGTTGCCTGCCGTGTAGGCTCTAAACACCTGGCTGAACCAAGCGTTCATCCTGACCTGAAGCTAGAACCTCACAAACAAAAGTAAGGCCTGCTCATGCCCTCGCCCTGCCGCCCCAGAGACCGCCTCGTCTCTTTGGTGTTTTGTTTTCTTTTATTTTTCGTTTTTGTGTGTCTGCATGGTGTTTTTCGGGCAGCGGCTCCTGCCACCGTCACCAGACGTTTCTTTTCCACCTACTCTCCTGAGCCGGGCCACCGTGGAAGCCCTTCTTCCTGCTGGTCACGGTCATGCGGGAGAAGTCCCGCCCTCTTTTTTCCTGTCCCCATTGGTAGTCTGCGTGCACGTGTTTTCCGCAGTAAAACCGTGTTGTATAACTCTTTCCAGCAAAGTAACAATCCGCCATTACAAAGGTCGTCCTCCTTGATCCAGTTAACGAGTCAGAACTCTTCTCCCAACCAGCAGAGAGCCCCGCAGGTCATCGGGGTCATGCAGAGTCAAAACAGCAGCGCAGGCAACCGTGGACCCCGGCCGCTGGAGCAGGTCACCTGTTACAAGGTGAGTCCTGGGGCCGGGGGTGTGGCCGGGGGTCTTCACAGTCAGTGGCTATTCCCTCATTCCCCAGAGAGTTAGCTGATTTTGAAGAATGAAGACATCTTTGTTTTTTGCTGATTGAAAGAGTAAAACTGGGTCACTCCAGTGAGCTAGAGACCATGCTACTTCCGTCCACGACACACTAAGGCCAGGTGAACAATTAAACACACGCTGTTGAATGAAAGGATTGCGCTTGCAAGAAAGGGATGGGAACCTCCCAGAGGCCGGGAACGAAGTGGGAGCACGAATCCAAGGAACAGAGTGAGCCCTGAAGCCTCTGGGTGTCCTCATATCCCAGGTGGGCACACCCAAAGGAAAGGGACAGAAGCTTTAGGCCCGCGTGGGGAGGAAATGGAGTAGAACCTCCACCCCCACCCACTCACAAAACGGGACGTTCAGGGAAAGGGTAAACTTTTTTAAAAACTTACTGGAAAACTTGTCCATCTCACTCTCGGCTCGGGATGGAAAGAGGGGTGGGGAGAAAAGCCCTTCTGAGTTTGTCGTCACTGGCAGGCCCTTCCTTGAGTCTGGGCCTGTGTTCACAGCCTTGGTGAGGGCCAAAAAGCCACAGACTGAGTTTTCTAATCTAAAACAGCCCCGGATGGGTGAGCCCCTGGCACCCGACTTTGAGAAATTTATTCTCAACCCAGGCCACACAGAATTCCCACAACTAAGGTTCCCCAGAATGAGCTCATAATAAAAATGGTAGAAGGAAACAAGCACCACCGTCAGCACAAACACCAACAGAACTAGACTCACAAAGGTTTCAGATGTGGAGATTATTAGATGAAATACAGAACTAGTACATGCTTTCTGTAAAACCTCTTAGACGATACAGAAGTGTTCAGCGCAAGTGTGCCCTTTATTCCCACCGTTTTCCTAAAAGAGCCACTTCACTCAGCTGTTCTGTTCTCATGTTTTGTTTTCAATACCCCTTTACACTCCACAATTCCTACAGGGGACTCCACTCAGAGGAGTGCTCTTCTAAACTTTTATTCACACAAGCACAAGGACAATATATATTTTAATATAAATAGGGCCCTAGTATGTACAGTGTTCTGTAATCCCTTTTTCCTTATAACATATTCTGGATCTCTGTGTTGGCATAAGTAACTAATGTATTTCAGTGGCTACATAATTTTACCAGTTCTCTGTTGGTAAACAGTTCTCTGCCGGTTAACTATTAAGTTATAGTTTTTGCTGCTAAAAATAGTGCTGAATCTGACAGACATTTGTGAGCTCTTGTCTGGTGTCTGGAGCATCCATGCCTACAAGTAGAAGGGCCAAGTCAAAAAGCATATGCCTGTATTGTTCCTAGAACTTGCCTTTGGGAAGAGCTGAGCCACTGGTCACTTCCCACAGCCATCAGACACTCATTGAGCACCTGCTCTGTCGGCTCCGCGCAGAAACCCACTGCTGTCACTCCTTCCCGGGAGGGGTCTGTGTTCTGAGGGAGTGGAAGGCAGGTGCCCAGACACCAAAGTTAAAAGTGCCCACGCATGTAGGGAAGGCCTCCCAGAGATGGCTGAGCCTGAGCCCTAACAGGTGAGGAGAGTATGGAAGGGCGGGCTGTGGAAGAAGGTGAGGGGAGACCAGACAGTTCTCAAGTGCAGTGAGGAGACTCGGGTGTCCTGAGTCAGCTGAGCTGTCCTGCCTCCTCCAGGACTTGTCAGCAGGGCCTCTGAAGCAAGCTCTCCTGAGTCCTGGAACCTTAGAAAGATGGGGCTGGGGATAGGGGACGAACCTAACAACCTCTTCCTACCACGGGCACAATTGATATTAAAGCCATCTCGGGGGAATCCTGATTCCCCAGGACCAGCCGCGGAGGCCAGTGGACAGGCCAAGGGCAGCACGCGGGGCCGCGGAGTCCCTCCCTCTGGTTGTCACACCTGCCAAAGGTCCAGCTGGCAGCTACACAGGCCACTCGTCCACAGGAGTTACACCTACAGATCAGAAAGACTTGAGAACACGGGGACTGTGCAGTCGGGGGAATAGAACAGGCCAAAGCCCCGAGTTCCAGACCAAGGAAGCAAGGACTGGGAGGGCCCTGGGTGGGTTAGCGCGGGGTGGGTGCCCCGACGTGTCTCCCGATCCCTTGTTCAGTGCTCGAGGCTGCCACTTCCTTATAATTCCCTTCTGCTTTCTGAGGAGTAACGAAGAACGAATGAGGAGAAGCTAAGGAAGGGTCTGGATAATCAGCCGGACAAGTCAGGGTCCTGCTAGATTTTTTGAAGTGATTCTGCCGGGTCTCTTCCCCCAAGTCTAATCATGGTCCCGTCTCTCTGATCCTGTGACCCAAACCTGGCCTAGGGGTAGCGTAGGCAAAAGTATGCACGAGCCAGGAGGGAAAGATCTTTGGGTGCAGCCCACCCTCTGTCCACGCAGTGAATCCCTGAGTTGGGGGAGGAGCCTGGTGGCTTCTGTTGCGTTGCCGCCTCTCCTGTCTCAGGGGAGTCCCAGAACTGTGCCTTAGAGGTAAGTGACTGGCCAGCCATGCAGAGGGGCTTGGTCCCTGGAGAGGCGGGAGAGCTGTGGTGCCACGGGCTTCTCTTCACCCCGCGCCCCACCACAAGAGTCCGCCGTGGCCTGCGTGCTCCCTTCCACCTGCTGAGCTGCTGGCTGCGGTTTCTGTGCCACTCTACCTTCTGGAGCTCCCTTTCCCTCGTGTTAGAATGAAAATCTGTGCCGCTGAGAATTTCAGAGTCCCTGCCCCCAACCTGGAATTTAGCGGGTGCTGCCTTAGTTGAAAATTGCATTTGAAACAATGTTTTTTTTTGTTTCCTCCTTCCCTTCCTGCTGTTTGCAGTGTGGTGAAAAAGGACACTACGCCAACAGATGCACCAAAGGGCACTTGGCCTTTCTCAGTGGACAGTGACAGCAGCTGGAGCCAGCTCAGAGCAGCCCCGAGGGGCCCCATTATTGGGGACCACTCTGGGCCATCTTTGGGAGTGTGCATTTAACTGTTTGATGCTGGTACAACTCTGGCTGGAGCTGGCAGGCAGGCATACTGGGTTTTATTCTGAGGGGCTACATCTGTCAGTTTCCCTATCATTTTGCTGTAATCTTTTTTTTTTTTTTTTTAAGGGGGACATGTGCTCCAGTTCGGTCCCTCAAGTTGGGATCATGTTTGTCTAGGCATCAAGGCCTCCCATCTGGGACTCTGCACACCACCCTCTGGGGAGGGAGGATGTTGTGGGGAAGGGCTTGTGCGCAGCAGTTCTGTGAGGAAGGTGGCCCTTCCCCTCAGGGCCTCCTTAAACACCAGGGGCTGCTGGATCATTTAAAGCTGTGTGGCCAAGTCACACCTGCTTCCGCCCTGTCCTGTTGAATCAGAGGCCGTGCCTATCCATGTGATTTGAACGAGACAGCCCTTCAGAGCAAACAAGTGTGGAGTTGCCTCTGCCGGTCCCGCTCCAGGGTGGCAGCAGTTGAGAGGACCGTGTAGGGCTCTTGAGTGTGATGGCCTTTTTCCTCTGGGTTTATTTTCTCGGGGCACTTGCTCAACAACGTTTAAGGTATACCTTAAGCTGGGGCTGCAGACACCCTTGAAATAGACGATGCAGTCCATCTGTGCACCTACCTCCTGCCCCGTCAAGCATCCGCACCATCACACACCTCTGGCCTAGAGGAGGACCCTGCCTCTGAGCCTGGAAATATGAAACTGGCACCTGCAACCTGCTGGACAAGTGGGCCTATTCGAGTTCAATTACAAGAACAATTTTTATGAAGTTGATTAAAGCTTGTTTTTTAAGCTCTGTCTCATTACTTCGGGGACTCCATGCCGAGAGGATTCTTGCTACTGGCTGCATTAGCTGCCTGGCACGAAGCTTTGACATTGGTGCTCGCTCTTCCGCTTTTGGTGAATGTGTCTCACGACCGGAAGTGATGCTGTCAGAGGAAGAAAAGGCCTTTGTACTGGCAGCCTGTACAGTCTGGAAGCCTGGCCTTTGGGCCAGCCACCTGGCAGATGTCCTTTATTTCTGATGTTGAATACTTGTTCCTTCAAATTCACATCTTGCAGGAGATAATTAGCCACAGCATTTCACCCTATACTCCATGAAGTATATATGCTTATCGCACACCCCCTAATAAGAAACTGATTCTGACCTTAATTATCACATTACTGAAGGCCTTGGTGAAGGATAAAGAGGGTGCTGGATACAGCAGTTGAGAGCTCCTATCAGGGCCTGTGATTTCCCCTTCCGCCTTCATCATCCCATTGAGCTTCCTGCAAGTGGAGCTTACTTACCAGGACCAGGGGGTCCCACACGTCCCAATTCCCTGACACCCCAATACCCTGGATGGTGCAGAAGATGGGGAAGGGGAGGGCATTCTTAGGAACGAGGGTTTCTGCTTTATATTGTGAAAGTGTCAGCTGACAAAAGGCCAAAAATGAGGCACTGAGCAGGAAAACACCTCGGCACTGTTGGCGGAGGCTCTGGGTGACCCCCCAGCACACTGGGACGAGATCTTGAAGCTCCATGGTTCAAAGCCCTGGGCTGTCTAGGAGCTGCAGAATGACCCCACCCCACCTTGTGCAACAGGAGCTCCTATAGGGCAGGGAAATGGCTGAACCAGTGAGGCAGTCCACATACCAGTCATCTTTTATTGGGTGTTAATTCTCCACTAGGATATAAAAGGATTCAGGGGTGCCAGGCAAAGGTCATGGTCAGGAATGCAGAGCGCGCCCTCTTCAGTGGTACTTGCGTAGCCGCTCGTGTTCTGAAGTTAGAAAGGCAAAATGGTAAGTTTCTTTACAGGTGGGGGTGAAGCCATCCTGAGAATTCCTTTCAGGAGATGACCCAGAACCTACTTGTGGAATTTACAGCTAATCTGCCACCTGGCCAGCCTCTTCCTTCCCTGAGGGAACACCCACTCAGAAAAACAGCACCCAAGTGCCCACCCTTCAGGGCCAGCACTGCTCTGGATGCCACAGAGTGGCAGGTGGCTCGACACTGGCAGAAACAGCCCATGAAGCCCACTCAGCGGCCACCAGACATCTCCCACCAGACCAACTCCTCTCATGTCTCAGCACCAGGAACAGCCACGCTTTTCCAGAGCACCACACAGACACTGGACTGTAGCACTCAACCTATTTCCCTCTTCATACTGGCTGCTAGGAAGATAAAGCCAAGTTTTCCACCAACCTTTGGCAGAGCCTGCAGTGGCTGATAGAATGCTGCCTAAGTATCACCTTTACCCCAGCTTCATCTTATTTTTCCTGTCTTTCTCTTTGCCACAATTTTTGCATTTAAAATACGCTATATTCTGAAAAGTCCCTCCAAGTCATCAGCTTGTCTGCAGGGTGATGGACTTCTAAGGTTGAAAGTGAACCAATACCACCCTGTCATGGGAAACCCCACTGAAGGCAAACCAACCCAGAAGAGACTCACTGAGTTCCTTGTAAGAACGGCAGTAGTTGAAAAGCACGTAAGCTGCAAGCACCATAGAAAGCCCAGCGATGCTCCCTTTCTTCACGTTGATGTACTTGTTGTAATACCGGTAGTAAGGTGGCTCGACACTGGCAGAAACAGCCCATGAAGCCCACTCAGCGGCCACCAGACATCTCCCACCAGACCAACTCCTCTCATGTCTCAGCACCAGGAACAGCCACGCTTTTCCAGAGCACCACACAGACACTGGACTGTAGCACTCAACCTATTTCCCTCTTCATACTGGCTGCTAGGAAGATAAAGCCAAGTTTTCCACCAACCTTTGGCAGAGCCTGCAGTGGCTGATAGAATGCTGCCTAAGTATCACCTTTACCCCAGCTTCATCTTATTTTTCCTGTCTTTCTCTTTGCCACAATTTTTGCATTTAAAATACGCTATATTCTGAAAAGTCCCTCCAAGTCATCAGCTTGTCTGCAGGGTGATGGACTTCTAAGGTTGAAAGTGAACCAATACCACCCTGTCATGGGAAACCCCACTGAAGGCAAACCAACCCAGAAGAGACTCACTGAGTTCCTTGTAAGAACGGCAGTAGTTGAAAAGCACGTAAGCTGCAAGCACCATAGAAAGCCCAGCGATGCTCCCTTTCTTCACGTTGATGTACTTGTTGTAATACCGGTAGTAACCTGCAAAGTGGAGAGGAGGCCACTCCTCTGAGGGCACATTCTACACGTTCTAATAGGAGAGGGCAAAGTTGAGGAAAGGCCTGGGGGCAGGAAGAAACAGTACACAAAAGACAGCCACAGGGTAGCCAGAATTATATAGAGAAAAACATCAAGATGGGGGCCCCTGAGGAGGCTGGCAACCACACAGGCTCCCAAAGGATGATGACATGATGACACAGGACTGCTCTGCACTTTAAAATGCACAGACCTGAAGGACAGACCATTTCAAATACTCATCTTGAAAGTTCTGCCTGGCAGGGAGATGAGCATTATAGACTCATGTCCCCTGTTCTTCCAACTCATTTTCCTCTTAAGTCTTATGACATTTCTTTAAGACAGAGGTACTGGTACCGATTCCAAGCAATAGAAAACATTTCCTTGTCTGAAACATCTCAGAGCCAGCCTTTGATAGGACCGATCAAACATGGAAATTCGAGGGCTAACAATCTCGCTCTGTCCTTCTCTACATAACTTACTGGTCTGAGACAAGGCTTGTACTGGCCAAAGTAATTCAGGGCAAAGAAAGACCTGTTTGCCCTGAAGACGCAGAGATGTGCTTTTATTTACACATGCCCATAAGGCTCTGACCTCTTTGAAACGCTCCAGCAATGCCTTTAGGGGTGAAATCTCGCATCAGTATCCAGCTTGGCAGCTCCCCTAGTTTGACTTCCAGGAGCTTCTTGTCCTTCAGTGGTACTGAAAAGGAAGTGCAAAAAAACACACACTGGAAGGTCTCCCAATAACACAAACAGCAACCTTCTGTGTCACTTATTTCAGCCATTCAATAAAGGTGCATTCAGTAGCGTTACTAAATAGAGGCTGTATATGAGCAATATCATATAAACACGTCACACCAGATACACTATTTAAGCCAGAGTCTACATAATGGCAGAACAGGCTTTTGAATAAAAGCTTGCTGGGAATAACTATGTAAAAAGAGAACTAAGGGCCATGAGGAAGCGGTAAAGCAGAGGACAGATGCCTTTATAAGTAGGAGTGGGGGAGACAGAGAAGCTGGGCACATCTTGGCCAAAGGCACACAGCATGCAGGCCATGGAGGCAGGGTTCCACCTTAGGTCTGGCTCTCATGCTCCTGAAGCCAATCTGATTTCTACCTCAAGCATCCTACCTCAGACCACAGATGTCAAATGACTTAGTAAAAACCACTCTAAAGACCCAACAGGCCACAGATCATTTTCCAATGAGAATCTGGGGACAGGAACGGCTCCTGGTTGAGGCCGTACTGTATTCATCTCTGGGCTTAAGAGTAACATAGGAAGGGGGCCAGGGAGGGGTTGGCCCTGTGAATATCCAGATGCTCTTAAGGACAGAATCTCTCTTCCCCTGTCCTCTTCCAAAAGATAACTTTAAAAAGCTGTTTGGGGCTTCCCTGGTGGTCCAGTGGCTAAGACTCTGTGCTCCAAATGCAGGGGGCCCAGGTTCAATCCCTGGTCAGGCAACTAGATCCCGTATGCTGCAACTAAGATCCCGCACGCCGGGACTCAGGCTCCTTAAGGACCATCCTCAAGAGTCCACTGAGGGGAATCCCACAGGTCTCTTGACGTCTCCCAACCCTTATCAAGGACAAGGGCCTTCAGACTTAATGGCAGCTTCTACTCTGCTACAGGCTGTCTGGAGAATGAGACACATGGCCCTGATGGACCAGAATGACTGCTTGTCAAGAGGTCACAAGTGACAGGTGGAGGCACACCTGGTTTTAGGGTCATGGTTCAGGTGGTCTGTCCCCAACAAACTGGCCTCAACCTTCCATCTAGACTTATCCAAACACATGGAGCACCTACTGTGTGCTAGGCCGCCTGCTAAGCACTGTGGGTACAGCACTGACTGCAGATGACAGCCTTGTGCTCAGAAGCCAGCATTCCATCGAGAAAGGCAGCCATCTCAAATCCACTCATCTTCCTGGGTTCACCACACTTCAGCCAAACCCTTTTCTGTTTCTCAGATGCAACAGGATTATTTTCACCTGAGGGCCTTTGTATCTGCAGTGCCCCTGGATCATCACAGGGCTATCTCAACTTAACGGTCATCTCCTAGAAGGCCTCCTGCCCTGCCCGCCTTATCTCAAGCACCAGCACTTCCTTCCTATGTAACCTCTGAGCTCCAGTTTCCTCCTCTGTGAAATGGCTTATTCCAAGGTTTGAAGGAGAATCTATGTAAAAGCATTTGGAACATGCTCAGAACTGTAAGCTGTTATTATTACTGTTGAAATCTCTTTAAGGTCCATGTGAAACATCCAAGAAAAAAACAGGGAGGTGGCAGAGAAAGAAATGGCATATAACTGAACTTTAGGACATTCATAGAGCTTCAGGGATTAACTGCACCCTTTAGTTCTTTTATGAACAGAAACTGTGATTAGTTTGGTAATACTTTTGAAATGTGAGACAGTCTCAAATGAATTTCAGGAATGTTCCAAATCAGGAATATTGAGTGTCAATGATATTGAGCTCTACACCAAACAATAATGTCATCTGAGAATGACCTATACCCTACTCTGTCACCTTGCCTGTGTTATTTCAAGAAAAGTTTAACAAGTACACATCTTACATCCCAGTTTTGTCATCACTTGAATTAGTAGGCTTTTAGTCCAAGAATTACTATACCACGTCTCTTGAGTAAGAACATGGTGGCCACCTTGGCTACACTCTCAAAGTCTTCTTGCATGCAGGGAGGAGTACAAACATGTCATTCTAATACCAACTGGCTTTAAATATGGCAATGTGGCAGGGAGGGGACGATGAAGGGACAGATGGAACTAGAATGGCAGAATTCTGCTAACTGTTGATGCTCTGTAACGAATACAAAGCATTCATTACATTATTCTGTTTTCTTTGTATTTGAAGTCTGCCATAATAAAAAGGTTGAAAATGCTTTTAAAAATAGAACTATGTTGGGACTTCCCTGGTGGCCCAGTGGTTGAGAATCCGCCTGCCAATGCAGGGGACACGGGTTCAAGTCCTGGTCAGGGAAGATCCCACATGCCGTGCAGCAACAAAGCCCGTGTGCCACAACTACTGAGCCTGCGCTCTAGAGCCCGTGAGCCACAACTACTGAGCCCACGCGCCACAACCGCTGAAGCCCGCGTGCCTAGAGCCCGTGCTCCACAATGGGAGAGGCCACCGTAATGAGAAGCCCGCACACCACAACGAAGAGTAGCCCCCGCTCGCCACAACTAGAGAAAGCCCGCAAGCAGCAACAAAGACCCAATGCAGCCAAAAATAAATAAATAAATAATTTAAAAAATAGAACTATGTTGGGGAAATGTGCAAGAGAAACAGAATTTTAAAAATATTTTCAACTGGTATAAGGCTGGTGACTCAAAAAAAAAAGTATTTAGGTCACTGCTAGGCCCAGTGAAGCTATTTTTTTCACATTCACACAAACTATGAAAACATATTCTCATTCTCACATTCAGGGGCTGACACAGTGCCTTGGCACATCACAGGAGAAAAAAGCCAACAATTTATTTTTCTTCATATTTATATCTCTGTACTATGAAGAAAACAGCACTTCCATAACCAAAACTAAGAAATTTATAAGCACAGAAAAAAAAATCACATTAGCCTTAAGGAGAGCCAAGTACAGCACCATCACAAAATTCCAAGAGACCATCAGATTCATCAGAGATGCATCTACACTTATTCTGAAGTTTCTCTTTTAGTGGAAGGCAAAGGCCTTAGTCCTTGGCAGCCATACTGAAACCCTCCCCCAACACTCCTCTGCAGCGGCTGGTTCACACCAGTAGAGTATGCTGATGAACAGAGCAGCCTCTACCATGGAGTATTCTGGATTTACTGCCACTTTGAAACTGTGTGCCCTTGGGCAAGATACTGCTCTGTTTCCTCCTTTGTAAAATAAGGCTATGGGACTTCCCTGGTGGCGCAGTGGTTAAGAATCCGCCTGCCGATGCAGGGGACACGGGTTCGTGCCCCGGTCCGGGAAGATCCCACATGCCGTGGAGCGGCTGGGCCCGTGAGCCATGGCCGCTGAGCCTGCGCGTCCGGAACCTATGTTCCGCAACGGGAGAGGCCGCAGCAGTGAGAGGCCCGCGTACCGCAAAAAAAAAAAAAGGTAATAATAGTACCCACCTCGGTACTTAGCTCTAGGTACTATGTAAATAGGAATTATCTGTCTTTCTGCTTATGAGCTATCTAAAGGTGGGAGGGAGTTCCCCACACACAGTTCCTGTTTATGACAGATTTTCAGTGAAGGCTGAGAAAGGACCACAGGTTCTTGGGAGGGCAGGTGACTACTTGGCTTGATTTTATGACTTCAAGAAGCATACTGTCCACCTATATGGAGAGACATGGAAATGCCAAGTGTCTTCTGGGTGCTAAATCCAACTCTGGGGTTGGCCAGAGCGAAGAGTTTTAGGTTTTGCAGGCCACACAAGGTCTCTAACATAGTCTTTTTTTAACTATTTTTTATTTTTTTATTTTTATGTTTTTGGGCTGCGCCGTGCAGCATACGGGATCTTAGTTCCCCGACCAGGGATTGAACCCATGCCCTCTGCGGTGGAGTCTTAACCACTGGACCGCCAAGGAAGTCCCTTAACAAATTTTTTAAAAAACAGAAACTATTCTTAGCTCACAGCATACAAAAACAGGCCACATGAAATCCAGCCCATTGGCCATACTTTGTCAACCCTGATCTCATCTATCACTGTTAATCGGTATTTCCATCACTTTATTTGCTAATGGACTAGTGGCGTTATGCTCTGGCAACAGACACCATCTGAAAGATCATCAGTACTTGGACTCCAGTTCCTTCACCTGCATGATGCTGAATGGGCCAGGTGTGACATGACCTTACCCAAAGGTCACGCAGGGAAAGCTGGACGACTAGCATCCAACTGTGGGTCAGGCAGTGTTACAAGCACCTTACATATACTAAGTTGTTTAACCCTTAGTTCATAGCACTCTCCATCTCCACTACAACCCTCTGCTTAAATAAGATACCAAGTCTCAATGCTTCCTTTTCACATGTTGTCTGTTTAAACAACATAACCACCCTGGATAAATATTCTCATGCCCGTTTTAACAGATGGGAAAAAAGCATCACTCTCATATTTTTTGATCCCCTTTTCATTTCTCCGGGCTGAAAATAAGAATATAGAAACTGGGGTAAGACACACATAGATTAGTCAAAATTCTGCGACTATCACGCTGTGTGACAGCAGGCAAGCCACACCACATCTCTAACCGTTATTTTCCTCATCTTTAAAATGGGATCAACGTTGCCAGCACTGATCCTGACAAGGCTACAGTGAGGATGCAGGGCTAAAACATGGTGGCTTCCGTATTTAAAAAAAAAAACAAAAAAAACAGTGTGGACGGTCCGATTTATACATGCATGTCATCGTAAAGCCTGCTGGTCATAAGGTCACCCTTGTGATTAAAGCTCAGGTTACCACGAGGCCCCAGAAACCTAGGTTTGAATCCCAGCTCAGCCCACTCACTAGTAGTGACCTTGAATAGGTCACTTCACCTCTCTAACGCTATTCAACATATATATACATGCGTCAAACCCGACGTGGTGTCAGGCACCATCCTAGGCATTAGCTCCTCTTGGAACTTAATTTGAGCTTCGAATTTGCGCGGAGGGCTCAGGTGCAAAACAAGCGCCTGGGTTGCGGCAGGGCTGAGAGCAGCTATTCCTCAGCGGGGAGAGGAGGGGTGGCCGGAGACAGCGCATTCTCAAGACCCGAGGCGCCTCGCCGAGCTGCCGTCGCCCTCCCCGCCACAGCCGAGTGGCGCGGACCCTGGGCAGGCGGGAGGCGCGGCGGGGCGAGCTAAGAAGGGTTGGACGGCGTGGGGCCCTGGGCAAAGGGCCCGGCGCGGCGAAGGTCCTGAGCGAAGGGCAGGCGGCTCCGGCACTCGGTCCCTCCCCTCCAAGTGCGGCTCTGAGCACTGGACCCCGAACCCCGACTCCTGCCTTTAACCTGGTAGCCCTAAACCGAACCGGAAACTTACCAACTGACGCCATCTTGAAGTCCTGGCTGTCCGCTCCTCCGGGCCGCGCGAGGACTGCTGGGTAGGGAGCATGCGCCCTGGGGGCCGGGAGCAGAGGTTCACGGGAAGCAGGTCGCGACTGGTACGAGGCTGGGACTTCAGGTGCGCCGTGGTGTGAAGGGCGAAGAAACTGGAGAGCAAAGCCCCGCGACCCCGCAGTTGGGAACCCGGGGGTGGTGAAGGGGTGGGAGTGGAAGTCGTAGGACTCAACCTGGGCTCCCAGTTCTGGGAGGAAAGAGACTGGAAAGGACACCCCCCCCCCAAAAATAATAATAAAAGGGAGGTGAAGAAAGAGCATCCTAGCTTTCTTATTCTGTCGTGTTAAATTTGTTGTGAAAGATGACAGGAGCATCTTAAGACCCTTCCTCCCAACTGTGCTTGATGGGAGATTAAAGGAATCCCCAATCAGCAGGAAAAGCCGGTGTCCAGGCTTAGGCTCCAAATAGGTTTGATTCAGGAGTATCTAATGTGTCCAGGCTCTGGCGCTACGCTCTATGGACAGAAATAAGCAAGACCCTAGGGTACACAGCTCCAGCTCTTCTTTCTGCCACTTCTTTTCCGGGCACAATGATGCCTCACCACCATTTTGTGTTTTTTCTGGAAAGGCCACAATATACATTCTTGGTTAAGCAATTCTGAGTTGGGCAAGATGCTTTGATACCCTGAATCTCAGTTTTCTCCTCTGTAAAATAGGGATGTAATGCTTACCTTGCTGTAGGAGTTAAATTAAACAATGTATGTCAAAATAAAGGAATAAGAACTGAGTAGAGGGGGCGTCCCTGGTGGCGCAGTGGTTGAGAGTCCACCTGCCGATGCAGGGGACACGGGTTCAATCCCTGGTTCGGGAAGATCCCACATGCCATGGAGCAACTAAGCCCGCGATCCACAACTACTGAGCCTGTGTGCCACAACTAATGAAGCCCGTGTGCCTAAAGCCCATGCTCCGACCCACCGTGATGAGAAGCCCAGGCACCACAACGAAGAGTAGCCCCCGATCTCTGCAACTAGAGAAAGCCCCCACACAGCAACGAAGACCCAAAGTAGCCAAAGATAAATAAATAAATAAATAAATAAAAAAGATCTGAGTGGATAGTAGGAATTGGACCAGTGAACTGATGGCTTCCTCAGGAAAGTGACTTGGTGGGGAGTTAATTATCAAACTCACTTTTTATCAGTCACTTACTTATTCACCAAATACACATTGCTGTGTACTGGGCACTAGAGACACAGAAATCAATCAGACATGGTCTCTGCATTCTAGGATCCCTGGTATTTTGCAGGAGACAGGTGTGTAGACAAGTGAGAGCACAGCAGTAGATCCATGTATGCACAGCAGGGGGCCATGGACTCCTTAATGAGGGGTAGGTATATTGTATCACAATAAATAAAAATAATACAAAGTGATGGTTGAGATGAGAAATGGAGAGGCAAGCAAGGGTCAGAACACAAAATGCTGTGCATGCTACGTGAAGAGTGGAGTTTTTACTGAGGGAAATAAGGAGGCAGTGAGGGTTTACGAAAGACAGTGGCATGATCAGATTTACATTTACTAGAATGATAACCAGGCTGCCAGGTTTAGAATAGTCCCTCCAAATCCCAGGAACTTAAAAAAAATTGTTTTGCAGGTTATTTTTTATGAACTGACCCTAACTGCCCATCACAGGTAGTCAAGGGACTCTATTCGTCGTACTCACTAAGGGATTCAGGCTGGTGAGCAGCCCCCATCTCAATCACCTGGCTCAGGGTAGAGACTCAGCCGACCTGTCAACACCCAGGCCTGGGGGCTCACCTGTACTTCCGTGCACACTCATAGGCCGTAATTGTCACGTGGCTTCACCCGCCCAAGGAGCCCGGAAGTAAAAATCCACCTAGGGCTCCAAAGAAGAGAAAGTGAGAGCTATTTGGGAAATGGCCGTGACCTCTCCATTAGATCTGATGGTGATGAGTGGAGAAAAAGAAAGCTGAGAAGGATAGGAAGAGCCAGCGGAAGAAAGGCAGTGGTTGTAAATAGGGTGGCAAAGGCTGGTGGGGGTATGGAGTGAGCCCCGTGGGTGTGGGTGAGGTGGCAGGCAGAGGGAGCATGTAGGCTTGTTTACAGAAGGGAAGCGGTGGAGAGCAGTGGACAAACGCATTCAGGAGGCGGATCCTTGGGGTTTGGGCACGGACTGGTTTTGATAGGTGGTCGTGGGAAGGGGTCAAGGACACTCAGTTTTCTGGCCTGGGAGAAGATGGGTGGGTAGGGTAGGACCATCTCTGAGATGGGAGCAACTAGACCAGCGTTGTCCATACAGCGTTCTGTGGTGGTGGAAATGGTCTGTGTCTGCACTGTACAGTTGAATAGCCACCAGCAACATCTGGCTTTTGAGTCCAAGTTATTTAATTTCAATTATTAATGTGGCCAGTGACTACCTATTAAGCTAGACCATGTTTTAAAATGTAGGTTTTATTATATATAAATAATAATCAGGGGATAATCAGGGGATGATTGCCATTGAAAAGACAGCTCATGACAAAGATACATGCAGGGACTTCCCTGGTGGTTCAGTGGTTGAGAATCTGCCTTCCAGTGCGGGGGACACAGGTTCCATCCCTAGCTGGGGAGCTAAGATCCCACATGCAACGGGGCAACTAAGCCTGCATGCCGCAACGGAGGATCCCACATGCCGCAAGGAGGATCCTGTGTGCCGCAGCTAAGACCCGACGAAGCCAAATAAATAAATATTTTTTAAAAAAGAAAAAGATACATGCACTCCAATGTTCACTGCAACACAATTTACAATATCCAAGACATAGAAGCAATGTAAATGTCCATCGACAGATGAACAGATAAGATGTGGTACATATATTCAATGGAATATTACTCAGCCATAAAAAAGAATGAAATAATGCCCTTTGCAGCAACATAGATGGACCTAGAGATTATCATACTAAGTGAAGTAAGTCAGACAGAGAAAGACACATACCATATGATATCACTTATATGTGGAATCTAAAATATGACACAAATGAACTTTTTTTTTTTGGCCATGCCAAGGGGCTTCTGGAATCTTGGTTCCCTGACCAGGGATGGAACCCAGGCCCTCGGCAGTGAAAGCGCAGAGTCCTAACCACTGGACCACCACGGAATTCCCATAAATGAACTTATTTACAAAACAGAAACAGACACACAGACATAGAAAATAAACGTATGGTTACCAAAGGGCAAAAGGGGTAGGGGAGGGACAAATTAGGAGTTTTGGATTAGTAGATACAAACGACTATATATAAAATAGATAAAAAAAAAAAAAGATAAACAACAAGGTCCTACTGTATAGCACAGGGAACTATATTCAGTATCCTGTAATTAACCATAATGGAAAAGAATGTGAAAAAGAATATGTGTATATACGTATAACTGCATCATTTTGCTGTATACCAGAAACTAACACAACATTGTAAATCAACTATACTTCAACTTTTAAAAAAGAAGAAATGACCTATCAAGCTATGAAGAGACATGAAGGACTTATACTCTAATAAAGATGTTAAAAAAAAAGAGACATGGAGGAAACTTAAATGCATATTAAATGTATATGACTTATGAAAAGACATGGCAGACACTTAAATGCGTGGCTGAAACTTAAATGCATATTCTTGCAGATTGGAAAGAAGCCAATCTGAAAAGGCTACATAATGTGACTCCAACCATATGGCATTCTGGAAAAGGCAAAACTATGGAGACAAAAAGATCAGTGGTTGCCATGGGTGGGAGAGGGGAGAGATGAATAGGCAGAGCACAGAGGATTTTAAGGGCAGTGAAAGTATTCTGTATGATATTATAATGATGGATATATGTCATTATACATTTGTCCCAACCCATAGAATATACACCGAGTGAACTCGAAGATAAACTATGTACTTTAGGTGCTTATGATGTGTCAGTGTAGGTTCATTCTTCGTAAAAACTGTACCATTCTGGTGAGTGATGTTGATAACGGGGGAGGGTATGCGTGTGGAGGGAGGAGTTATACTGCAAATCTCTGTATTTCCCTCTCAATTTTGTTGTAAACCTAAAACCGCTCTAAAAATGGCTTTAAAAAGATGCATCAAGTACCAGCCACAGGCTGTAGCTGGTATCATCTCTCTAGAAGTTGAGCTGCAACATAGAAGCCATGGTTTTCTTACTGAGTTACCTGCCTGGGTTTTGTAGGAAGGCTCTGTTCTCTGTATTTTTTTTTCCTGGTTCTTGAATTATTTCTTTATATAACTTCACCTCCTTGTCTTTACTCATTTTCGTCCCATTCTTCATTATATGGAATGACTTCCTTTGGAGAGCCTTTTGCATGATTTTTTCCCCAAAAGATTTTTTCTTCTTTGACTTCCGTTAATATTCTGACAATGTTGTAAAAACTTCTTGCCTTTATGGAGGTATTTTGAACAAACTGCGGTTCCAACGTTCAGCCAGTTGATATCTTCTTTTTAAGGAGAGTAAAGTCCCTAAGAATAAAATAGACTCCTGGAAAACTTGAAGAAATTCTGGCACAGGATAGAGTCATCCCTCACCCTAGCATAGCCATCAGCTTGAGTCCATCTTACCAGGTTTCCTTAACAGAAATGTCTGCACTTTCCACACCTCTGATGCCTGGGACTCTCTTCTAAGCCATGCCCTGACGTTCTGATGATTCTTAGCCAACACTGGATCCAAGAGGCTTCCTCTCTGCACCTGTCAAAACTATTCTAAGACCTAGTTTCTCATTCTCTATTCTACTCTCTCTCTGTGACCCTCATTTCCTTCACTTACAGTTGTCTACAATACTGGATTTTTTTAACGTGTTACAATATCACTTAATATAAAATGATTGCATGAAACAATACACATTTGCAAAGTCTATAAAAGCAAAGAGAATGACTGTCACAGACTGGATGACTTTTGAGCTGTTTTTTGTTCATTTAATCTCAAACATTAAGTATTCTCCAGCGGCTCAGAAGTCACCATTGGGACACCTTCCTCTCCTGAAAAGGGGATTGTCCCTTACTTGCGGGGCTTCACATCAAGGCACCGACACACCTAGTGTCTCAACCCTACGATGGATCATCTCCCTGAACGCCCCATTCCCAGTCCAGTTTCCAGGACGCAGCAGCTCCCCCTGGTGGCCCCAGACGGATATGCACAGGAGGCCGGGAGCTGCAGGTGTTACCCCGACAGAAAGCCTGTTTCTGAGTCAGGCTGGACCCCGGAGATGCGAGTGCGGGATGCAGCAGCCCCCGCCCTGGACAGAAATGGGGGACAAGGCGAAGGAGAGGACAGTGGGCGCAGGAAAGCCAAGAGCTGAGTCTGGGCTTGTAAAACGGGATACGGGATTGAGGTAAGAACAGATTCCTTAGCAGGGTCAGCTTTACAGAGCTTCTGGAAGGAAGGGATCAGCAGAAGGCCCAGAGCCAGAGACCAGTCTCTCTGCGCCCAGACCCTCTCTGTCCAGTATCATCTGGCCTACACCTGTGCTTTTATCGTTGCCCTTCCCAAACCTGACCAATCAGAGGTCAAGCCTTCCGCCATATCACCATGGGACCCTCTGTTCCCCGTCTCCCATCTTGACTCCATCGGTTGAAAGCCCTCTAGAACTGCCCCGTCCTTGTCCCTGCCCCTCAGCGCCCTATCCCGCCATATCCTGCCCCTTGCAGCTTCTGCCTTAGTCTCCTGGTCCTGCCTGCTCTCTCCCCTGTGCAGAACTGGGAGATGTCCCACATTTCCCAGAGAAATTGCAGCGGCTCAGTGACAGCGACTAGCAGTGATCACTATGTCCGGAGGAAGGGAGAAGATCCGGTGTTCCCCGGGGCCACGCTTCCTCCTGGGGCTTGAAGATTTTCAGAGAGGTCAGGGTGCATGGTCGAGCCTGAGTAGGGAAGCCAGCAGAAGCACTACCTGGCATTACCCTTCGAGTCTGGGAGACCTCCTCTTCCTAGGACCCTGACCCCACCCCTTCCCAACTCCACAGGCAGTTTCCATGGTGACAGTAAACAAGCCTCAGCGCAGCCCTGTCCCCCTACCTTCACCTGCGCAAATGAGGTGACCCAGAATGACAATGTAGATGCTCAAATGGACAGATACACTGGAGCCTCAAGAAAGGAAGCCCACGTGGGGGCGAGGCCCTTGGATGGGTGGCCTGGGGTTGTGGGCACAGAGACCTGAGGCTCTTCTGGGAGGGACTGCAGACACCAGGAATGGGCAGCAGCTCCTGGGAGAAGCAGGAATCAGTGTCCAAGAAGAAGTGCAGACGGAGCCTAGATGTACCTGTGGCCCCATAGGGCAGAGCTGAGGAAGGTGCCAGGGGCATCATTCACAGCCGAAGCATCTCAGGAGCAGTTCAGAGACTAATCCACTCAGGAGGGCAGCTTTTGTTTTTAAGGACTGAGACGCTGAGAAATGGCTCTGGGCAGAAACATGTCATCGTCGTGTTCTCAAGCCACTCTAACCCCCATCCCCGCCCCCCAAAGCAGTCTCATCAAGTGACTGATTACTAGAAAGTTGCAAACAGTTCACACTGGTCTCTGTAGATCCTCTCTCAAAACCACTGAGTTTTGTACAGACATAGAAAATCATCTTATGGTTACCAAAGGAGAAAGCAGGGAAGAGGGATAAATTAGGAGTTTGGGATTAACAGATACACACTCTATATATGAAATCAACAACAGTGACCTACTGTATAGCACAGAGAACTATATTCAATAGTCGTAATAACCAATAATGGAAAAGAATCTGAAAAAGAATATATATAGTACACCTGAAACTAACACAATATTAGAAATCAACTATACTTCAATTTTAAAAATTGGGGGAAAAAACTCATTGGGTTTTGTAATTGGAAGTGAAGTCCTGGGAGGGGATAGGAGAGATGAGGGTCTAAAGCAAGCCCTGACGAGTGGCTAATTGGTTAGCTCAATCTGTCCCCAGCTCTCTGATCCCATTCCTGTGGGAAAAAGTTAAAAGAATTTTTTTCTTGTTGTCCAGCAACACGACCTGCCTGCCTGCCGTTGGCTGCTCTGGGTCTCCCTCACCTGGGAGCTTCCTGCAGCTTCTCCACGCAGGTCAGGAACAGGGTGGAGGCAGCCAGGACGGAAGGGACTCCCTGGGTCTAAGCAGACACAGGTACCGGCATACTGATATACCAGTTTACTGATGTCTGCAATTTTCTTTGAAGTCGATAAAAATAAGATGGGTTGATGGATGGGGGATGGATAGATGGATATGTGATAAAGAACCTTAAAATATTAATGATAGAATGTTCGGGGGATACAGGTATCAACTGTAAAATTCTTTCAGCCATCCATTAGATTTCAAAATCTTCATTATTAAACACTGGGGAGGGACTTCCCGGGTGGCGCAGTGGCTAAGAATCCGCCTGCCAATGCAGGGGACATGGGTTCGAGCCCTGGTCCAGGAAGATCCCACATGCCGCAGAGCAACTAAGCCCATGCACCACAACTACTGAGCCTACAGTCTAGAGCCCGCGAGCCACAACTACTGAACCCACGTGCCACAACTACCAAAGCCTGCGCTCCTAGAGCCCGTGCTGTGCAACAAGAGAAGCCACCGCAATGAAAAGCCTGCCTGCTGCAACGAAGAGTAGCCCCAGCTCACCGCAAGTAGAGAAAGCCTGCGCGCAGCAAAGACCCAACGCAGCTAAAAATAAATAAATAAAATAAATAAATTTATTTTAAAAAATAAATAAATAACACTGGGGAAAACTTTATGAGGTCCTTCCTCCTTTCATGTTTTGTGGAGGTCCCCATGCAACGAGATGTGAAGTTTCAGGGTAGCTGGATCTGGTGGGATGCCAAGACAATGGGGGGAGGAGCCTGTTCAAAGCAAGAAGACTGTAATGAACCATTACCCAGATTATTTGAGAGATTGCCAGAAACCTGTCACCCTCAGTACCTGGACAGATGGAAGGATGCCTCCCACAGCTCAGAGGGGAGCCACGGAGCACAAGGAGTGTGGATCTCACCCCATGGAAGACACACTGCTCCCTGAGTGTCTGGCTGGGGTACGTGTTAATGTCACAGGTGGGACAAGCTTTGTGCTGGCAACTCCCCCGTGGAGAAGTCATTAGAGGGGACTCACGTGTTCGTTTGTCTGCTCTGATGGAGAAGAAAACAGCACCAAACAAGGCTAACTGCTCAGCACGCTGTTCTTTTTCTCCTCCTGCAGACCCAGAACCCATGACGGTGCTCGCTCGGGCTCTGGTTTGTTGCAAGGTTCTACCTACATCTTCCTCTCTGGCTGGTGCCCCATTCAGTGAGCACCTGTCGTGATTCAGCCTCCTCCAGGTTCATCCAGCGCCTGCCCACCTGACCTCTCCCATCTCCTCTGGGTTGGAAAGAGGTCTGCAGCTTTTTCAACACTGAAAACTACCTGCTCTGAGAAATACCTGGCATCCTTCCCTTCTGAGGTTCTCTTTTGCCCTCTGGTGTTCTGTAAACAGATTTTACTGCCCACGGCACCTTCCCACACTCACTTCTCTTTCTCTTGTCAGCCTGAGTTGCTGAAGCTTTCGAAGATTTCCCATCACGCGAGAATCACTGAACTCACGGTGTTCACTCTGGTGGTGGCTTACTGTTGCCACAACTCCACAAGCACCGAAATATGGGTATTTCTTTCCGAACCCAACGAGGCTCAGCTCCGAGTTTCTCTGCTTTTTTTCTTCAGCTTCCTCAAGGGGAGAGAAGGTAGCCATGGGTGAGAAATGGGAGACCAGAGTCTATGCCTGAGACTCAGAAGAAGAGCTGCGGGTCTGAATGGTCACCTCGGTAGAGTCATCTTTAAAGGGCTGCTGGAAGGAAGCGGTGGGAGCGAGGGAGCCTCCTCTGGGCTCCAAGACTCTGTCTGTGGCCCTGGCAACCAGGCTTTTATGCCCACCCCACGTCCGCCCGGCCAATCCCCACTGAAGCTCGGGGCGCGTCGCAATGGGGTGTGGTGTCCCCACCCCCACCTGACTCCCTTGGGGAAGTCATCCCGGAGCAGTGCCTCCAGGACCCCTGCGGCGGAGGGTCCTTCCCCTCCTTCATCCTACCTATTCTCTGCCCAGGAGAGTCAGGATACGTCCCAGAGTTTATTGGTGAATTTATTGGAGCTCAGAGACGGTGGCTTGTTCCAGGATCACACCCCTAGCTGGAAGCGGACAGCGCATCGAACCCAGGATCCCCCAGCACCAGGGGGCAGGCGGCAGCTGGGGTCGTACAAAACCCAGCAGGAAGGCTGCTTAGGTTCTGGTAGTCGTTGGGCGGGACCCCCGGACGCCCCGCCCCCTGAAAGCCCCGCCCCGCGCGCGTGGTATCTCCGGTGACGGTAAACAAGCCTCAACAAGACCCTTCTTAGTTTCTTAACTTGTTGATTAGCCTTTGTTTTCATAAGTGTATATTTCTCCCCGTTTGTCATTCGTCGGCCTTCATTACACAACTTTTTTCTTTTTTCTGGTTTGTTGGTGTTTCTGTACCTTGTATTTGACTTCTATTTTGGCAACAGGCAATACAGTTATTTAGTTAAGCTTGGAGTGGTGTTTGGTAACGAAAAATAGAAGGCGACAGAAGTTTCAGCTGGGTGTGCTGTGTCAAGAATAAAGATTGATGGGGAGAACATTTCCTTGAAAAATGCCCTTTAATGTTTATCGCCCATGATGTTGGGGATGATCTGATTTAGGAATAACTGCTAAGAAGGAGATCTAAGACAGCAGGAAATGAAGCATGAAAACTCAGGGACTGACTCTTACTCCCTGAGATAGTACAGAGTGTTGTGGGGTTTGCTCTTGAAAATTACCAACGTTAGCGACCACTGCAATCATACAGCCCCCGTGGAGTGAATAATTAATACATTCATGAGAATTGAAAGCCAGGTTTTACCCTGGACCTCTGAACCCTCTCTTCGTTCCCAAAGGGCTCTCCATCAAGAAATCTGCGTGGGTAGGCAAGAGGTCGAGTCAATTTAAAAGTGTTAACAAAATGTTTACCTTTTTATTTCCGCAAGCCCCTCCTCAAAGCCAATGCATCTAAGACACACCCAGCTTCTTCCCCTCCCAGATGTAAAGGCAGTGCCTCATTTCTTCATTCAGAGGTGCCACTTGCAGTGTTCCTTCATGTTTGTTCCCTTCTTAGTGGTGATGAGGCAAATGAAATCATTTGATCATAAGATGTCATAAGGTGTGTGATATTATGTTGAGCATCCCAATGGGAAACAGCTGGGAGAGTGAGTGCCTCATTTAACATGAAGACTTATTATAAAAATCTGCATGTATGGTACAGCAGTGTACTAGTGGTCTTCAGGGCCCTTAATTCAGAATTTGATGGGGTCAAAAACATTCCCTACTAGGCCTTGGTCCTTACCTTTCCACCCCAGTGTTTGAACTATGAACTCTAAGATACCAGAATAATCTGTTTAGCACACACTGCCCCCCCAAGTAAAATGTCTGCCTCCACATCAATGATTCCCAAATTGTTTCCACTTAGAAATGTTTTCTGTGTTAGGAAAAGTCAGGGACTGGATTGGCCCCAGACTGGCAGACTTTTCTCAGAAACTCTGCAGTGTTAAACCTACAGCTGAGGGATGGGGTAGTTGAGGAAAGTCCTTTGATGGAGAGAAGCCTGAGGTTATATCAGAGCTTCCAGCTTTCAGAATTTCTGCATTTGAATCAAGTGATTAAAGTCAACTAGTGGATTTGGGAACACAAGCTAAATGAGGTCAAGTGACACTAAGCCAGAGACAGCCCCTAGGCCACCGTAAAACACCCACAGAAAACTATCAGAACAGGGATATTCTAGGAACCCACACTAAACCGCCTTGACAGCCTTCCATCCTGGCTCAAAGCTTCCTACAGAATATCACATACAACTTGCTAATCCCACGACATCCATTGAATGGCTACAGCTGCACCTACCTCCACATGTGGGTTCCTTTTACTGGGTGGGCGTGGGTAGATGTGGACACCAGCCTCCAGCTCCATCTCATCGCTGGGAGGGGGATGAGAGGGACTCATTCACTCCTACTAAGTGGTAAAGCACAGGGGCCTGCCTCCACCCTGAATGTGCTTATAAAGACCCATTAAAAATCATTTTTAAAAAAAGACCTGTCAAAAGCTGAAAACTTTTCTGGACTGAAATTCAGTTGGCATTTCAGGCACATTGGTCCTAGTTGTTATTGGGGAATGAGATTTATGCCTTCTCATCCACTGCTACTAATAGGTCTTTGCACTTGAGCTGATTGTCTCTGAGGAAAGTTCAAGGATTCACTGGAAGCTGATAACCACAGTCCTAAATTTTCCAAGTTGCTAACACCAGGCGGAGTCTTTGATTCCACAGTTGTTTGCTGACTGCAAAGTTCACTTCATTTTGAAAAACTGGGAATGCTGTCCTGGGATTATTGATAGATGGGGCTGTACTGTGGGCCAGGAGAGCTGGAATCCAGTTGTCCATTCAGCCATCACCCATGAACTTGGACTTTACGTCTCTGGATTGAAGTTTTCTATTCCTACTGGGTGAATGATGCAAGGGTTGGTGAATTGTGCCTCATGACGACAGGGAGAGTTATGGTCCAGGATCACAAAAGTGGTGACCAGCCAATCATCCCCCTGGTAACTTTTCCAAGCCCTGCTTAAAACCCTACAGTCAGAAGGATCATGAGGCCGGGAGTTCACCATCCATCGTTATTCAGTCTGAAAATCAAGGTCAAGCAAACTGGTCCCTTTCTGCTTCAGAGGAAGTTTCCATCCTCCCTGAGAGGTCTTGCGAACCTGCGGTGCCCCTTGACAGGTGTCCCTCCACATCCGAACTCCACACCTGGCACTCTGTCCCCAGCGGGTGGAGCTGGACCACCGCAGCCAGGATGATGGGCAGAAGGGAAAGTCCCTCCAGCCTCGCCTGCTCTTAACTGAGTCAGTAAACAAAGGACAGCCATAGGGGACACCTCACGTCTCTTCACCTGGCTAGGCCAGAGTCAAGCTCAATTCGGTCATCTTTCTCTCTGATTCTGCCCTACGCATTGGCTGTGGTTTGGCCGCACACAGTGGTTTCCCCTGCACTGCAGCTGAGAAGCCACCTGGGCGGCGCTGGTGTCTAGAGGCCCCGCCCGGTGACTCCCCTGCCCACTCCGGTCTCTCTCGGGCAACCACGGGCAGCATATTAGACCGAGGGTCTCGCACCATCCATTTGCAGAACTCCTTACTCACCCTCCCCCTTAGCAATTTGACTTCTAGGGTCACTGTGATGGGTGTACACAAACACGGTTTCTGGAGACTGAAGTCATCGGCATCTCGTGCATTCACCCTGCCTGGGGTTCACTCCCCAGCACAGTTCTGGCTTGGTCAAAGTGGCCCCCACCTCACTCGCATCCTCCGGGCTTTTTACCCATTTGAAGTCTGAGACTTAGTTGAGATCCTTTGGGCCCCGAGACCTCTAATCATTCGCTTTATCGGAGTCACCCGCGTATTTCCTGCTAGAGAGACAGCTGCTAGACGGTTCTATCACTCCCTAGGCCCTGCATCAAGGCATGACCGCCGATTTGCACTTCAGGGGCGCTCGTGACCTCCACGGAGTTGATTGATCACCTTTCTGGTCCTAACACCAGGCGCTTCTCCACCTCCAGGGCGTGGTGAGCGATGCTGCAGCGGCGCGCCCTGGACAGCCTGGATTAGGGCGGGGAGGCCGGGATCCCACCTCCGCCCGCCAGCGCTCTGCCCTTCACCTTGGCGAACCCTGCGCGGCTTTTGTGCACCTGTCAACGTTTCAAGCCCAGCCAGGTGCCGAGGACACATCGCCACCAAACCTACTCCCTACTCTCAACACCGGCCACTCGGGCCCACAGGGGACAGTCTCCTCCCCGCCCCGCCAGGCGCCCCGGGATGGGGATAGGAAAGAGGGCAGCGGGAGGTCCACACCCCCCACCCCCGACTTCCAGCGCCGGCGGCTGGGATGAGAGCCGGAGTGGATACTTGTGTACTGAAAATCAATAAATGAATGTTTCTCTAATAAAATTATTTTCCCTAAAACCCCGACATCTATAACCAACCTCCTCTATGTTCTTCTAGCTTCTATTCCTCCTTTCACCTGATACTCTTGCCTAATAATTCATTGAGAAATAGATCTCATTAGGCGAGAGAGGAATCGTCCTCCCGTCACCCGATAAAATAATATGCATAGGTTTCCTTCTTTGCTGCATTATAGAAGGACATCTGTCCCCCTCTCTCGCTAGAAAAGCCGAACCCGAAATAAAAGATTTAGATTGCATCCAGTCTCACTGTGAAAGGGATTTGCTCTGTTAGTTACATCTTTCTTTCCGGCCTCTTCAAATTCTACCTTTTCAATTAAGCCTCTCTTCAGCATGCTAACATAGGCTTTTCTGTCTTAAACGTTCTATTTTGCCACATTGCCCTCTTCAAGACTCCTATTTCTCTGGGTTACTTTGGAGTTAAACTTCTAATTTTTTTAAATCGAAGTATAGTTGATTTACAATGTTTCAGGTGTGCAGCAAGTGATTCAGTTATACAAACATACATCTATTCTTTTTCAGATTCTTTTCCGTTATAGGGTATTACAAGATATTGAATATGGTTTCCTGTGCTATACAGCAGTTCCTTGTTGTTTATCTGTTTTATGTATAGTAGTCTGTATCTGTTAATCCCAAACTCCAAATGGAGCTAAATTTCAAAAAGTGCTAGTCAACATACACTCAGAATTCTCACCTAACAGTCACTTTTTATTCCACTACACTTTTACTTCTCCCACGAAATCACTCCAAAACATTGGTCTTGCCATGGTCACCATTGACATCCAGAGTGAAAATCCACTGGACAGTCTAGTTATCATCTTACTGGGCGTTCTAGCAGCTGTCCAAGTAAATGCTCCTCTTGGCTCCTTAGAATATGCCTGGCTGAGCTCCTTTTATTCCTACTTCTCTCTTTTTTTTTAAAGTAATTTTATTAAAATATATATATATATATTTTTTGGCTGTGTTGGGTCTTTGTTGCTGTGCACAGGCTTTCTCTAGTTGCAGCGAGCGGAGGCTACTCTTTGTTGTGGTGTGCGGGCTTCTCATTGTGGTGGTACCTCTTGTTGCGGAGCACGGGCTGTAGGCGCGTGGGCTTCAGTAGTTGAGTGGACCAGGGCTTGAGCCTGTGTACCCTGCACTGGCAGGTGGATTCTTAACCACTGCACCACCAGGGAAGTCCCTCCTCTCTCTCTTAATGTTCCTTCGCAGAAATTTTCACCAGCAAATATTCCCCTACCTGAATTTTAAAGTTTGAAGTGTGTCATAGCTCAATCCTGGGTCCTTTCTTTACATTGAGTCACCTCATCTTTTTCTAAGGCTTTGCATATCAACTCTGGTAATAAGCCTCAAATTTCTACCTCCTGCCAGAATTAGGTATACAACTGCCTAGTTGACTTTCTGACTTGGATGCCTCCTAGACATCGCATATTAAAAAATAATCTAAGGGCTTCCCTGGTGGCGCAATGGTTGAGAGTCCGCCTGCCGATGCGGGGGACGCGGGTTCGTGCCCCGGTCCGGGAGGATCCCACGTGCCGCGGAGCGGCTGGGCCCGTGGGCCATGGCTGCTGGGCCTGTGCGTCCGGAGCCACGTCTCCGCGGTGAGAGGCCCGTGTACGGCAAAAAAAAAAAAAAATCCAACATTAAAATCTTGTTCTTTCCCCTCATTCTATCTTTATTCTAAGATTCCCATCATTTTAAATAAATTGTACCACTGTTCGCCTAGTTACTCTATTCCAAACTCCAGAGGCATTTCCTCACCATTTATCTCCTTGCATCATGAACAATCCAATATAAGTCTTGTGCATTGTTCCTCCAAAATAAGACTCCAAACAGTGCATTTCTTTAAGTTTTACTACTACCCTAGTAGTTTTAACCTTCTTTCTCCCCTGGACTATCCCATTAACCAGTTGGGGCAGGCAAGGATTAGGCTATGTATCTGGAGGTTTCGGCTTCAGCAAAATTTGGGGGCAGGGTGGACGTTTTATTTTATTTTTATTTCTGGCCGCGCCGTGAGGCTTTACGGGATCTTAGTTCCCCGACCAGGGATCGAACCCGGGCCCCCTGCAGTAGAAGCCCGGAGTCTCAACCACTGAACCGCCAGGGAACTCCCTGTTCTGTTATCTTTAAATCGATCCTCATTAAAAAGAAAAAATACATATATGTATAATATATATTACCTCTCTATATATCTTAGTAGGAGATACATCTAGAGATCCTTTACAACCAGTAACTCTATATCTCTAATATAAAGGGACACCAGTACCACTTGCTATAATTTGAAAATAAAATACGTTCTTGAAACAACAAGTATTTTTCTTCGTGTTGCAACTTTAACTGGGTCCGTCCAACCTCTGAGAAATACCGAGGAGTCTGACGGCCTGTTCTTCAGCCACTGCAGCAAATTCACTGCGGGGCATACAGTGCAAGCCTTGCCGTGGGTGTTCTTTTATAAATGACATGGATCCTTCT
>NW_020173230.1:1767411-1777621 GCF_003031525.2 Neophocaena asiaeorientalis asiaeorientalis
AGAGGTCCTCGAGTCTTCAGTGTAAAGCATCCTCAACCAGGCTAGTCTGACTGCCTAGGGATGTGACACACAAACGAGGGAATATCTAAACTATTCTTTGTTCCCAACTCAAAGTCATCATTCTGTTCTGAAAACTCGGAAATGGAAGGTTCCGGGTTACGCCAGCAAGGAAATGGAGAGATCAGCCTTCTATTTCATCCAGGAGGCCTTTGTGATGCCCAGGTCGGGGACTCTGGCTGTCACACGACTCCCTGTGTCCAGAACCTCCCGGATGCCGGCTCCTCCCCACTCCACTCTGCCCAGCGAACAAAGCGCGAAATCTGTTATCCCTGGGCACCTCAACAGCGCAACCTCAAAGCATTGATCTTCCCTCCCCCACCCCTCTGTTCTTTAACCTGAAAGATCACGTGGGGCGGCAAGATGTACAGAGCCGGGTGCCTGCAGGCGCTCAGCACTGCTTATTGTAGTGGTTTTTGTTTTGTTTTGTGTCTGATGAGATTTCTACAATGAATATGTTACTTTAAATTTTTTTTGTTTTTAAAAAATTTTTATGGAAATACAGTTGTTTTACAATGTGTTAGTTTCAGGTGTACAGCAAAGTGATTCAGTTTTATATATATATATATATATATATACACACACACACACACACACAAATATATAAATACATATATTCTTTTTTAGATTCTTTTCCATTATAGGTTATGACAAGATATTGAGTATAGCTTCCTGTGCTATACAGTAGGTGCTTGTTTATTTTATGTATAGTAGTGTGGATATGTTAATCTCAAACTCCTAATTTATCCCTCTCCCCTGAATATGTTATTTAAAAAAAAAAAAAACCTTCTAAGCGCCCTTTTGGTAAAGGGAAATAGTGTTCCTCCGCAGGTGTAACCCACGTGCAAATCCTCCCCGCGCTCCACATGCAGAAGCCCTGGGACAAGAGAACCCGGAGAGCTGATCACCTCACCCTGCCTCCCCGGTGAGCTGAGCTTCTTATTTTCCAGTCTCTTCCCAAACATCGTTCCTTTAAACCTCCGTAGGGGAAGTGGGGTTCCCGAATTACCAGGGCGAGTATCCCCTGAGCCCTCAGCTTCCCGCTTGCTTCATTTACATTTACGTCGCGCTTTGAATAGCCTCGTTATAAAAGGGACAAAGAACTCACAGTCAATCCCAAGCCGTAGTGAGTGCAGTAAAAGAAAAAAATACTGGACGCTGCACCTGACAACCGCTGAAATTGTCCCTCTAAGGCATAAAAAATAGGGCTAGTCCCAAGACCTCGTGGCGCAACGGTAGCGCGTCTGACTCCAGATCAGAAGGTTGCGTGTTCAAATCACGTCGGGGTCAAGGTTGTGTCTTTTACTCTTGCCCCAAGGGATAGATTCAGTAGTGAACAAAAATAAACAAGCGTCTGTCTGCGGGCTCCCAGGCGTGGATTTTCTCCTTTTCTTCAGTCCAGAGAAACTTCTTGTGAACAACTCAGCAATGGACAGGCACTTAACAGAAAGATAAGGATGATCTGAAAGGGAGGAAAAACCCAGGTGAGCCGAAATTTAGGTCGTTCCATCCTTTTCCTTATCAGGACTAAGCTTCAGGTAGGACATCAGAGGACTTCAGATAGGACATTAAAACGGCATGAGGAGACTTTGTTAACGAATTCACTCTGATGTGGACGTAGTTTTATTGGGTCCCCAGAAGGGTATGGCACAGTCTCTCTGGGTTGATATTTGAGTCATCTAGATGAAGTCAGTTTCCCTGTCCCCCCTCCCCATCTCAACTGCCACCACCAGACTTCATGATTTGAGCTTCCTCTGTTAAAAGCCCCTGAGCTTTGTGGTTAAAGAAGTTGATTCTAAGTTTATTATGTTGATGACCGAGCTCCTGAGTTCTATGGGAGTGGAAAGCTACCCTGGCATTTACCATGTTGTCACTTAGGATTCATGTAAATGCATCTCTCCTAGAGGGATATGAAACAATCAAGTTCCAGATACAAACCAGTGGTCATGACCTCAATAAGGAAAAACCCAGGCTGGCAGAAATGAGGACGATTGCAGACTTAATCAGGATTAAGCTTTCACTTAATTAATTAAGCCAACCTCAACCCCCTTCCATTTAAAAGTCTGTCCTTTGCTGAGTTCAATAAATAAATAGATAGGTAAATAATTCTCTTTTAGGGAGTTCCCTGGAGGTCCAGTGGTGAGGACTCTGCGCTCTCACTGCGGAGGGCCTGGGTTCAATCCCTGGTCGGGGAACTAAAATCACACAAGAAGCGAGGCAAAAAAAAAAAAAAAAGACTCCTTTTTGAAAGGTTGATTATTGGTGAAATCTCAGAATTGAGGGGTAATATCTACTTGGATACCAAAGTGATTTGAACCCTCAACCTTCTGATCTAGAGACACATGCGCTACCTTTGTGCCACGAAGCCACAAATGCTGGTCTGTTTCGGATATTTACCACATGCTAACTTCCTCACTTCTCCCTTGCAGAATTCAATGTTTGCTCTCCATGCGTCCAGAGGGTTTGGGGTTCTCTCTGCACTTCTTGTCTTTACATCATGGGCGTGTAGAAAGCAAGGTGGAAAGGTGGAAAAAGTAAAGGTAGACAGGGTTAGGGGAAGGGGCTCGGAGAACACTTGCCTTCGCCTGTTAAAGCAGCTCGCGGTCCCTGGCGATTTTAAGGCTCTGGCCATCCTCCAAACTGCGCTGGTGGTCCAGCCCCTTCTCCGAGACCGAGGTTCCTGCAGCCACTAAGCCAGAGGAACGTGAGGTGGGACCGCGAGAGTTCCCTTTGTCACAGGAGCTCCCTAAGGATCAGTAGGCGCCAGGGGGAAGTTCTACCTACCCAGGGAAAGCGGGAGGGAAGCGCATGGAAGGCAACGCTGAGGTCAATCGTTTTCACTTGGGGTGAGCGCGCTTTGGGGAAAGTCCTGGACCCACAGCTGGAGCCGGTCCTACTGCGAGGACACAAAAGTGGCCTGGGGACCAGACCTGTGCTCTCTCCTCCTTCACATTCCTGGATGTGACCTGCAGGACTGACTCTCCCCATGTCATCTGTCTGGAGACGGTCGTGCTTGACCCTCCCTCCCTCCCTTCCGTATGTCCAAATGTCTGAAACTTACTGACCTGCAGCAATGGCCGTGCGGGTCTTCTGTAAACAGAAACAGGGGCTCTGCTCGGGGAATCCGCTGTCTGTGCGGGATGCTTCTCCTCTGAAGGTTTTCTCCTCTTTAGAGTAACCCTAAGAGCAGTCATAATAATTTATTTCCCAAACATTTGCATAATCATGACAGGATAACACACACATGATGTTCTAGGATGTCCAAGCACCCTTCCAGGAGCTGGGGACGGGTCAGGGGATAAAACAGATCAGGCTTTCAGGGAGGCCCCAGTCTCATAATTTATCTGAAGAGATTCTGACATGTGACCAGCAAAACACAAAGCAGAGACTGAAGAGACGATGTGGGGACCCTCTTCCTCCAGCCCTTCACACAAGAATGTACTTGAGTCACACCTATGAGGAAGAGTGTTTTATTTTGCCCTATTTTGAAAAGAAGGCAATTACTATTTTTTTCTTTTAAACAGTAAAATATGCTCTTTAATAGAAAATTTGTCGATACAGGACATGGTGATGAGAAAACTTAAAATGACCCAAATTCAAACATCTCAGAGAAAACCAAGACTCTTGCCATAATGTGTAACTTCACTGGGATTTTTCTGTCTATATGTCCTTACACATCATTCTCTTGTAAAAATCTTCATGTAAAACAATTTCCCCTGTGATACTACACTAACAGATATTACCTATAAATTTAATGTGTCTTTTAAAACATCTCTATTGACATATAATTCACATACAATATAATTCACCTTTTTAAAGTATACAATTAACAGCTTCGGGTATATTCACAGACTTGTATGGTCATCACCACAATCCATTTTAGAACATTTTTATAACCACCAAGAGCAACCCTTTACCCATTAGCAGTCACTACCCATTTCCTCACACCCACTGTCCTGTCCAGCCCTATGCAATCATTCATGTATCTACTTTCTGTCTCCATAGATATGTCTATTCTGCATGTTTCTATAAATGAAGTTACACAATATGTGACCTTCTGGGTCTGGTTTCTCTTACTTAGATGTTTTCACTTAATGTTTTCAAGGTTCACCCATGTTGTAGCCTGTGTCACTACTTCATTCCTTCTCATTGCTTAATAATATTCCGTTGTATGGATGGACCTCATTTTATTTAATTTATTTATTTTTTGGACCTCATTTTATATACATATATTCATCAGTTGATGGACATTTGGGTTGTTTCCAGTTTTTGGCTACTGTGAATAATGCTGCTATGGACATTCACATACTATAAGATGTTATGTGGGTATATTTTTTATTTCTCTGGGAAAAATACCTAGGAGTGGATACTGCATATTATTAATGGTTACACTGTATTTCATCCAACTGGTATAAAAATTTTCTTTGCCAATTTACCATGCCATTAAAATTTACTTAAGTGTTAAAGAGATATATATAACTGAATCACTTTGCTGTACACCTGAAACTAACACAACATTGTAAATTAACTATACTTCAATTTTTAAAAGATCACAATTTAAAAAAAAAAGGAATAATGGCATTTAACAAGCAGAGCCAAGTCCCCTGAGTCTGCCCACCATCAGCATTGAGATCCAGGCCTTAACACAGAGAAGCACCGAACAACAGAACAAGAAGAGGTCCTAGAGATGATTTATTTCAGAATTTTTCATTTCACAGTTCACAAAGTCAGTAGTAAACAACCTGGAGTATTCCATGGATTCTAAGACACCATGAAATTATAAGATGCACCATTATTTTTTGTGCCACCAATAAAGAAAAAACACTGCCAACTAAATTATGACAAAATATTTTATTATCACTCTGACCTTTTATTTCATGTTATTAATAGATCCCTTTTAGACTTACTTGGACATAGTTTTAATCAAACATTTAAAATGATATGACTCTTGTACTCACATAAAGAGGAAAATAACATGCTTAAGGCCTTGCTAAACTCTTCGCACTCTGAATCCTATTCTGAATCATTTTTCCGCTCAGTGTTGTCTGTGCCCATGTTTTTTTCACCCAGTATCACTTTCCTTGTCACCAAGAATATTGTAATAAAGCAATTCTTAAGTATGTTCCACTATTGTCTCTGGGATTTTCTTCCAAGCTGTTGACACCCATTCTGGTGTGTCTGTGTATACATTAAATAATAGAAGGAAAATGTATGATTATAAATTGTGGCAATTCTGTGGAGAGAAAGAACAGAGTTCTGCAAGAGAATTAATTTGAATTAAAGGGAAGGAAGGGGAAGGGAAGGCTTCTCTGAAGAAGTGACATTTGAACTGAAATCTGAAGGGTAACTAGAGGAAGATGTTCTAAACAGAATGTGCAGACTAAGGGAGAGCAAAAGTTTGGGATGTGAGATACTAAAAAGCCCATGTGATCTGAGTATAGAGAAAGGTAGGAAGGTAGCCACAGATAATTCAGGATTGGCAGAGCCAGATTATGCAGGGTTTTTGTAAACTGTGTTAAGGGGTTTACACCTTATTCCAGGGCAGAGGGAGCCACTGAAGCGTTCTAGGAAGAGTGACATAAACAGATTTAATTTTTAAATCTTCATCTAGGCTGCTTTGAATAGCACAGATTGAAGAAAAGGGAGATTAGATGTGGAGACTGTTCAGGTGACTATGGTAATTTGGACTAGAACGGCAATTGAAATACAATGGGTTTAGGCTCCCCTGGTGGTGCAGTGGTTACGAATCCGCCTGCCAATGCAGGGGACACGGGTTCCAGCCCTGGTGCGGTAAGATCCCACATGCCACAGAGCAACTAAGCCCGTGCGCCACAACTACTGAAGCCCGCGCCTAGAGCCCGTGCTCTGCAACAAGAGAAGCCACCCAATGAGAAGCCCGGGCACCGCAAGGAAGAGTAGCTCCCGCTTGCTGCTTAGCCCGCGCGCAGCAACAAAGACCCAACGCAGCCAAAAATAAAAATAAATTTATTTTTTTTAAAAAAAGAAAGAAAGAAGACGGGTTTCCCTGGATTTCTGTGAAGAACTAGAAGCTAAAGCCCCGACTGTTTCTGACACTGTGGGAAGAAGTATCTTTTATCTTGGTTGATCTTTGGCTCCAGGGATTGACCCTCCCAGTATAGTACTAACGTTCCTAGGTCCGCACAATCCTCCACTTCAGAGCCAACCCCCCTACTTGCTTCTTTCTCACATCTAACTTTCCTTGTGAACTCATTCCTAACCATGCTTCTTCTTTTATATCTCTCCTATTAGGACAACGGCTGCTCACCCGTGACGATGCTTTCTAAATCAGCCAAAATGCTTTCAAGAAAATCAGCACTAGCGCTCGGTGTCCAGATTTGAGGCTTTATTATAAGAAAGAATGAGAAATACTAGGAAAAAGACTATGTGTCACAGGTCCCCATCGCCCACTCCCAACGAATAATCAGACACTCAAATCACTCTGAGCTTTTAAACAACAGCTTCTCAGTTTATTCAGAAAAGAGACCTATCAGGTGGGGAATGATCTCCATTTCGAGGCCGACAGGAAAGGCCCGCAGTTCCCTCCCCTTGTTCTGCAGGCGCTCCTAGGACAGGCACCGGTGTCCCCGAATCCTCTGGGAAGTGGAGTCCTTCCGCCGGGACCCCCGACCCGGCGCGGTGGCCTCCAAGTGCGCAGATGCGACTCCAGACGGAGCCTCGGGCTCGAGCCTTTTGTCTCCCCGCAGCTCCGTGGGTCCGGAAGGCGACTGTGTCCGCCCCTCTCGCCCCTCCCAGAACGCAGCCCGGCCGGGAGTCTAGCCCTGGGGCGGGAGCCGGGTCCGCAGCGCGTCCGGGGGTAAGAGAAGACCGGGTTAGAGGCGCGGACCTCCGCGGCCCGCCCGTTGGGCGCGCGGCTCTAATGCCTCCCACCACAGCGCGGGCCGGGCTCTCAGGTCCAGGCCTCCGCAGGGTCAGGGCTGGTCCCTGCCTGCGTCCCCGTCCCTACCGCGGGAGCTCCGCGAACTCCTTTGGAGTATTTCCGGCTGGGTAGCTAGCCGGCTTCGGGAGCCTTGTTCTGAGCGAAGGGGAGTCCCGGAAGCGAGGTTGCCGCTAAGCGCTCTGGGAAATGGAGTCCGGGAGCCTGAAGGGGGCGTGGCACACCGAGGGATTCTGGGAAGGGGAGTGCGGAGGCCCGAGGCCTCGGCTTCCGAGGAGAGCGCGAGTGCCTCTCGTTGGTATTAGCTTTACATCTTGTCGCTCCACCTAGATGCTTAAGGTTCTGAACTTTGGGGACAGAAAGAAAAGAATGGGGTCCGTGTCTTACTCATTCCCCTTCTGTGCTTTGCTCTATCAGAGTTTTTGGGCCTGCCTGTATTTGGGGTTCGACTCAACGTGGAAGGGAATCCCGGCCTGTATATTTTCAGGGTCTTAATGCGTAAGGAAGGGCCCCATCTATCAATTGCCTGGTGTTTATGAATAGGAAGAGATAAGGCAACTGTGGAGGAAAAGTGGAGGAAATACCCATGATGAGAATGAAGGTTAGTTGCCTCTGCATGAAAGAAAAGGGAAGCAGACATATGTCAGGAGAAGGCCCCAAAGTAGAGAAACTCAGTAAGGTACCATGTTTGGAAATCCATGAGTAGGCTCCTTGTATAGCATCCCCCTGTCTCATCTTCCTCTTTCCACATTTTTGTTCTTATCCACATTCCCTTCCCTCTGAATCCATGGAAGGGAGAATATTCCATAGTGCTTGCTTTTGTGACAAAGAACACGTCATACTTTTCCACCTCCATTAGATTGTTCCAAAAGGTTGAGATATTATGGGTCCATGAGTTTAACTTTTTGGTCAAAGCACTTTCATGTTATTGTCTTTATCTGAGCTTTTTGAGTTAAGTGGAGTAGGCCTTATGTACATAATTCATCTGTCTTGTGATAACTTTTGTCCTAGTGAATTTGGAAGTGGGAAGGTATAGTTTATCTCCTTCATGGTTTTTTTGCTACTCCTTCCAGCTATGACTACTGAGGATGCTTCTCTGCCCCAAAAACAGAGCACAGAAGAAGTGGAGCCTACTGTAGAGCCCCTTCCTGTTGAGTTCCAGGCAAGTTTGAGTTTAATCTCCCTCCCGTGAAATCTCAGCTTGGTGTTCATAGTGTGTCCTCATTTCTTTCTTTCATCTTGCTTCAGAGGTTCATGGAAATCCCATCTGGAGGACTGAATGAAAGTGAATTTTCCTTGGAAACTCAAAGCTCTGGGAAGAACTCCAGTTGGAACTTTAAATTTGGGAGTAATCTGTGTGAATGGTATTTTAAACTATGAAACTGTGATCACTAAGGGAATAAGTATAGATGGAAAAGAGGTGAGATCTTATTACTGAGGCCTATAGCTTCCAACACTTCCAGGTCGGGGGAAGTGGAGCTAGCAAAGGAGACTGAGATGATGTGGCCAGTGAGGCAAGGGGAGGCCAAAAGTCTGGCATCCTGGTAACCAGTTGAAGAAAGAGTTTCAAGGAGCAGGGGGTAATCAGCTGTGTTAAATGCTGCTGCTAAGTCAAGTAAGATGAAGCCTGAGAATTGAAAATTGGATTTTAAAATAGGAAGTTCATTGGTGACTGCCAAGAACAATTTCAGGGAGTGGTAGGAGAGAAAGCCTGATTGGAATGGTTTCACAAGAAAATAGGAAGAGAAAAATTGGAGCCAGGGACTACAGACAGCAATTTTGGAGAGTTTTACTCTAAAGGAGAGAAGTACGGTGATAGCTGGAGGGAATAGTAAGACCAGTAGGTTGGTTTTTTTTTTTAAAGATGGGAGAATCAGCAGATTGTTTATAGGAATGTAAGAGCAGATGAAAGAGTAGATGCCTAAGGGCTGTCTCTGGGGAACTCCAATATTTAGAGACACTTTTCAAACATTACTTCATTGATTTTAAATTAATAATCCTGTGAGTTACAGGTGATAATCTATTCTATTGAATGACTTTCCCAGAAAGCATTCTCCAATTAATTTTGGTCAACAAAGAACAGTCGCATGACTGTCAATATAACAAGAGTATGAATCTTAGAACAGTTGATCATTTTCAATTTCAAGTCAATAAATCCACTCATTCAGAGCAACTTTAATTACTAAAGGAGAACTAGAAGTCATGACCCTAAGTACAGAGAAAGAAGAAGCGTCTATTAGAGTAGCATTACTATCCAGTATATCAAGCTGAATTTCTATAAAATCTCAGAACATTCCAGGAATCAGTATAAATTACATTTCTGAGACTTATCCCATCTATAACATTATTAGTAACTAACATTTGTTTGTCATTCAATGGTTACTTTATATTCAATTTATTTAGTAATATATGTAAGAGACAGAAGAGCATAATTAAGAGTATAGCTTTGGGCTTCCCAGGTGGCGCAGTGGTTGAGAGTCTGCCTGCCGATGCAGGGGACACAGGTTCGTGCCCCGGTCTGGGAGGATCCCACATGCCGCGGAGCGGCTGGGCCCATGAGCCATGGCCGCTGGGACTACGCGTCCAGAGCCTGTGCTCTGCAACGGGAGAGGCCACAGCAGTGAGAGGCCCGCGTACCGCAAAAAAAAAAAAAAAGGACAAGGGACTTCCCTGGTGGTCTAGTGGTTAAGACTTCGCCTTCCAATGCAGGGGGTGTGGGTTCGATCCCTGGTCGGAGAGCTAAGATCCCACATGCCTTGTGGCCAAAATACCAAAACGTAAAACAGAAGCAGTATTGTAACAAATTCAATAAAGACTTTAAAAATGGTCCACATCAATGCAGTGGTTAAGAATCCGCCTGCCAATGCAGAACGTGGGTTCAATCCCTGGTCTGGGAAGATCCCACATGCCTTGGAGCAACCAACCCCGTGTGCCACAACTACTGAGTCCGCGTGCCACAAGTACTGAAGCCCATGCGCCTAGAGCAGAGCCCATGCTCTGCAAAAAGAGAAGCCACCGCAGTGAGAAGCCTGTGCACCGCAACAAAGAGTAGCCCCCGCTCACTGCAACTAGAGAAAGCCCGTGTGCAGCAGCAAAGACCCAGTGCAGCCAAAAATAAATAAATAAATAAATTTATAAAAATAAATAAACAAATAAATAGAAATGGTCCACGTCAAAAAAAAATCTTAAAAAGAAGGACTAGAGATGATGATTTAAAAAATCAAAAGTAGTTGTCTC
>NW_020173230.1:1777738-1823268 GCF_003031525.2 Neophocaena asiaeorientalis asiaeorientalis
CTCTGCAACGGGAGAGGCCACAGCAGTGAGAGGCCCGCGTACCGCAAAAAAAAAAAAAGGACAAGGGACTTCCCTGGTGGTCTAGTGGTTAAGACTTCGCCTTCCAATGCAGGGGGTGTGGGTTCGATCCCTGGTCGGAGAGCTAAGATCCCACATGCCTTGTGGCCAAAATACCAAAACGTAAAACAGAAGCAGTATTGTAACAAATTCAATAAAGACTTTAAAAATGGTCCACATCAATGCAGTGGTTAAGAATCCGCCTGCCAATGCAGAACGTGGGTTCAATCCCTGGTCTGGGAAGATCCCACATGCCTTGGAGCAACCAACCCCGTGTGCCACAACTACTGAGTCCGCGTGCCACAAGTACTGAAGCCCATGCGCCTAGAGCAGAGCCCATGCTCTGCAAAAAGAGAAGCCACCGCAGTGAGAAGCCTGTGCACCGCAACAAAGAGTAGCCCCCGCTCACTGCAACTAGAGAAAGCCCGTGTGCAGCAGCAAAGACCCAGTGCAGCCAAAAATAAATAAATAAATAAATTTATAAAAATAAATAAACAAATAAATAGAAATGGTCCACGTCAAAAAAAAATCTTAAAAAGAAGGACTAGAGATGATGATTTAAAAAATCAAAAGTAGTTGTCTCTATGTGATATAAGTGATTTTTCTGTCCAATACTTTTTCAAAGCTGCCCAATCTCCACCTGTGTTTTCATCCCTCTCTCCACTTCCTCAGTTATTTTAATGTTAACATTTATTCTAATCCTGTCTGCTTATCCTCTTCCCTGGTTAGTCTGTTCAGTTGTCCATTTTCTCAGGTGGAGCATCCTCATGTCTGACCTTTTATTGTGCCTCATATTCATCATTCTCCCATCTCTATTATTCACTGAAACTTTGTCATCTGCCATTGCCATGAGGCTTTCTCTAAGAACATTCAAATAAACATTTTTAATAGGCATCATTTTAATTTTCTTTAACTTCTTGCCACCTCAGCAGTTTTCTTTCTCTCGGCATGGAGAGCACAAACATTTGTACCTTTTATTTATTTCAGATTCTGAATCTATCCCTGAAATGAAAGTGTCCCTTTCAAAGCAGGAAGTTTGTGAAGAAGTATCATCTGAAAGGGAGCTGATAATAGGAAGACTTACAAAGGATGATTCCTGGAACTTCAGATTGGTGAAAGCCTGGGAATGTGGAGGCACATTACAAAGACAGCAGGGAAATTGACAAGTCATAATTAAACTCAAGAGAAACACTATGGAGGATTGTAATGAAATCAGGGAAGGTTCAAACACAATTAAACATCAGAAAGTTTACTCAGTGAAAAAGCCTTGGAAGTGCAGTGAGTGTGGCAAGTCCTTCAGTTACTACTCACCAGAGGATTTATCCTACACCAGAGGATTCATACAGGAGAGAAGCTCTATGTATGTTCTGAACGTGGAAAGACCTTCAGCTGGAGCTCGTCACTTATCCAGCATCAGAGAATCCACACTGGAGAGAAAGCCTATGAGTGTCATGAATGTGGAAAAGCTTTCAGTCATCATTCAGCCCTTATTCAACATCATATCATTCATACCAGAGAAAAGCCCCGTGAGTGCAATGAATGTGGGAAGGCATTCAACCAAAGGACGTACCTTATCCAACATCACAGAATAGATACCGGAGAGAAACCCTGTAAATGCAAGGAGTGTGGGAAAGCTTTCAATGACACCTCATCCCTTATTCAACATCAAAGGGTTCATACTGGAGAAAAACCCTACGGATGTAAGAGTGTGGGAAAGCCTTTAGCGACAGGTCAGGCCTTACTCAACATCAGAGAACTCACACGGGAAAAGCCGTATGAATGTAGCGAATGTGGGAAGGGCTTCAGTTACTGTTCAGCTCTTATTCAACATCAAGGAACCCACACTGGGGAGAAACCTTACAAATGTAATGAATGTGGGAAAGCCTTTCGTGACCACTCAGCTCGTGTAGGACATCAGAGAACTCATACTGGAGAGAAACCATGTAAATGTGATGATTGTGACAAAGCCTTCAGCCAGAGTTCTCCTCTTGTTCAACACCAGACAATTCATGCAGGAGAAAAACCCTACAAATGTAAGAAAACCTTCAGTGTGCATTCAGCCTTTCATCAACATAAAGAAATTCATGATGAATAGAATGCAGCAAATTCGTGAAATAATTATGTATTCTCTCCTGATTGTATAGAACTGCTCTAAATATTACAGGGCATATTACAAAAACATATGAGGCTATGTCACACAAAAATTGACCATCTTCCTTGAAATGTTATTAGGTATGGAGGAGGACAAGAGGTACATGTAAATATCTCAGTTACAAAACCAAATGGCTGAAGCAGTGAAGAGAATTTCTAGGGGAGCACAGAAGGAGAAACTCTAGTTTGGTCAGGGAAACAGTAAGGAACTGAGCATCTAATATCAGTAGAAAAAGTAATGAGAGGAGCAGACTGAACATTGTTTGAGGCTGATGGTTCTATAAATAGTAGTTTTCAGCCTGAAGCCAAAGTGGGGGGGATCAGGATCCCAAAGAGGAAAATTACCAGGAAATAAATAAGAGAGGAAATAAAAAGAGGAATAAAAAGAAATGAGGGGGGGGGAAAGAGAGGAAAAAAATCTAAGCCCAGAAAATCTTCCTTTTCTGTGTCCCTACAGTCTATCTGTTCATTTGCACATTTGCAAACACTGAAACCAATATTTATTTACCTTGGATGCCCATTGAAATCACCCAAGAAGCTTTAAAAACAATACTGGGTTCTAGGGAATTCCCTGGCAGTCCAGGGGTTAGGACTCAGCACTTTCACTGCCATGGGCCCAGGTTCAATCCCTAGTAAGGAAACTACGATCTTGCAAGCCATGCAGTGTGGCCAAAAAAAAAAATACTGGGTCCCAGCACCAGAGTTTCTGATTAAATTGGAGTGGGGTGTAGCCTGAGCATTAGGAATTTTAAAACTTCTTGGGGGACTTCGCTGGTGGTCCAGTGGTAAAGAATCCACCTTCCAATGCAGGGGATGTGGGTTCGGTCCCTGGTTGGGGAACTAAGATCCCACATGCTGTGGGGCAACCGGGCCTACGCAGCACAATTACTGATCTTGCATGCCTCAATGAGAGAGCTTGCATGCCACAAACTACAGAGCCCACATGCCCTGGAGCCTGTGAGCCACAAGTAGAGAGAGAAAACCTGCATGCCACAGCTAGAGAGAAGCCCGCGCGCCACAACGAAGATCCTGCGTGCTGCAACTAAGACCCGATGCAGCCAAAAATAAAATCAACAAATAAATAATAAATAAATCTTTTAAAAAAACACAAAATTTCTAGGGTAGGATGGACCTGGAGATGATCATACAAAGTGAAGTAAGTCAGAGAGAGAAAGACATATCATATTATATTTATATGTGGAATCTAAAAAGAAATGATACAAATAATATTATTTACAAAACAGAAACAGACTCACAGACATAGGAAACAAACTTTTGGTTACTAAAGAGGAAAGGTTGGGGTGGGGAGGGATAAACTAGGATTTTTTTTCTTTTTAAATTTTATTTATTTTTGGCTGCATTGGGTCTTCAGTGCTGCACACGGGCTTTCTCTAGTTGTGGCGAGCAGGGGCTACTGTTCGTTGTGGAGTGCGGGCTTCTCATTGTGGTGGCTTCTCTTGTTGCCAAGCGCGGGCTTCAGTAGTTGTGGCACGTGGGCTCAGTAGTAGTGTCTCGCGGGCTCTAGAGGGCAGCCTCAGTAGTTGTGGTGCATGGGCTTAGTTGCTCCGCAGTGTGTGGGATCGTCGCGGACCAGGGCTGGAACCCGTGTCTCCTGCATTGGCAGGCGGATTCTTTACCACTGCGCCACCAGGGAAGCTCCCATTCACATTGTAGTGCAGCCACCACCATGGTCCATCTCCAGAACTTTTTTCATCTTCAAACTGAATCTCTGCACCTATTAAACACCAGCTCTCCATTTTCCCCTCCACTCAGCCCCTGGAAAGCACCCTTCCACTTTCTGTCTCTATGAATTTGACTACTCCAGCTACCTCATATAAGTGGAATCATGCAATATTTGTCCTTTTATGTCTGGCCTATTTCATTTAGCATAACGTCCTCAAGGTGCATCCATGTTGAAGCAGGTGTCAGAATTTCCTTCCTATTTAACACTGAATAATACTCTATTGTCTGTAGACCACCATTTGTTTATTCATTCATCTGTCCAGGATGCTTGGGCTGCCTCCATCATTTGACTCTTGTGATTAATGCTGTGAGGAACAGGGAGATACAAATGTCTGTTTGAGTTGCTGCTTCAGTGATTGGGGTATTTAGGTGAGGTTCATTGGCCCTGTTGGAATTAATTCCCTGTCCAGGGCTGCCTGGTGAGAGAGCTTCAAATCGGAGCTGGCCTTACGTGTGCTCTTTTCCTCTCCTTCAGCTCAGCCTGATGGCCGGGAGGTTGCACCACCTCAGAGGCCAGGCCATGGAAGCCGTGTTCCTGCCAGCCCTGTGGAAGGTGAGCAGGGTTCCTCCTCCCCTACCTTGGTATAGTCGCACCACCGGGTGATGGCGTTCACGTGGCTTTCAAGCTCTGTTCAGGTCGAGCCATCTTTATCAGCTGGGGTTTTTCCCTTCTTGGAAGGTAGGATGTAAAGAGCTTGAACTTAGGGGCCAGACGGGTTCAAATCCAGGCTGTTTTAGATGTGTTACCTGATCTCTCACGGTTTCCTTATCAGCCCTTCCGCAGGAACACCCCCTGAACCACGGCGAGTGTGGGGGGCAGACGCCAGGCCTCTCGGCCCCCGGGAGCTGGATACACAGTTGCAGATGGAAACTTCTGCCGTGGGCACGGTGCTCAGCGGTCTGTGTTTGGCCCGTGGAGACACTCTCCACCGTTCCCCACTTTGTCTGCGCCCTGGGAGGCTGGCCTTTATATTCTCCATCCACGGGCTCCCTTGCTCTTGCTTCGCGTTGGCTTCTGGCAGAGGGATGGGGTGGGGACCAGACGCCTGGAGGGGATCGCTGTTGGGGGTTTATCCCTCAGTCCCTCCCTGCTGGGCTGCCCCCCGCTCCGGTCTTGCTTCTCCAACAACTTTCTGGATCCCAGTGTCCCCTCCCGTCCTCCCCCTTCACGCCTAGTGGGTAGCGGTGCCCACGACAGCCAGCCCCGCGAGCTCCAGCCTGCCTGGTTTTTTCCCATTAGCCTGTCCGTCCCCGTGTCCCATTAGCCTGTCCATCCCTGTGTCCCATTAGCCTGTCCGTCCCTGTATGAATGGCCCACACACTGCCCCATCCTCTGGGACCTCACGGGAATGAGCCATCTCTTTCCTGAGAGATCCGGGCAGAATAAATACAGGATGTGCAAGGTAGGGTTGTACAGAGCAGGGTCGGCAAACTCACCTGGAGCCGGGAGTAGTTCTATTGGGTCACAGCCACACCCGTTTGCTCTCGTGTTGTCTGTGCTGTGTCTGTGCTACCAGAGCAGAGCTGAGTGACTGCAGCAGAGACCAAACGGCCAGAGAAGCCTCAAATATTGACCATCTGTAATAATAATACTGTAGCTCACAAAGTTATTGTAAGAATTGCAGCTGCAGTCAGTCGCTGTGTTTCCAGGGGTTGCTGTCCTTTGAGGACGTGGCTCTGTACTTCACCAGGGAAGAGTGGGACACACTGGACTGGGCTCAGAAGGACCTCTACAGAGACGTGATGCTGGACAACTACAGAAACGTGCTCTCCTTGGGTAACGAGTCGGCTTGAAGGTGAGAGGAATGGGATTAGGGAGGGCACATGAGTGTCCCTTACAGTAGGGGTCCCCAACCCCTGGGCTGAGGACCAGTACCGGAACTGGGCCACACAGCAGGAGGTGAGTGGCAGGCGAGCGAGTGAAGCTTCATATGTCGCTCCCCGTCGCGTGCCTTTCTGCCTGAACCATCACCCCCCCCACCAACCCCCATCCATGGAAAAATTGTCTTCCACGAAACTGGTCCCTGGTGCTGGAAAGGTTGGGGACCACTGCCTTACAGTATACATTGTTGTTGTTTTTTAAATTAATGTACTTATATTTTATTTTTGGCTGCGTTGGGTCTTCGTTGCTGTGCGCGGGCTTTCTCAAGTTGCGGCGAGCGGGGGCTACTCTTCATTGCGCTCCGCGGGCTTCTCATTGCAGTGGCTTCTCTTGTTGCGGAGCACGGGCTCTAAGTGTGGAGGCTTCAGTAGTTGTGGTGTGTGGGCTCAGTAGTTGTGGCTCACGGGCTGTAGAGCGCGGGCTCAGTAGTTGTGTTGCACGGGCTTAGTTGCTCTGTGGCTTCTCTGGGATCTTCCCAGACCAGGGCTCGAACCTGTGTCCCCTGCATGGGCAGGTGGATTCTTAACCATTGTGTCACCAGGGAAGTCCTATATTGTTTTATTTCCTTAAAAATGATATGAAGGGAATTCCCTGGTGGTCCAGTGGTTAGGACTCCACACTTTCACTACAGGGGGCCCAGGTTTGATTTCTGGTCAGGGAACTAAGATCCCACAAGCCGTGTGGCACAGCCAAAAAAAAAAAAAATGGTATGAAACAAATATGACATATTAAGAATTGATTAATCGGTGTGGTGCATATGTGAATGTTCTTTAAAATTGTTCTCTCTAGTCTACACTCACGTGTACGTTAGCAATATTTCACAATAAACTTTTCATGTTTTTTGTGAGATATCACAGTTCAAAAGTATATGAATATATATGACAGTAAACAGTAACACCCATGCCTCCTCATCCTAGTTAAGGAATAAATCACCTTCAGAATCACAAAAGTCCCTTATATTCTCTCCAGTCTCATCTCCCTTCCTCTTCAACAAAGGTTAATCATTCTCTTGCATTATGTAGATATACCACTTATCTCTGTCTGGACAATATATTACCTAGTTTTGCTTTTTCTGGAACTTAGTGTACATGGAATCATACTCTTGTTCTTTCACTACATGTGTGTTGAGAATCACGCATCTCTGTATAGCTGTGGTTCAGTCATATTCACTGACACTGAGTATCCCACTGCAGGAATATAGCACAATTTATGAAATTCTTTGGCTGATCAGTTTTCAGGATGTTTCCAGTTTGGGGCTTTTACAAAAGAGCATGTCAAACGCCTCTTGGTTCCCTGTGAAAAGACCTAGAAATAAGTTATCTACATGTTCAACTTTAAGAAGTAGCACCAAATTGTTTTCCCTAGTAAATGTAACAACTTACACACCAACAGCTGAGGAGAGCTCCCACCACTCTACATCTCTGTTAGTACTTGGTACTGACAGATTTTGAAAGGTTTGATCATCTGTAAGGTGTGAAATAGTATCTAATTGTGGCTTAATTTGCATTTTTCTTATTACTAATGTAATTGAGTATGTTTTCATCTCCATGGGCTGTAATTCCTATTTTGTCTTTTCCTAATATAGTGTAGTTAAATTTATCAATCTTTTATAGATAGTGCTTTTTGAGTCTCGCTGAAGATTGCTACCAGTTTATCAAACATGTTTCTTTTCTTTCTGGGTACACTCATAATAGAATGTAATCTGGCACTTGCTTTGGGGGAAAGGTGTATTGAAAGCCATAAAATAACTAAAACACTGATCAAGGAATTCTACTTCTCTGAACGTAGCGTTAGATTCTAAAGAACAATCCAAATCCTAAAATTACACTGACATTCACTACAGCATTTTTTGCAACAATGAAAAATGAGACAGACCTGAAAACTTCCAACAAAAGGAATTGTTACATCCACTTGATGGAAAATGACCAGCTATTAGGCATAACGTTTAGGAAAACCATGTAAAATCCTTAAGACATAATACTAAAGAAGATATAAAATATAAACACTGTGATTTTTGTTATATAGAAAAATGTGCATAGAAAAAGAATCAGAAGGAAATACACCAAAAGACCGGTATCAAATGGATTGTGGTGTTGGGATTTTGGGTAATTTTTCCCCTACTGTTTTCCCAGATATCCAATAATGTACTTGTATTCCCTTAATTTAAAAAAAAAGTTCCAAAAATTTGGATGCAATGCATATTATCAGTGGGTGGCACTAGAAAGATAATCAGATAGATTTAGGCTCTAATCCAAGTTCTTAGCTGTGTTTAATGCAACAAGGAAAGAATGGGAAAGAAAGAGGGACTCTGCAAAATTAATTTTTAAAAAAGTCAAATATATAGAGTGCCTCTTGTAGGCACTGAACTGTACAAGGTGTTCTGGAGTATAAAATATCTACCATCTAAGTAGAAAGACAATTGTAAGTGACTGCAATACATTCTCTGGGAAGCAACACGGGGGGACAAGATTTGGTCCAAAAGCAGAGGTTCCAGAAGAGTGACAAGGACAGAACTCTCACGGTTCCGCCCTCGCTCTGCTGGAAAGTGTGTTCCGGTGGGGCTCCTGACTCACGCAGTCCTGCTTCAAGGCAATACGCTACCAAAGGGCGTCCCTAGACTCTAGCTGGACTCAATCTTTCTTGGGTGTAATGCCCAGGGCAGTATGACCCACGATTACTAAAATACTCCAAAAGCCAAAGAATGTAGTTTCTGGAAAGAAAGAGAGAGAGAGAAACAAAACAGCTCATGCAGAAGCATGTCAAAATGATGGGGCTTTATTTCTATGGATTCTTTGGTGTCGGATGAGGTGTGAACTCTGTCTAAAGCTGTCCCCACATTCAAGACATCTGTAAGGCTTCTCTCCAGTGTGAGTTCTCTGGTGTTTAACGAGGGTTGCGCTCTGACTGAAGCTTTTCCCACATTCTTGGCATTCGTAGGGTTTCTCCCCGGTGTGGATTCTCTGGTGTTTGGAGAGGTCGGAACACCGTTTAAAGCTCTTCGCACACTCTTCACACGTGTAGGGTCTCTCTCCCTGGTGTGTCCTCTGATGTCTAAAATGGTTGGAGATACGGCAGATTTCCCCACACTCGTGACACGTGTAGTGCTTCTGCCCCATGTGGACTCTCTGATGCCGGTTGAGGTGTGAGCTCTGTCTGAAGCTGTCCCCACATTTGGGGCACGTGTACGGCTTCTCACCTGTGTGTGTCCTCTGGTGTTTAACGAGGGTTGCACTCTGACTGAAGCTTTTTCCACATTCTTGGCATTCGTAGGGCTTCTCCCCAGTGTGGATTCTCTGGTGTTTGGAGAGGTCGGAACACCGTTTAAAGCTCTTCGCACACTCTTCACACGTGTAGGGTCTCTCTCCCTGGTGTGTCCTCTGATGTCTAAAATGGTTGGAGATACGGCAGATTTCCCCACACTCGTGACACATGTAGTGCTTCTCCCCCATGTGGACTCTCTGATGCCGACTGAGATTTGAGCTCTGTCTGAAGCGGTCCCCACACTTGGGGCAGGTGTAAGGCTTCTCTCCAGTGTGAGTCCTCTGGTGTTTAACAAGGGTAGCGCTCTGACTGAAGCTTTTCCCACAGACAGAACACCCGTAGGGCTTCTCCCCGGTGTGGGTTCTCTGGTGTTTAAAGAGGTCGGAACGCTGTTTGAAACTCTTCTCACAGGTGTCACATGTATAAGGTCTTTCTTCATGGAACCGCCTCTGCGCCTCAGGTAGGCTTGAATGATGGCAGTTTTCCCCACTGTCAAGAGATTCATGAGGTTTCACGGTATCTAACCTGTGTTTGCAATAGTTCCCACATTCATCACCGGTCATGGGTCTCTCTGCTGTCTGGATGTACTGAGCAGGAACAAAGTTTGAACTTCTGGCACTAGTCCCCAGTTCATTCTTTTTGGAGTCCCCCTCTTCTCTGGGAGCACTCTTGAGATCTGAGATGCTGGTGGCTCCCTGATCTTCAGGAGGCTTTTCAAGTTTCAGCAGTGAGGGGCCACCTGATGGCTTTTCTATCCTGTCCTCATGGGCAACACCACACTCGGAAGACAGGGGCCCCTTCTCCTGGGACTCTTGTAGCTGCCCTTGTGGCTCCACTTCTTCTAGAATTTCTTGCTTTAGAATCAACTCTTTGTTCTCAGTTCTGGTTTCCAAACCTGAAACATTAAGATACAGATTGCTGACATTTCATCCTTGCACAAGAGTGAGTGAGAAAGTGCTAGCAGAAAAACAACCCCCCCGCCAAAGCCCTTTTAATGTCCTCCATGAAACCACTCCTGAAGTTAAATTATTTTAACTAACCTGTCAGATGTGCTCACATTTACCTGTACAAACCCCGTTTCTTTCCTTTTATACTTGTGCCTCCGCTGGCCAACCCGTCTCTCCTGCCCCAGCCCCACTGCACTGTCGTGTGAGTCACTGTATTACACGAGGCACTGCTGGAGAAGGTGTCGACACAGATGGTACAACCCTTATCCCATGCACGCAGGATGCTTTACTAAGAGAGAGAAGCTACAGTAACAGACACACCAGGTGCCTCCAGTCTGAAGGCAGGCTCTGGGTAGGCAGTAAATCTAGGACTGATGGAAAGTCTGTGAAGGATTCCATCCCCCAGTCCAGAATTCTTGCAGTTTACTCTCCAGGAAGGCTGAACCAGATAAATTCGGGACTGGGGACATGAGGCACAGCTGAGAACAGGGGACAGGTACCACCTTCCCATGGGAAGAGTCAAGTGAAAATGGACACACTGACTGGTGGAACCTCCATGCACTGTCCTCTGTTCAGGCTCAAACTGTCAGCCCCGAGCCTGACATCCTCCCAGCAGAAAGGGCAGGGATTTCATAGGCTTTAGTCCCTACTGAATTCCCACCTAGAACTGCACCTGGCTTATCTGCACGCAATGAAATATCTGTTGACTGAATCACTCTGTGGGAAAACTTAGCAGCCTGGGCCAAAGACCCAGAGACACTGACATGTGGGAATTTCCAGGTAAAACAGCGCCTGATGCCTGACCCTGTCCTGAAGATCACAGTTCACAAGTCCTTCCCAATAGTTTCCAGTCAGAATGCTTGGGTTTAACTGCTAAACACAAACAGAAAGTGAAAGGTTACCAGCATTTCAGGAAAACCTCTGATAGAAATGCCAATGAAACATGCAATCCATGAAATGAGAGAAAACTGAATAACCTATAATTAATATTCTCAGATAAATAAGAGACAATACTGCACCCAGGAAACAAGGAAGCTATAAGAAAAGGGATATGGCTTCCCTGGTGGTGCAGTGCTTAAGAATTCGCCTGCCAATGCAGGGAACATGGGTTCGAGCCCTGGTCCGGGAAGATCCCACATGCCGCGGAGCAACTAAGCCCATGTGCCACAACTACTGAGCCTGCACTTTAGAGCCCGCGAGCTGCAACTACTAAGCCTGAGTGCCGCAACTACTGAAGCCTGCATGCCTGGAGCCTGCGCTCCACAATGAGAAGCTAGCACACTGCAATGAAGAGTAGCCCCTGCTCACCGCAACTATAGGAAGCCTGCGCCCAGCAACGAAGACCCAACGCAGCCAAAAATAAATAAATAAATAAATCTATTTTAAAAAATAAGAAAAGGGATATTTCGGGACTTCCCTGGTGGTCCAGTGGTTGGGACTTTGCCTTCCAATGCGGAGGGTGCAGGTTCGATCCCTGGTCAGGGAGCTGGGATCCCACATGCCTCACGGCCAAAGAGCCAAGACATAGAACAGGGGCGGTCTTGTGGCCATTTCAATAAAGACTTTAAAAAATGGGGTCCACATCAAAAAAATCTTAAAAGAAAGAAAAGAAAAGGGATGTTTAAAGAAAAAGAAAAAGCTCTTCAAAATATTAATGAGAGCAGAAATATTTCAACCTAAGAGTTGGAAAATAAAGCTAAGGAGATTTCCCAGAAAGGGAAAGAAAAGATAAGGAAATGGGAAGGAGGTAGGGCACACTACAGGATCAGCCCATGAGTTCCAACATCCAACTGGAAGAAATCCCAGAAAGAAAACAGGAAAAAATGAGATAAAAATAAATAGATAAAATAAAAGAATACTACAAAAAATTTCTCACAACTCAAAGACGCAGGCATCTATATTGTCAGGGCCCACCAACTACTCAGAACAGTGAATGAAAAAAGAAACCTCACACCCAGCCACACCCATTGTGAAATTTCCTACCAGCAGGAATAAAGAAAAGCTCCTAAAGTCTTCTGCACAGAACAGATCACACACCAAGGATAAAATATCACTGTGGCGTCAGATTTCTCAACTGCAACATGGCAAGCTAGTTACAAAATCCACCGTCTTCAAAATTCAAAGGTAGAGTCATTTCTAAAGTAGAATGCTACATCCAGCCACACCATGATCTGGATGTGAGAGAGGAATAAAGGCGTTTAGACATGCATTGAGTTCCCAAGTATATGTTCTCTGTAATATACTGGAGGTCGTTCTGTATCAAATGGAGGGGGTAAACCAAGGAAGAAAATCGTATGGGATTCGGGAAAGAGAAAAATGTGAGAGTGAAGGAACGTTCTAGGACAACAGCTGTGTAACTGACCTGGAGAAGCCCATCCAGCTTGGAGCAGAGGAAGCTTGAGGAGGAACTCTCCAAGGGGAGAATGAAACCGATGGCCCATCTGATGAATCTGAACTTACTGAGAGGGGTTTACATTTCTAACAGAGAGTTTGTGGGTGAACTGGTGCTCAGGAATTAGAAAAGGAGGCACGTGCAGAATGAGGCATTATTAATTCTGGGAAAAACTAAAAGCTGTAAAGGAAAAGACTTACAGTCATATATATTAGGTGGGTGAATATAGATAATATTTATATAGGCATAATACTGAAACATTCCCTTAACAAAAACAGACTGATTTAACTATGCTGAGAGAATTACGGACTGTAAATGTGAGCATGCTGGGGAGACAGGACCCTGTCTTCCTTAGCAGGCAGTCAAGAGATAATAACTGAAACTGAGAAACAAAAACCCAGCAGAATAAGCATCTTATTTAGAAATATGAAAATAAATATCACCGGAAGGGGTGAAAAGATTTAAAGTTGTTGTCTCTGCAAAGTTGGAATCAGGATTGAGAAGGGCCTATTTTCCTAAGAAGATTCGAAAAACACAAACCATAAAGTAAAAGATTGAAAAATTTGACTATATTAAAATTTCAAAATTTTATATAACAAAAATGCCATGGTTAGAAAGACAAGCCACCTCTATAACCAATAAAATAACAAAGGATTAGTATCAAAAACATAAAGAACAGCCACAAAACAGTGGAGGAAAGGAGAGGAGATAAGGATACACCATTCATTAATCCTAACAGTATTACTTACTGAGCACCCACTCTGTGCCAGGCACTATTCTCGGCACTTGGGATATAAATGAACAAAACACACAAAAATCCTTCCCCCTGTGGAGCTGACATTCCAGAAGGGGTGGTCAGACAGCAGATGAACATAAAGTCAAATATATAGAATGTCAAAGGGTAATAAATGCTATGGACCACGTCAGGCAAGGCAAGGGATCTGTGAGGTGGCTGATGGCAGGAATCATGTATTAACATGACGGTCAGGTCAGGCCTCGCCGAAAAGTGAGATGTGAGCACAGGCTTGAAACAAGCCAGGGAGTCTGTTTGGTGGAGATCCGTAGGGGAGAGCAGAAGGGAACAGGGCCACGTCCCATCAGGCACCACAGGCTTTTACTCTGCGTGAAATGAGGAGTATTCAGGTTATGAGCAGAGGTGTGATGCAAACCAACATTCTAAAAGGAACACTAGGGCTACTGGGTTAAGACATCGTGCTGTCAGCTGAACACCAAATGTTGCCAAGGGTGTGGAGAAAGAAGAATTCTCATATACAGCTGGTAGGAGTACAGATTGGCTCCCATCATTTCGGACAGCAAGATGGGCAAACATCCCTAAGTATATTCTCTTCAGAGACTCCTACATATGAACACGGGGAGAAAGAGACAGGAATGTTTGGTATAATACTGTGTGTAATGGTGAAAAACTAGAAGCCTTAACGTCCGTTGACAGGAGAATGGCTAAGTAAATATTGGAACAGTCATACAATGAAATATATAGATGTTAAAATGAATAAACTAGAGCTACACGTATCAACATGGATAAATCCCAAAAATGCAATGTTGAGAAAAAAGCCAAGGTGCAAAAGAACCATACAGTAATATAATTTATATACTATAAAAACATGTAAATATACTATATATGTTTACATGTTTACATATTTACGTGTTTACATACATTTATATAGAGAGAGTGTGTATATGTGGCTACACGTATAAGTAGAAAGAATATAAAACAAGCATGGAAATGGTAAGTCAGGATATTGGTTACCGCTGGAGAAGGATCAAGGGTAGAGCTTTCAGGGAGGGTACACAGAGCTTCACCTATAGCTATGGCTGTAATATATTATCTCTTCAGAAAAAAAAAATGAAGCCATGGCCAATATTAAAATTCGATAAACCTGGGTGGTTAATCCTCAGGTGCTCATTCTATGTTTTTATACTTTCTTTTTTCTTTTTTTTTTGTTTTTATACTTTCTTATGTATTTTTATTAAAAAATGAACCAAAATAAAAAGCTGACTCTATCACCTAACAATACAGAACAGAGACGTCTTGCTTGGGTCACAAAAGGGACTCGAAGGCTCTCAACCTGTGTCTGAATGGCAGGCTGGCTGGGGGATTTACTGAAGCAAGCCCTCCACGAATCACACAGCTGGAAACAAGCAAAAGCAGGGCACTTACTTGGCGAGACTGCGTTCCCATAATCCTTCGGCGCACTCTCCCTGTAGAGGTCCCTCTGTGCTGGGCCCAGACGCTCCCACTCCTCCCAGGTTAGAGACACAGCCACATCCTGGACTGTCACCAACCCCTGAAACAACACAAGACCTCCGTCAGCACCTGCCGTCCCAGGATGGTGTCACCAACAGTGCCAGGATGAAGCCGGACTCCAGAGAGGAGTCTGCGAGCGCTGAGAAACCGAGTCACGACCAACGGAGTCTTTATCAGTGAGCCTTGTACTGATGCGGGAGTTGCAAAGTGACTAAAAACAGAAGCTGGCATTCTCCTGCAATCCTGAAAAGCCTTTCTATGAACTGTCTACACTAACTTGGGGGGAGAGCAAAATATTCATTTGGGTTATACTGCTGTGATTTATCAAAGCAGAATCCTGATGTGGATTGAAAATATACAGGTTAACCAGAGTCCCGAGTTGCAGTGCTGGCTTTCAGATGCTGTTTCCTCACCTGTGAAATGGATACAAAGATCTATCTTCAGAGGAAGGTACCTCACCAACAGCAGTAATGTGTTTTCCCCGAGCCTCTCCTTTCCTTGTAAAGGAAAACCACACTCCGGTGTGTCTCCTCTGCTCTCAGTACTCTGAATATTCACTACAACACTCCTTCACTTCTGACACCAGGTGTGTGCATTTCCACAGGTCAGGCAATTCTGTGGCACCAGCTGGGTGTCCTACGGTTTAACAACTCTGACCCTACCTACCTGGAGATGGTGTGACGTCCCATTAGGTTAAAGGGCTCATGTTTCATATACATCCTAAAGTTCACGCAAAATGTAATAAGGAAAGAACTTATGAAGACCACAGCAGCCCTCACACCTCCATTCCCACCACCAGAACACGTTCACTCCTCACCTGGCGTGAGGTCTCATCAAGCTCTCTCTGTAGAGCCCAAACCAAAGCGGCAGCCTCCTCCCCGCTCTCCGGGCAGTGCTTGCGCACCCAGGCCTGGAGCTCCTGGGGCAGGATGGTCAGGAACTGCTCCAGCACCAGCAGCTCCAGGATCTGCTCTTTCGAGTGCACCTCGGGCCTCAGCCACCGACGACAAAGTTCCCTGAGTCGGCTCAGCGCCTCTTCGGGTCCGGCCACCTCTTGATAACGGAACCGCCTAAAATGCCGTCGGGAAGTTTCGGGATCCGGACAGTCCCCTGGTGGGTCGGACTCCCCACCTCCGGGTGAATCTTCCTCCACTTTCACTATCCAAGGTCCGTCACTCAGGGGCAGAGCAGCGACCCTGCCTTGACTTGCGGTCCAGATCCAACTCATCCTTCTCCTGCAAGTGCGCACTTTCCCGGAGTTCTGCCTTCAGGTGAAATGACAGCAAACCCAGCAAAAAGCCACGGAGCTCATCGGATCTCCCCAAAGCAGCGGCTGCCCACCGTCCCCTCCCTAACAAGCCCCCACCTTGCCCAGCCCCCTCCTACCCGCAGCTACCCCTCCCAGAAGCTGCCAACTCCCGTGACAAAAACCAGCAGGAATAGCCCCAGCAGGAAGTGCGTCCCCGACTCCCTGCTGTGTCCACCCCTCCCGGGCATTTCCGGGGCCTCTCTAGGCTCCCCGGAGGAGTGAGGTGCATCTCGGTGGTTCGCTGTCCTCACCCCTCAGAGATACTCTGCACGAGTACATTTTAATGTGGCGTTTATAGTCCTTAAGGTTACCGAACTAAAGGATATTCTCCCTTTAAAAATGAAGGGGCTTCCCTTCCCTTTCCTTCCCTGGTGGCGCAGTGGTTGGGAATCTGCTTGCCAACGCAGGGGACACGAGTTCGAGGCTGGGTTCGGGAGGATCCTTACATGCTGCGGAGCAGCGAGAGGCCACCGCAATGAGAGGCTCGTGCACGGCAATGAAGACGTAGCCCCCGCTCACCGCAACTAAAAAGAAAGCCCACGCGCAGCAACGAGGACCCAACGCAGCCAAAAATTAAAAATGAATGTCATTCTTTAACACATTATCTGTGAATAAAGTTTTGTAAATTTTGTTTTAGGGAAAGTTAAAGTTCCAACTGTACAATAAGTGGTCATTCATCCACTGGGTATTCATTTAATGCAAGAAAGGTTTGTTGAGTATCTTCTACATGCCAGGCATCGTGCTTGACACTACAGACACAAAACTGGGAAGACATAGTCCCCGTCCTCCGTTGTTCAGTCTCCTAAGGGAGACAGACACTTAAACAAATCCTTGCAGGACAGTGTGGTAAATGCAGTACTTTGAGGTGTATGCAGTGTCCAAATGGAGAGATCAGATGCAAACATGTGACAAGTTTAACCAGAGGTGGAAATAATCAACCATGCCTAATGGAGAGGGTACAGTGAAAGACTTCACAGAAGAGATTAAGCTTCACAGAAGAGATAATGCTTAAAGAGTCCATGTGGACTGAGGACATATTTTAATTTAATTTAATTTTAAAAATTATTATTTTAAAATAAATTTATTTATTTTTGGCTGCGTTGGGTCTTCGTTGCTGCACGGGGGCTGTTGTTTGTTGTGGTGCGTGGGATTCTCGTTGCAGCGGCTTCTCTTGTTGTGGAACACGGGCTCTAGGTGCACGGGGTAGTTGCAGCACACGGGCTCAGTAGTTGTGGCTTGCAGGCTATAGAGCACAGGCTCAGTAGTTGTGGCACAGAGGCTTAGTTGCTCCGCGGCAAGTGGGATCTTTCTGGGCCTGGGCTCGAACCCGTGTCCCCTGTATTGGCAGGCAGATTCTTAACCACTGTGCCACCAGGCAAGTCCCTTTAATTTTAAAATGGGTTAAATTTATAGGCAATAAATCCATAGTAGATTGTATCATCCCCTCCAACTTTAGATTTCCTATGCCCAGCTTCCTTGCAATGCTTCACAGTATCCAGGTTGCCAAGGATTTTGTCCTATTCTAAGCCCTACTCCCCTGCTCTATCATTTACTCCCTCTTCCTCACTTCATTTTAAGTATCCGCATGGACACTGCCACCCCACCTCTTCTTTTCTGTGCCAGTGTTCAGAAAAATAAACCATGCAACTGAAATGAAGGATACTATACGTTAGTTTAATATTTACATTAAATCATCTGCATTATTTAACAAATGAAGGATTATCTAAGTTATGTTATGGGTAAATGCATTTAAAATCTCATTTATTTCAATAAGTATTGTACAATTAATGTCCTGATTTATGAATGCAAAGTCCCAGGCAGGGTCAGGATTCCATACGACATATCTGTGGACTAAAGTTTAAATTATAAACTAATGATTTAACCATAGTTTGTGCAAAAGCACAGGCAGTCAACCCCTACATTAGGCTCTAGCAGGTAAGTGGCTGTATTAGTCTGTTGTGATCTGTTTTGATTGGACATTAACAGGACAAAAAAACAGGAAAAGGCAGATTTTTGGGGATTAATTTTTATGTCCCATCCACTTACACAGAAAAAATTCACTACTCACAAGGCTCATATTCATCATTTTACAAATTTAGAGCAACATGTAATACTTTTAAAATATTTATTTATTTGGCTGCGCTGGGTCTTCGTTGCCACGTGCGGGATCTTCTTTGTGGCCTGCAGGATCTTTTAGTTGCGGCATGTGGGCTCTTAGTTGCAGCATGCATGCAGGATCTAGTTCCCTGATCAGGCATCAAACCCAGGCCCCCTGCATTGGGAGCGCAGAGTCTTAACCACTGGACCAGCAGGGAAGTCCCAACGTGTAATAATTTAATGACATAACTTGTCACATGTTTGCATCTGATCTTTCCAGGCGGTTTGAAAGTCCCTGGAGGGCAGAAACTTTGCACAAGTCTACTTTTTCATCTGTGTGGGAATGCTATCACAGTCTGGCAGGAAGTCAAAAGCTCTTTTCCCAGTATTGCAGGACAAGGCTTTGAGTAGGGTTGGGTGGCCAAGGATGGCAAGGGAATTGGACAGAATGCAAATTCACAAATAAGAGAACCCTTTATAGTATAGGCAAATCTAGCTCCAGACAATATCCACCTATATAACTAGTAACGGAATACAGAAGAGAATATCATGTTCTATGAAGGCAGTTCAAGCATTTTTCATCTCCTCCCAGTGAGAGGAGATGTAGGTCTCCTTACTAGCTGATTACCAGTCTGGGCTCCACTAGTTCCTGCTTCTGGCTTGTATGACTGTGGACCCTGATCATGATATAGTGATTTGCTTAGCTCTTATCTCCCTTTCTCCTGTAATGTAACTTTTGCCTTCATCTGCAGAATATCAAGTGCTTTCATCTGCTCTCACTGATATCATTGAATGACATATTTCTCTGTTCCCAATGCCTTTTCTGATGCTTTGTTCAAAAAAGTTAATTGAAGAATGCTAGCTGCCTCATCTTTTAAAAATAATTAAGTGAGGGGAGAAAGTGAGAAAAGGAAAACAGGGCAGGCATAAATAAGATGGAGCCAGGGATAAGATGGGATTAGAAATTGCCCACTGTAAACTGCTGTTTACTGGCAAAAGGTAGCCCACAGTTTGGCTTTGAGAAACCTCAGCAGCCAAAGCAAGAAGAAAACAAGATCAGTTACGTGATTTACAGTGTATCTCGGGTAAAAGCGAACTGCTATAGTGGCTTAGGAGAAATCCAGCTATTCTTGGTACCAAGAAGGAAGAGAAATTTATACTCGTAAGAGCAAAGCTTGGACTTCCCTGGTGGCGAAGTGGTTAAGAATCCGTCTGCCAATGAAGGGGACACAGGTTTGAGCCCTGGTCCCGGAAGATCCCACATGCCACGGAGCAACTAAGCCTGTGCGCCACAACTACTGAGCCTGCGCTCTAGAGCCCTTTCTCCACAAGAGAAGCCACCGCAATGAGAAGCCCGCGCACCGCAACAAAGAGCAGCCCCCGCTCGCCACAGCTAGAGAAAGCGCGCACACAGCAACGAAGACCCAACGCAGCCAAAATAAAAAAATAAATAAAATTAAAAAAAATAAGAGCAAAGCTTAACTTATTAGCATACTTAATTTGCAAGACAAGCCAGGTTACAGTGACCTGGGTATTTTCTGCTTATGCCTCTGAAAATCATAAGCAAAACTTAAATTGTTGCCCCAAATTGATATGAAGTAACCGCTAACCAATTCCCTTTCATTTAAGAAAATTCTAATATTGTAACCAATCGCTGTGAAGAATAAACAGTCACTGCCTCCACACTATATAAGATATTTTAAAACAATATACTTCTGAGCCTCATTCCTTGTTTTGGTTTGAATGCTCCCAGTTTGCTAACTGTCTTTTTGGTGTGTGAACAATAAACTTTTACTAATTACCACTTCAGGGATTCATTGGTTTTACTTTTTTTTTTTTGTCTGAACTTTTGACGATTCTAAATGTAAAAAGGGAAATACAGATACTACATTGCACCAAACATACCGCAGTGTCAATTTAAGCGTCTCCAGGTCTCTCTGGAGATAGTAGGGGATTTTCTGCATTTCTTCATTCCCATAAGGTAGACCATGGCGCGAGCAAGGCATTCTCAAAACTCCATCCCTGATTTGAGTGAAAATTCACAACCTACGCTAAAAAAATAACGCCTGGAGTATCCAAGGATATATGCCACTCAGAGTGGAGTCGGTGAGCCTCATTCATCTTCATCACTTGTAAGACAGTGACTCTTGTGCCTGTCGAAGAGCTTTGCAAACGGATACAAAAACGAGACTATTAAAGATGGGATCCCGAGAGGGTAAGTTGCTTATCTCTAGTGAAAATCTGTGCTTCGCGGCTCCTCTTGCTGCAACCTGTTGGCTTCGGAGTTACTATGAACCTCTAATCCCAGCACCCGGCCCTTCTACCCAATAAATACAGACGTCGCCGTTAAAAAAAAAAAAGGATGGGATCCCCTTGGCTAGAAAGGCCCTGTACAGACGGCTCCTCTCACTTTGCAAGGATGCAGAGCTCCAGCCCCTACTCTCCCCAGCCCGGAGGGGGGACTCTCTCCCGACGCGCTCAGCCTTCCACTGGGGTCGCCGAGGAAACGCCTCCCTGCTCGCCCGCATTCTGATAGGCCCACAAGACTGAGGCTGAGTCACGGCCCTATTGGCTGGAGGGCGCGGCCCGCGCGAGGCTTCCTGGGAGATGTAGTCCCTGGAGCCGCTGGGGACTCAGGGGTCTGACCTCAGAGGTTTCGGCCGCCTGAGCTGACGACGGTTGTAAAGCGGTGGGTGTGTCTGGAGACGGGGTGAGGGGAGTGGCGAGGATTCAGGTGAAGAAACCGAAGAGTCCATGAAAGAGAAGTGAGGGTTGCGGGCTCGCAGAAAGGTACGGACGTACTTCGAACTGGGGCGCAGAGCGTTGGGGGTGAGGGAGCGCAAGTTCCACGGCCAATCAGACACTAGCAACTGTTGTCTTAGCAAGCGCTCCAGACACCTAAGACCCCGCCCCCTGCCCCCACTCTAAGAAAAGGGACGGGCTCGGGCTGTTTAAATGGCTGTGGGGTTGGGTGGCGAAGAGGGTGGCTGGGTTTTCTCCCCGGCTCTAGCGTTGCTGTACTTGCGGCTCGGTGGGCGGGGAATGGCCGCGTTACTGGAGGTTGGACTGGGATCCCGGGCCGGCGCCTCATCTCCCCGCCGGTTGGCCCACAGCCCCTCTGGGGCGGGGCCTGGGGCGGGCACTTTCCTCCCGCGGTGAGGCGGGGACCTCCGGGATTCCTAGAGAGGACTCGGAAGTGCTCTCGGGGGTGGGATTTATGGCTCTACCCGCCGGTCAGGGAAAGCTTGGACTTGCTTACTTCCGGCGAAGAAGTGTTGCGAAGTGTCGGCTTCGGCTTTCTCTCTGTTTGTAAGAAGAAACCCGTCTTCCCAGCCTTGGCTGCGGGAGCTTGGTCTTCCAGGGGAGCTCCCCGGGACTGTGGCCTTGAGGAAAGGGAATGGCCTTTGTGTACAGACGAGGGTCCTGTCCCTAACCTTGACCGGGCCGGTTTCTGTGGATCGGGGTCAGGAGCGATTGTGGGCAATCCAGGTGCAAAATCTGTACTTAAAACCTTGGCTCTCTTCGGGACCCATGAAGTTTCCCGTTGGTCTGTCAAGCTCTTAGGGATTGAGGGACAGGACGAATTTTGACCATTGTAATGTTTTTGACTTCTGTTCTGACTTAAGTTTGGCTTGTGGTAGAGAGAAGGAGCGGCTGCGTCTGGACTAGTTAGTAAGTCTCGTCTTGTTATTTACATAAAATTTAATGTTCTTCACCACAAAAATTGTATTTCATGAGGCCGTATGTCAGAGTTTTATTGCTCTCCTTTACACTTTTTAAATGTTGGAAATATTCTCCGTTGGTCATTATTTTGTGGGTGGAGTGATGGCTGTCTTGTAATTTTTAAGGAAATTACTCTGTTGGGTGATCATCTTTAGGATAGATGACCTCTTTGTCATCTCTTTGCTAATAACGATTTCCAATATATCAGTAGGTTGCACGCTAAGGAAAGTGTCCTTCAGAAGATCTCAAAGAGCAGAAAACAAGTTTGGTCCGTGTAACCCAACTTACCTGGAGAGAGATCCCTCTGAGTTGGAATGATAATGACAGGATCTGGGGAAGTTATAGACTTAGACCCTCCCGCGGAGACTTCACCAGAGCAAGAAGACCTTCTGATAGTGAAGGTGGAAGAAGAAGATTGCACCTGGATGAGGGAGTACAATCCGCCCGTGTTTGAGACTTTCTACCAGCGCTTCAAGCACTTCCAGTACCATGAAGCGTCAGGCCCCCGGGAGGCCCTTAGCCAGCTCCGGGTGCTCTGCTGTGAGTGGCTGCGGCCCGAGCTGCACACCAAGGAGCAGATCCTGGAGCTGCTGGTGCTGGAGCAGTTCCTGACCATCCTGCCTGAAGAGTTCCAGACCTGGGTGAGAGAACATCACCCGGAAAATGGAGAAGAGGCTGTGGCCGTGGTAGAAAATATAGAAAGAGAACTAGAGGAACGCAGACAACAGGTGAGTGAAAGAGGAGACCTTCGGGCAATGAGGAAGGAGAGGAAGAGAGTTGAGGAGCTGCTGAGCAGGGGTGAGATCCTGAGCGCCCTGGTGCTTCATTCATATTCTTTTGTTCTCCTGGGATTAGGTGCACTGTGGAGATATCCTGCCACTCCAGCAAAGAGAAGCAGTATGCAGTTTGTTAATCTGGAGAAGACAGTCTGCGATTTTATTTCAATTTTAAATTACTGTATTTATTTTTTGAGTGGTGACATAATACAAAATTCAAAATGTACATAAGGTTATAATGAAAAGTAAGTGTCCCTCCCACCCCTAATTCCCCAGCCGCCAGAGTTCTCCTCACCAGAGGCGGCCATTGTCCCATGATACCTGTCTATCCTTACAGAGATACACTGTATTCTGTGTATATTAGAGTATATGTGTATGACTTGTTTTTTAAAAAACACAAATGTTTTCACATCATTGTGCACTTCTGCCTCTTGCTTTTTTTCTTATAGTATATCCTGGCTTGTTCTATGTTAGTGCAAAGAGAACTGCCTCACTCTTTGAAACTGCATTGTGTTCCATTGTATGGATGTACCATAATTTAACTCCTGTTGAAGGCCATTTATGGTGTTCCTTTAGATTGTTTCTGAATCTTTACTGCAACAGACTTTGCTGCAATAAATATCCTTTATATACATCATTAGTTGTAGAATCAAAACTCAGAAGTCAAATTGTTGGCTCAGAGCCCGTACGCATTGCATTTGTAGTTTGGACAGCTGTTGACAGATTGCTGTCTGCAGAGGTTATACCAGCTTATATTCCCAACAGCCATGTATGAGAGAAATTTTTTGCTTGCAGCCTGATAACACGATGTTATCCAACTTTTTGATTACTGTCAATCTGAAACATGCAATATTTCTGTGCAATTTTAATATGCATTTTTTCTTATGAGTGAGTTTGATCAGTGTACATATTTTAGAAGGCTGTGCATATACCCTTTTCTGTGACCTGTTTATATTAACCTGTTAGAAAAAGTAAGCACTGTGTCTGCCATCTGAGTTGCAAGAGTTATTTTCCCGCTTTGTTGTTTGTCTTTGCTTATGGAGATTTTTGCTTTGCCGGGTTTTTTTATTTTTATGCAGTCAGTTTAAATCTTTTAATTTATGGTTTCTGGGAATTGTGCCATAATTAGAAAGGCCCTCTCCACTAGAGTATTATAAGAAACTTATCGTTTCTTCCCCACGTTTTTGTTATGGTTATTGTTGTTTTTGTTTTACCCTTTGAAATGATAGATCCATCTGGAATTCATTTTGGTGTAGGGTGTTTGGTGTGGTTATAGCTTAATTTTTTTTCCAGATGTCTGTCCAGTTGCCCCAGCAACTTATACCGCAATCCCTTTTTTTTTCCTTCTCTGATTAAAATGCCATCTTGATTACATACCAGATTTTTACGTGTATTTGAGTCCATTTCTGGTCTTTTTATTCTATTTTATTGATCTTACTGTCTGTTTACATATCAGTATTTCAGTTATCTGAGTTATGTAAAGTGTTTTGGTCAATAGGTCTGCCCTCCCCCTTCCAAATTTTTTTTTCAATATATTTTCTTTTCCATATGAACTTTAGAATTATTTACCTTCTACCACTCCAAAAATCCTGTCGGTATTTTTTGCTGGGATTGCATGAAATCGGATGTTAATTTAGGGAGGTTCCGTATCTTTACATTGTTACGTCTTCTTGTCCTTTCTTACTCATTTATCACCTGACTCTGTCTACCTCCCTCTTGTTGCTAGGCTCACATTTCTGAAACTTTAATTTTTTTTTTTTTTTTTTTATAGCAAAGAAACAAAAGTCATGGGATCCTAGGTGTACAAGACTTTGAAGCTAGTTAGAGAATTTCCCTCATTCTTCAGAGCCATTGCCCTTCAGTGTAAGGTACCAGTCTCATTATTCTTCCCCTCTGGGTCAGGGGTACTTCAATACTCCAGAACATCCTCAGGCTCTTCAGCTGGGTTAGCTCACTCCATGAGGCAAGAGGACAGCAGAGGGAGTTGCTGGGGACCCGCCGCCAGACCCTGCAGCTGAGCTGAATAATTGTCTTGCAGACCGGAGTGTTTGAACCTTTCTATTGCTTCTGTCAGGACAAGAAGTAAAGGTTCCTGGTGCCATCTGGTTATTCCTTTTTTAAACCTTTTTGGGACATTAGCGGACAAACCTTTCCCTACTTTTTTATGGTAATATTCAAAATCATAGTTTAAAACAGAAAGCATTTTTAAATGGATGACTTACAGCAGATATTACACATTGACCCCTGTCATTGGGATATGCACCCCATCTGTGGAAGGAGCACAGAGATCATTTCTTGATGGTAGGTCAGGGATCTGAGGCCCAGAGAGGGGGGTTTTCCTGAGGGCCTGCACAGCTCACTGTTTGCCTTTCTCTCTGCCTGCCCTCTGTATCCCTGGCATTGTTTCTCACCTTTATCTCCAGGTAGTTCTTGTCTCTAGCAAGCCTTTTCCCAGGCTTTATCCTCTACCCCTCCTCCTTGGTTTCTCTGTCCTACTCTCAGGGGTCCTCAAGGGCTGCTTTGCTTCTTCGTTGCCCAGGAGCCCTTTGACGTACTTGGCATCATCTTAACTCTTGTCCTGAGCAGGTCCACAAGGACACACACACTTCCGTGTAGAGTCATATTTGCCACAACTGTGCTGCCTCTGCCTCTTAATGTAATACCCCTGTGCCACGTGTTGCCACTACTGGGAGAGTTAAAACTGAAAGTGCGTTGAAACGTAAGGGACGGTGGCGGGGTTGGGGAGGGGAGGGCAATTCTATCTCAAAGCCGGATCTTATTACCTGCTAGGATGGCACTGAGCTAGTACCTTCCAGAAGAGGCAGATTTTAGAGACCGGTTGTGTACCCTAGGGTTGTGCAGGAACAAAGAGCAGAAAGACGGAGACACACCGCTCTTGTGGTTGGTCTGTCCTACTTGAACCTGGTCGTCTGGGGCTTTGAGGGTGACTTCCTGTGTCCTGTGTTGACCTTTCCAAGCTCGTTTCTCACTCTCTCCCCCCTTCACTAAACTTGGCCCACACTGGCTTTCTGCCTGGGGGTCTTTGCTTATGTCATTCTGTCTGCCTGGGACACTCCTGACTTTTCCCTCAGCTGGCTTCTTTCCTCTTCTACGTGTTGACTTCAGTGACACTTCCTCAGAAGAGCCTTCCTTGGCCACCCAGTCTAAAGTAGGTCTCATCTGTTTTGCCTCATGGCACCACTTTCTTCTCCTTTTTCACATATAACACAGTTTATAACTGTGTATTTATTAATGTGTCGACATGTCTAATGGAAGTCGTCTTCAACTACAACGTGTTTATGCAGCAATTGGGTAATTAGTCCTGGCTCGTTGTAGATGCACGTGAAATACTTGGCCAAGGAGTGAATGAAAGAGTAACGTGACCCTGCTGGGCTCCTTCGTAGCCTTTCCTGTAACGTGCTGATTGGTGTGACTGTGGTTGTCAGGTCGTTGCGTGTGCTGAAGTGCTTCCTCCGAAGGTCGTGCCGCCTGGAGCCGGGCCCGAGTCCTTCAGTCACCAGCTCCTGCCCGTGGACCCGCAGCCTGAACACGAGCCGCAGAGGCCTCATCTTCGGGAGGAAAACGGTGAGGATCTGGGCTTCAGTGGAGTGGATGTGGGCTCCCTGGCCGTGTGGGTAAGCGGTATCTGTAGAGAGACCTGGGGCTGGGCAGCCTCTCCGCAGTCAGTGGATCTGGAGGTTGGGAAGGGGTGGGGGCCTGGAATCGGGTCCCTGGTCAGCTCGCAGGCTGGCTAGGAGTCGTACCAATAACCAGTGTCCTTCGAGAGCTATGCTGCAGATGACGACAGCTCTAAGTACAGGTACTGTTAAAAGATGTACAGAAGTCTTTTACAAAAGTATTATCATGGTTTTGCAACAGTTTTCCAGCTCTACCTCATTCATTTTGTTGTCCTAAGGCTCAGGTAGGCAAAGCTCTCCCGTTCCTCACTGCACTTCTCGCTGTTCAGCCATTCATGTGAAATCTGATTTTAAGCCATGCTTCACGAGGACCTGTAGAGCGTCTGTTCTCTCTTTCTCTCCTTCCCTCCCTCTTGCCCTCACTGTTATTAACCGGTATGAGATACATCAAGGAAGAAAAGCGGGCAGCTGAGTGTCTCATTTATGATGATATATGTCCACAAGTCTAATATCACTAATCAGAAACTCTTGCTGTCAGATATATTTTAGAACTTAGAATTTTTCAGATTTAGTAAGAGGATCTCATTTACATACAGTGCACTGCCATCAGGATTTGAAGTGTGACCCCATAATCGCACATTAATTTAGTATTTTGGCAGTGAAATGTATGCCTAGTTACAGTAAGTGGATTAAATAAAAACTTCAAATAGCTTCATATCAGTTCTGGTCAGGTTTTGCTGTCAAATTAGTTCAATGGCCAACTTAATGAAAAACAAAAAACTTTTGGTATTTAAAGCTTTGGGATTTTGGAATGTGGAGAAGGAATTGTGAACTCAAATTTCCTGTTTGGCCCCAGCCTTTCTTCCGGGCTCCTCGTAGTGGTTGGCCTTGAAGTCTCACTGCTCTAAGCTTTTCCAGCTTTTCTTTCACTGTGGTAACAGTAACTATTACTTATGTGGTGTTTACTGTGTGTCAGGAGCTGTTCTAAGCTGCTTTATGTGTATGAACTCATTTAACCCTCAGTGTAGTACCAGGAAAAACAGTCTTCACCATTTAACATCTGGGGCCAATGGGTCCTTTCTATTTTTTTTAAAAATATTTTTAAGTCATTTTATGAATACTTACAGAAGAATCAAAAGATAATGAAAAATAAATCTTAAAGGAACTTTAGTAAGAATTAAACCTCTTTGTATCAAGTATGTTTTGATAATATAAAAATCATAAAAAAATGAGAGAATACTGTCGCTCAATACCACCCCTTTAGTAAAATGAATATGTCCTTTTAGCAAGATGGGATGGTCCAGAATCTTGTTGCAAAATATTACGTGATGAAGTCCTTCCTGTTGAATGATCGGATAAGGTGTCATAGCTCCTTTTTGGAATTAGAAATGTAGTGTTTATCATTGTTTCTTGAGTGTGGGAAGATTCATCTAGGATATTGTCATTGGCAGACTCTGTCAGTTTTCTCCTATGCCTTCAGTTTCATACTGTCTTTAGCGCACTGCTCTCTGTGTCATCTTCTCATTCACCTGCTAGTAGTGAAATGTCTTCCACGCACATTTTCTTCTCTTTGTCGATATGGGTGGGTGGAAAGTGAGAAATTCTGAATTCTCGACTGTGGTCAATGAAAGCTAAAAACAGGTGTCAACAGCCTTAAACCTTCCTGAAGATGATGCAGAACTCTGGGGAATGTATTTAATACTTTGAGAACAGTGAAGAACAATGGTTTATTTCACTATTGCCTGATCCTGAATATTTCTTTTATTCTCCCATTTTCTTATAATTTTAGTCTTTTCGTGCTAACATTAAGACTCATTAATGAATAATTAGTAAAAATGAAATAATTCCTAGGATGATGAACTAGAAGAGTGCTTCATGGCACAGGAGATAGAAGATCATTCAGATCCCAAAATGTATCCTAGATTTGTAAAAAGGTCCAATGGATCCGTATGGAAATTACAAAATAAGAGTTTTCTTTTATTTTTTAATAATACTAACATATTCTTTTTGTTCTTCAGAAGACCTCTAAAAGAATAAAGGTCATGTCATTCCAGTCTTTAAAAATAGTTGAAACTGTCCAGAAAAAGAGAACCCCCAAACCCAGAATTGTACCTAGTAGACCTAGCTGGCATTCCAAGGGTTAATGCCCACAGTAACCCCATGGACTAAGTATTATTGTTATTCTCATATTAGAAATTAAGAAGCTGAGGCCCTCAGAGGTTAAATAATTTGTTCAAAGTCCCAAAGCTATTACACGGCAGAGCTGGGATGTTACCCCAGGCAGTCTGGCTGTAAGTCTGCACGTTTACCCCATACTGAGCTGCGCTGCCTGCTTTACCTCCAGGCTCTCCCAGCGCAGAACCGTGTCCCCTTCTGATCCCTGTCATCTTCCTTCACACACACAGTCTCATCGGATCAGGCTGCTCGTCTTTGCTCCCTCAGTGGTGCTTCTCTTCTCTGCCCTGTTAGCCAGACCCTGGCCACTTTCCTTATTCCAACAAAAGGGTTGGTTTGGGTTGGTTTGTTTTACACCCTGGAAGATGCTGCATCCTTCATGCCTTTGATGGCACCGAGAGCTGGCTTTCCATCTCTGGGACTCATTTCATCTTGAGAGGGCCAAAGTTGTTTACTTAAAAGTTAGAAACAACAGGTTTCACAGGAACTTCAAAAAAAATAAGTGGGATTATTTAGAATGTAATTATTCTCATTATTCCAATTATGACTGGAACATAATTACTGTTTGTGTATAGACTATGTTCATCCCTCTCTTTCACGTCGTACTTTGATTGTAACCACACTCCTGGGTTCAGATCCCGTGTCTGTTTTCGGCTTTCATTTCTAACCACGATCTCCTCTATTTTGGGTCTTTGCTCCTTACTTCCCAGTCCTTGGACACAAGCAAGCTACATATGCACATACATCTCTGGGACCGGGGACACCATAGAAAGGTCTAAATCGTCGTGTTAAAGGTTGATACCAGGTGGATCTCCAAGTCAGGGTGCATGTAGACAGATCCGGATGCACCATGAATCTTGGACAGAGGAGAGCAGAGGTGACAGCAGAGGGTCAAATGTTCACTAGCATCTAGAGACCAGCCCCTCCGGGCCTTGCACATGTGATTCACTCTACCCAGAAAGCACCCTCATCCCACCTCATCCCACCCCACCCCTGCTTCCAGAGTCACTTCCTGTGGAAGGGCTTTCCGGGTGCTCCCACCTCCTGCTCTCCACTCTGTAGATGCCCCTGCCTCTGTGTTCCTGCAGGAACTTGGGTGAACTTTGAGGATAATACTCTTTACCCTGTGCCAGGAGTAAAGCTTCCATGTCTGCCCTCCCCATCAGACGGTGAGGTTTTGGAAGGCAAGAATTGTTTTATCTGCCTATTCTTAGAACACACAGAGTAGACTTAATACAAGCTAGTTGGCTGACTATAAATCAACCGCAGTCATTTTTTGAAGGGAGAGAGCGTGATAAGGCCTTGCTGATCAAAGTGAGGTCCAAAGCGCTGCAGCACAACCAGCATCACCTTCGAGCTTGTTAGAAATGCGGAACATGGGGGCTGCCCTGGAACACCTGAGGCAGAGTCTGCCCTGTACCAAGACCCCCAGGGGTTTGTTTGCACATCAGAGCTTGGGAAGCCCTGGCTCTAGGCAGCGCTTCAGCTTCACGGAAGAGTGGGCCTTTGCAGGTTCTTTGAGGTGACTAGGTTTGACCTGGGCAGAGCAGAGAGCATCCTTTATAGGGGAATGGTACCATCCCCAGTCAGCAGCAGGATTCGCCTGACCAACACAGGCAGTCTAGTTTTTCTCAGGGGAAGGGTGAGTATAGGGTAGGTGTGGGGGGCCCAGAATGTAGAGTGTCTTGAAGGCTGAGCAGAAGAATTTGGTCTTGATGCCACAGGGCGCCATTGTGGATCCTTGAGCAAAAAGCGGAACATGATGACAATTGGAACTGGGTAGAGGGATTCTCACTGACACCTCTTTTTCTCCCCCCCTCAGCCCTTCCTGCTCTCCAAGTTCCCTCCCTTCCCCTGAAGGACAGCCAGGAGCTGACAGCCTCACTTCTCTCAGCTGGGTCCCAGGTGAGCCGGTGTCCCTGTGCCCACATTGAGGACCCACGTCTGATTTTGGACAAGTAGCTGCCTTAAGCCTGAGTCTTTATCAGGGTTCTGTCTCTTTAACCAGAGACCGGGCCCATCTTGGGTTTGTGCTTTTCTGTCTTTTTCTGTTCTGCTCCCCCATCCTCTGTGAAGCACAGTCCCTCCCCTTTTTCTTTCCTTAAGGCTCCCAGTTCCTCCCCTCGCTCCAAATTTGAACCTAGGGAATGGGAATTTAGTGGAGATCTCGTGTTTCAGAAGTTGGTGAAAATTGAAGATGTGGCTGACGTGGCTGTATCCTTCATCCTGGAGGAATGGGGACATTTGGACCATTCCCAGAAGTCCCTCTATAGGGATGACAGGAAGGAGAATTATGGGAGTATTACTTCTATGGGTAAGAATGATTTCGTCTGCATGGATTAGGACATCTTCATTTTGTTATTAAGAATATTTATAGCACATTCTGTAAAAGCATGTATGTTTTAATCACTGTGACTTTGCGTATTTTTTTTTTTGTCTGTGAAAGAGTAAATCACCCTTCTCTCTTTTTTTCTTTCTTTTTTTCTTATTCAGCTTATTCTGATTATCTCCATCATAATAAGAGTAAAATTGAGGACTGATAATGCTTTGGGGATAGTATTCGCAATCCAGCAAATGTTATATTTAGCTTAAGACTAACAGGATTGGATCCTAACAGAGTTGTAGTAGTGATTGTACTCTGTTCCTTGACAAACTGAATCATTGTTAACTGAATATTCTCATTTGTGAAAGCATCTCAGACTTTGCTGAATAACCGTTCATTGAAGTAGTTATTACTGTGTCTCAGTAGCATTCATTCTTTTCCTTTCCTCTCACGCATGGGTGGCAACTTGTTCACTCTATTACCATTCTCACATCACCGGTACTTGTTTTATGACGTTTGCCTTGGCATCTGCATTTTACATGTCTTATCCCTTCTTGAATTTTGCACCCCAGATAAGATTTTGAACCTATTGCTAAGTTACGATCTTGGAAACTAATATTTGATTGTGCTGCCTGGAGCAATTGTGAAAAATCTCAGCACTGTGGCAGACATTTTGAAGCTTATGAATTTTATCTTCTTTTGAGTGAATTCTTTTGGAAGAATCACTGTCAAGCACACTATATCGATCACTATCAAGTAGACTTTAGATGGAATACATATACTCTAATGCCAAATTTCTTTTGAAAAACATTATCTCAGTTTGTATCGTTAAGGGTTTAGTTCACGCACAGGCTTTTATTTAAAAAGTAAAATTGACTTCTCTCTCAAATTTTCCATTTCCTTTATTACTGTTGATATATATTTGTGTTTTCTTTGATTTAGTTGCATATGCCCTCTGCTTGTTTATCTATTGGGATCTTAGTGGTGGTCTCAAGGAATTATTTATGTAGTATAAATATTATCATATTTAATGCAAATTTTTTTCATTCTCTTTTAAAATTAATTTCAAATACCTTTCTTGTCTGATTTGAGTTGATTAGTATTGTTTTATCTTTTTCAATTACTTTATAGGTATTTAATGGGTTTCAGAGTTGCAGAACTTGGCGCAGTTTTTCTGTACCATTCTCCAAGGGGTTTTGAATTGTTACTTTTCTGATTTTTTTTTTTTTGGCCGCACCGCGCGGCATGCAGAACTTCCCAGCCCAGGGATCAAACCCGTGCCCGCTGCCATGCAAGCGTGGAGTCTTAACCACTGGACCGCCAGGGAAGTCCTGATTTTTTTTTTTTTGGCCGCACCGCGCGGCATGCAGAACTTCCCAGCCCAGGGATCAAACTCGTGCCCGCTGCCATGCGAGCGTGGAGTCTTAACCACTGGACCGCCAGGGAAGTCCTGATTTTTTTTTTTTCTCATTATTCATCTTTTTCTTACAATATCTTTACAACTTGAGTAAACTCTTCTACCCTAAGAACATGTTCGGTGGTTTCTGCCTCTTCAGCTTCTCTGGGAAGACCACATTCGAGAATTTTCATCCTGTGGGTTCCTAACAGCATCAGAGGTGGTCACGATTTTTAAAGTATCCATCAAATTTAGAAGTGAGATTTTTAAAAATTAGTGAATGAATCGTGGAGACAGCCGTTTCAATGGAGTGGCTGGGAAGTTGGAGAACAAGAGACAGTTTCTTGGAAGATTGCACAGGAGAGAATTTGAGAAAGCTATTGTAGATAAACTTTCAAGAACATTGTCTGTGAAGGCGAAGCAAAAGAGGGCTGGTCACCGACGGCGTACCTGGTGTAGATGGATGGGTGGTTTTTGTATGTTGTCTTTGTTAACGGGAGAAGTTTTAAGCACACTGAAATGTCACTGGGCGAGGGCTGGTGGGGAGTGAGTATGAAATGCTAGAGTGAGGAAGTCCCTGGAAAACAGAATGGCCTGGTGAGGCCCCTTCGGGAGGAAAGATTGACCTCGGTGAGTGGGAGGGTCAGCTCTTCTGCTGTGAGGCAAGGGGAGGACGGGAGAATCAGGCTGCCAGCACGCTGACACTTGTGGTTGTAGGATGTCCAAGGAGGTCTTGACTGGATAGTTTAAACTCTCCCTGGAATAGGAGACAGAGTCACCTGTTGCGAGTGAGCAGGTGATGGAGTGGGTGGTGGAGCAGAGGTTTGAGTGCAGCGAGGACTTTGGTTCGCACGCACGTGGTAAAAATTATCCGAATAGTTTAAGTGGGTTTAAAGTGAGAAGTGAATCTCCCGACCCTCAGTCCCTCCGTTTCCCGCACAGAGGCAGTGACGGTTAGTTAAGCTTCCTGATTGCATCTCTAGACACAGTGTGTGTGTAGGCAAGTTTGTGCCAGAACACTCCTTTATTTTTAAATACAGTGATCTATCTTGGAGATCACGATGAAGACGTTTTGATGTAGCTGCTGAGAAGAATGAGTGGGAAACTAGCCAGCCTTAGAAATGTAGGATGCCAGTGTGAGGTACCAGTGAGGTTGAAAAGCGTGAATTTGTAAAGCACCGAATCTGCTGATTGGGTGTTTTGGAACCAACTCCCTCCTCACCCCCCCGCCCCCAATGCATTACTAAGCAGCCGGGCATAGTGTTGAACAAGGAACACAGCTCTCTGTCAGACATACACATAAATCAGGAGAATCAACAGAAAGCTCCTCATGTACTCAGAGAAGGGGAAGGGAAAGAGGAAAAAAACAAACCTGTAAGCCGACTGGTATCTCAGCCTGTATCATCACCTTCTCTGGAAACGGGCGATTGTGAATAGTCCCAAAGAGATACATGGAGCTCATGTGATTTTTTTCAAATTCACCCCTGGAAAAAAGAAAGCCATGAGCTTATTTGCCTTGCTGAACGGGAGAGCGCTCTAATAAGAATAAAATGTGTGGACATAAGTAAATGAGAGTAAAAGAAAAAGAAATATTGTGATAGCTGAGATTACTTGCCTAGTTAAATGCAGGAGGAAAAAACATCTAAAAAGTTTGGTTTTGTGATAGAGTTCTTTTGTTTATGTGTTTGTTTCCACTCTTAAAATGTCTTTTTAGGAAGAGAATTAAGTAAAAATAGTTAGAAAATAAATTTAAAGTTGCCTTCATGGTACAAGAATTACAACTTCTCGCTATATCAAAAAAAGGATAGTAATAGTATCTCCCTCAAAGGGTCATTGTAAGGATTGAATGCCATAAAACTGAAAAGCACTTGAAGGCATAGTGCCTGGTCCATAGTACACACTCTGCAAACATTAGTGCTTAATACCATTTTTATGTAATGTTTGAAAATTACTTTTCTTTCTACAAAACAGCCTTACTGGAAAGTTCTCAGTAGGCCATGATCTATCTATCCTTTAAAAAGCATTCCCTATTTTTTGTTAACTACTGAAGGTTTGTCCTCGCAAACTATATTGAATGTCAGTGTTTTGAGTGGAGTACATACTGCTGATCCAGTTACACGGGGAACCGATTGCAGCCTCTTAAATGTCTCTGTTCGTCAATGACCACTGAGTGGTGAGCTAGCTCTCGACAGTTGTAGGACTTCTCTGGGTACAGAAAGAACGCCTTTTCCCCTTTAGACTAATTCACACCAAACTGAGATTCTTTGGGGATTGAAAAAGCTAGAAAGATCCTCTTTCTTCTCCAGGCTATGAATAAACAAGAAGAGGAAGGTGAGGACTGGGTTAGCTGCATCACCCAGTATCAGATTTTACTGAGAACAGTTGACTTGGCACAGGTGTTCCCAAACAGGTACTGTACGGATGTACTGTACCCAGAGGATGTGATTGTCATTAAATGGAATGACTGCTCTCCCAGTCGCATCCCCTTGAACCATTCTTGCCGGCTCTGTCTTCCCTAACCTGCCTCAGTTTCCTGCTTCAGTGTTCTTCATCCCATCCCTGTATTGTGAAGTCATTTTGCAGATGGCTTTACAAAGTCACGCCTTGCTTGCACGTGTTGGTTTCATGTAATTATCCGCTATTTCTGAATGCGGGGAATAAGCTAATGTTTCCATTTTCCCTCTATTATCTCAGATTACGAGTCCAGGAACGACAACGTGGAACTGATGGTAAAGCAGATTTCTGATGAAGCCGAATCGCCCTGGATGACCTCAGGAAGCCCTGAAAGAAATGTCCCCCCGAGTCAAGAGTTTGGAGGAGTTAGCGACCCTCACAGCGTGGTAGAAAGGTGGCAGGTCAACCCCCCCATGGGGAAATCAAGGCAGACCCCTTCCCAGAAAAGAGACCTCGGTGCCATCACAGACGTGAACCGGAAGCCAAACACCAACGGCGAGAGAGGACACCGATGTAACGACTGCGGGAAATTTTTCCTTCAGGCCTCCAACTTCATCCAGCACCGGCGAATCCACACGGGAGAGAAACCGTTTAAGTGCGGGGAGTGTGGGAAAAGCTATAACCAGCGCGTGCACCTCACCCAGCACCAGCGTGTGCACACCGGCGAGAAGCCTTACAAGTGCCAGGTGTGCGGGAAGGCCTTCCGTGTCAGCTCACACCTGGTCCAGCATCACAGCGTGCACAGCGGGGAGAGGCCCTACGGCTGCCCCGAGTGCGGGAAGAGCTTCGGGCGCCACTCCCACCTGATCGAGCACCTCAAGCGCCACTTCAGAGAGAAATCCCAAAGATGTAGGTGTGAGCAGTTTGTCTTCGGAGCATAAACGAGGCAGAAATTGCCTTATCAGCTTAGAACTATCGGACAGATGGGCGGTGATCCTGGCAGCAGTGGCAGGAAGGGACAAAGAGTTACCGTCTATTTTATTATCACGTACTTTATGGGGTTTTTAAAATTTTTATTTTTTTACTGAAGATAGTTGATTTACAGTGTTGTGTTAATGGCTGCTGTGCAGGCGAGATTCAGTTATACATATATATACTTCTCTTTTTGAGATTCTTTTCCATTATGGTTTATCATAGGATATTGAATATAATTCTCTGTGCTCTACAGTAGGCCCTTGTTGTTTATCGTTCTCTACATAATAGTTTGCATCTGCTGATCCCAACCTCCCAGTCCTTCCCTCCCCCACCCCCCTCCACCTTGGCTGTTCTCTATGTCTGTATCACTTGTACTTTAATTAATTGTCAGATTAGTTGGCAAAACTCTATGCCCTCCCCGCCATCCCCACAACTTCTCTTTCCCCAGAGGTGCTGCTCTCAGCAGTCTTACCTGTTTCTTCTGATAATTCCACATTTTAAAATAATACGGCTGTTGCTTGACCCATGAATTTTAGACATTATCTGTTGACTCTCTGTTTCGTAAGTGAGGACTTTGGCTCTCTTACATGCTTCTTCCCTCTTCCCCCTTTTCCCAATTTAGTTATTTCACTTACTTTAAAATGCTAAAGTAATAATAGTATGGTTGACCCTTGAAGAGCAGAGGGATTAGGGGTGCTGACCCCCTCGCAGTCCAAAATCCACATGTAACTTTACAGTCAGCCTTCCGTATTGCTGTTTCACATCCTCGGATTCAACCAACTGTGGGTTGTGTAGGACTGTAGTACATATTTATTGAAAAATACCTGCATATGAGCGGACCTTTGCAGTTCAAACCCGTGTTGTTCAAGGGTCAACTGTACAGGAAGTTCGGGGGAAAGAAAGTGGGAGGGGAAAAAAATCACCCATAATCCCACCATCCTAACTAGCAGAACTGTTTCACTTAGTGTGCCTCCATTTTTTGTATAAGCCTTTTCTATATAGGGCTACTCATAGGGTGCAATCAGATATTAGACACACACGTTTTCCAGCGTTGCTTGGCCCTCCTGTTTGTTAGTTTTGACAACCTGGCATTGTGTAGAGACATCATGGTCTACTCAACTGTTCCCCAGCTGAAATTCTAATTTTTTTTCCCTTTTGTCCTGATAACTGTGCTTATGCCTTGTTCGCTACTTGGGGATATTTCCTTATAATAGATGCCCAGAAGTGGGACTAGTGGATGAAAGGTCAAGGACATTTTTATGGTTCTTGATACATATGGCCAAATTGCTTTTTAAAACAATTATACCACATATGAGAGTATCAGTTGTACTAAATTTCTTCCAGAACTATCAAACTTTTTTTTGTTGTTGTTAGCAAATTGTGTAAGCAGAAGAGAATTCTTTGCTGTCTTCATTTTCAGTAATTTAGTTATGAATCAGGCTGAGTAATTTTCCTGCTGGTACTTATTTTTTTATCTGCTCACATGACTTCTGTAAGGATACGATCACTGTAAACTGTGCTGTGAACTTAAAGGCTTTTATTAATATTCTTCAGAAAACTCGAAGACTGGCCAAAGTGTTTATTTTATTTTATTTTTTTTTTGCGGTACGCGGGCCTCTCCCTGTTGTGGCCTCTTCCGCCGCGGAGCACAGGCTCCGGAAGCGCAGGCTCAGCGGCCATGGCTCACGGGCCCAGCCGCTCCGCGGCATGTGGGATCCTCCCAGACCGGGGCACGAACCCGTGTCCCCTGCATCGGCAGGCGGACCCCCAACCACTGCGCCACCAGGGAAGCCCAAAAGTGTTTATTTTTAAATTACGCCTTTGGTGTCCCCAAGCCCAGCTACTTGTCATTCACATTAACAGCTGCTGTCACCTATTCCAACATGGAATAGAAGCTTATGAAGCTCATGGTGTCTTTATGGCCTGGGTCGAGCTCAGCTGTCTCCTCAGCCAGTTCGATCCCTTTCTCCTTGGCGACTGCCTCTTGGGGGAAATCCATCCAATAGCACTCCGAACCTGGGAAGCAACTGCTTTAAAATAGGATCTTTTATATCTTCCCTGTAATTGTTCTTCGGCCTAGTTTCCGAGTTAATACTTCTCGCATTTTTTTGATCGAAGGAGGGATACTTTGTGTGCTCATCCAGCTGTATTTATGGAACGCCTCCAGTGCCTAGGTGCTTGGGATTCAGCAGTAAGCAGAACAGACACTGTCCGTGCCCTCTTGGAGCTGACGGTCTGATGGCAGGAGCATTCCCAAAGAAGTGTCAGGTGCCCTGGGAGGGAAAAGGAAGCTGGGGTGTTGGCTAAGGGCATAGAGCAGAGGTTGATGTGTCGCCCATCGTATTGACAATATTTTCTACTGGCTCATTTCTCTTTTTTCCTGGCTCCCAGTCGGGTATTCTTCCAACTCTGTATCCTCTTCATACTCCTTTCTTCTAGTTTTCATCAGTTCTCACTGTTCACTTGTGTATCTTCATTTTTTAAATTTATTTTTTATTAAAAAATTGTGTTTTGGCTGCTGCCACGCAGTTTGCAGGATCTTAGTTCCCCGAACAGGGGATTGAACCTGGGCCCACGGCAATGAAGGCACGGAGTCCTAACCACTGGACTGCCAGGGAACTCCCCACTTGTGTATCTTTGTTCTGTCTCATTCTGTCTCCCTGACTCCACATTTCCTACCTCCTCTCCCATTTCAGAATTCCCTTCTCTCTTTCCTATGTAATAAAAGTGTCTGGCTTTCCCCTGTGATTGCCTAACCTCAGTCGTTCTCACCACCCTCCCGAGTAAGCTTTCTCTTCATTGTGTTCTTTTCCCTGAACAGGCACCGAAAGGTTCTTTTCTGTTAGCATCAAGCACATCCATGCACCCTTCTCCCCGCCTTTGTTACTCCTATTACATCGTAGTTTCATTTGATTATCCTCTTTTGCCTGATAGTTTGTTTTTCTTCTGTAAAAGAACTGATAACATTTGTGTTTCCTCTTTATCTTTTCAGGCAATGATAAAAGAAGTAAGAATACAAAATTGAATGTTAAGAAGAAAATTTCAGAATTTTCAGAAGCAGACATGGAACCAACAGGAATAATCCCAAGAAATGTTTCTCAGGTTCAAGAGTTTGGAGAAGGCCACGAACACCAGGGCAAATTGGATAGAAAGCAGGGAATTCCCATGAAAGAGATACTAGGACAACCCTCTTCAAAGAGGATGAATTTCAGCGAAGTCACGTATGTCCACAAAAAGTCCTCCACCGGAGAGAGACCGCATAAATGTAACGAATGTGGGAAAAGCTTTATTCAGAGTGCACATCTTATCCAGCATCAGCGAATACACACCGGGGAGAAACCGTTTAGGTGTGACGAGTGTGGGAAGAGCTACAATCAGCGTGTACACCTAACTCAGCATCAGCGGGTCCACACTGGGGAGAAGCCCTACACCTGTCCCTTGTGCGGGAAAGCATTTAGAGTGAGGTCCCACCTCGTTCAGCACCAGAGTGTGCACAGTGGGGAGAGGCCCTTTAAGTGTAATGAGTGCGGGAAAGGCTTTGGGAGACGTTCACACCTTGCTGGGCATCTCAGGCTCCACTCGAGAGAGAAATCCCATCAGTGTCATGAATGTGGAGAAATCTTTTTTCAGTACGTTAGCCTCATTGAACACCAGGTGCTCCACATGGGCCAGAAAAATGAACAAAATAGCATCCGCGGGGAAGCGTACAGCTGGAACTTAACGGTGATTGAGGATAAGAAGGTTGAGTTGCAAGAGCAGCCTTATAAGTGTGATGTGTGTGGCAAAGCCTTTCATTACAGTTCGGAGCTCATTCAGCATTACAGAACTCATACCGCAGAGAAAACCTATAAATGGGATATGTGTAGAGAAAGCGTTGGCCAGTGTTCCCACACAAAACAACATCCCAAAAGCTATTCCAACCTGAAAGCCCATCAATGTAAAGAATGTGGCAGAGGCTTTGCTCTGAAGGCACATCTTAATCAACATCAGAGGATCCATACTGGTGAGAAACCCTTTCAATGTAAAGAATGCGGAATGAGTTTCAGTTGGAGTTGTAGCCTCTTTAAACATCTGAGAAGTCACGAGAGGACAGATCCCATAAATACCTTAAGTGTCTAGAGGTTTCTATCGTAGAACAGCTCTTACACGATTTTAGAGAAGCCTTCCTGAAGACAAACCCTACTCCTATAACGAATGTAATAACTTCAAGCATCTCCTCCAACTTAACCATCAAACCTATGGATCTGTTGAGATCCTTCAGTTAGAACTTAGGACACTGGAGCATCCACAGCAGATAGATAGCTGCTTTTCCACTGAGAAATGCGTTCGTTTGCATCTTCAAGCTTGAGAGTCTAGACAGGAGAGAACCTAAGGATACAGTGGATGAAGGGAAGCCTTCAGATGGCACTCATTCTTCATGCGACTCTCAGAACATTGACAGTGGGAAAAGCCTCACAAATGCAGTAGGAATAAGCATTTGTAGTTTCTGCCTTGTTTGACAGCTTATCTATTCAGGGAAGAGCACAGTGAAAGAAAGAACCCTTCAGCATGATCTTGGTTTGGGTACCTCAGCAATGAACCTCTTCTAGACGTGGTGATGCCAGCCACTGGAATGCTCCAGGCGACGTTCTCATCTTGAGTATTAAACCTTTTCAAAAGAAATTAAGGTATTTCTATTTTGGCAAAATTGAGGTTCAGAGGCTGGATGGTATGTGTTCTCGCTGCCTTATTCAACCTACAACTCCTCCATGAAACACACTCTACCTTTTTGTTTTGTCTTGATTCTCCTGGCATCATGGTTAGCTAGTAGAAAGAGAAGTTAAGTGTGTAAATTCAGGAGAAACTGTGTTGGTCAGTCACAGCCTGGGGAGAGGGGAGCAGGACCTTAGGGGAATAGAGGAGAGAAGACGGGCCAGACTGTGGACTGGTTATTCTGTTACCCACAAGAATGAGGGCAGCTATATCCGTAGAAGGAATTGGACCAAGTTGAATCAGGAATCGTCCAAGCAGTAGATGTACCAACTCCCAGTTGCCCGGGAGATAGATCTCCCCCATAGGATAATGGCGTAGAGAAGGAGTTTCAACTTGAGTTGCAGCTGGATTTGAAAGTAAACGTTAGTAGATGCAGGGAGGTCCTGGTCTGGTGAGCCCTGCCTGTGGGAAGGTCTGGGTAGGGGTTGTGGGGGAAGGATGATGACATGGAAAAGAGGGTGAACTTGAGCCTGTTTGCTAGAGAGAGGGAGAGGTGCTTATGGGCGCCACCGAAGTCCTGCTTCTGCTGACTGCCTGGCTTACAAATAAACACCCAATAAATACCTGTTGATTTTGTGTGCTGTACACTGGTACCTGGTCCAGATCCCCTTTACCAGGCTGCCATACCCATCCCCCAGCTGCTTTGAGTTTTGTCTGCCAAGTGCTCACAGCTCACCCTGTTCTCCGGAGACTCTGAGGGAATTGCCCTCAGGTGATCAGAGCTGCCCCATCCAGGAGTTAGCTGTCCTCCCCACCCCCTAGCCAATGACGGATTGATATGGGGGTACAAAGGGCTGATTCACGTGCCTCAAGGTGGGAAATTGGTGCAGTTTATGCTTCAGACGCACCCATTGTGGATCAGGCTGAGGCTAGACTTTATTAGACTATATCCATGCTCCTGTACCATCCCGTCATCCCCTCCACGCCCTCAACAAATCACATGGCTCTGAATCCTTGTCTCAGGCTCTGCTTTAGGGAACGTGATCTGATGTGTGGCACCATGAGTAGTCCTGTAAGAATGCCCTGTGGAGCTGGCCACTCACCATGAGGCAATGAGGACCACGTCACTGATGGTGGGCAGGGCACTGGTAGTTTTGGGCGTGTGGCGGCCATTCAATTGGGAGACATTAACTTTGGTGAACTGGGATGGAATTCAGGTAGAAGGGGATGCACTGACTTGGGTAAGGTTTGGGGAACAAAATGAAAATAATGTAAGGATTATGGAATTGAGTGGCTCTTGCTGAAAGCCACTGATTGATTGAAGAGAGGAGAAAACATACTCAGGACAAATATCCACCCACTTAATACAACCCGTGAGTGTCAGAGGGCCTCGTTGGTGGCCCTCAAGGAGACTTGTTGCCTGCAAACAGAATTACAGACTTAAAGGTGGTATAGGACTTGAATGAGAATGACAACTTCAGTGAAGCCTGGTGTTAATGTCTGTCGAGGAGCATTTACTGTGTTCTAAACATCATGCTTAGTGCTTTATGTGGATCACCTCACTTAATCCTCACATTATGAGGTGGTTTCACTTCTTAGCGCCCTCATTTTACAGTTGGGAAAAACTTGAGGTTCAGAATAGTTAATTCACTTGCCCGAGGTCACACAGCCAATAAGTGGCAGAACGAGCATTTGAATCAAGATCACTTTGTCTCCAAAAGCTAAGCTCTTAAGCACCAAAATCTACTATGTCTTAGATGATTAAACATCAAACATTACAAAGTGATGAAATGCTGTTCTTGTCAGTTTGTGTGAAAGACAGTTTTGATCCAAGATATGATAAAGTCATACAGTAATAGAATCTTAGAATTGTAAAGGGTTCGATCATTCCTCCCACCCAATGGAGGAATCGCCATTCAATTGTAGGTATGTGCAGGCACCAAGTGTATAATTACTTTGTTGAGCTGGAGAAAACATTTCCTGGCATCTGATTATCCCGTTTCTGCATGAAATCCTTCCACTGATGGGGAGCTCGTTGCTTCCCAGGGCAGCCTCTTCCATTTAAAAACAGCTCTGATTGCCAGAAACTTCTTAGTGAGCTGAAAACTATGCTGATCCGGGGTCATACATCTCCTGGTTGCAGAAAAAAGAAGAGTGCTATGATTTGAACATTCGACTGTGAAGTTCTTTTCTGCCTTTCAGTCATCACATCCATCATCACCTTACCTTCTAAACCTCTCAAAGGAAAGGGAAACAAAACGTTAGGGTCATGTATTTTGTTTCCTCAATTTTGCGGCAAGTTGGAGCAAAATCTGTTTGCTCAAGACGCTGTTTCGTTATCGTTTTTTAACATTAAAATATTGTAAAGGACCAAAGGCAGAAAAGGAACAGGACAGTAGAATCTGCATTCCAATCACATCACTAAATGCGTGCCCGGAGCACGTTGGTTGAATTCTACAGAAATGTTTGCTACGGTATTGGGGCTGGGAGGAAGACTGTGATTGATTCTATCAATTTTTTGTTGTTTTCACAAAAGTATCAGAGCCATCTGAGTGCGACCAGGTCAATGTCATCAGCTTGGAGTCCTTTCCCTGCAGAAGGAACGATTAGAAAGAGACACCCATGTGCTAGTTCTCAAAACTTGTGACCTGCACCTTCCACCCAGGAGGCTAGATTCCCCATCAATTCCTTACTTCTTTCCCATTAGTGAGGACGTGCCGCTAAATCTTGGTCTTTTTCCTCAACTGAGGAAGAGGTTAAATTCCCTAGATTTATAGAGGAACCACCGAGACAGCGAGACCTCCTGGATTCCTAGAGAACACCAATAGGGGTGGAGTTCCGGGGGGGCGGAACCGTGACGAGGTTCCGGTAAGCTTTCCGGAACTCGTTCTATTTGTGCTACAGGTTGTTGTATCGTCTGCAGGTTCTTCTTTTCCGCACCATCCCCGCGACTCAGAGTTTCCGGCTGCGGGTAGCGTAGGGGACGAGAGATGCGTAGTTACTACCCCCGGCAGGATGTGGGGAGGTGCCCCTCTCCGACGTTTCCCTCACTCATTCCCAGCCCAGCTTTGTGCTTTGACTTAACCTAAGTGATGAGATCGATTAGGAAAGGAATTGGAGACAAAACCAAGACACTAGCGTTTTCTGAGGTGTCCACAGGGTCGGTTTCTCTGAGCCATCTCCTGGGCTTGCCTACGGCTGACTTCTCACTGTGGACTTTCCTCTGTGCCTGTGCACTCCTGGTGTCTCTTTCCTCTTCTTATAAGGACACCATTCCTATCCTTGAAGACCCCACCCTTATGACCTTATTTAACCTTAATCACCTCCTTAAGTGCTCTGTCTCCAAATACAGCCACACTGGGGGTTAGGGCTTCCAGTGCATGGGTTTTGCGAGGGGCACACAATTCAGCCCAGAACAGTTGGGAACTATCTTGTCACTATCTGTGTTTTCCCATAGCACCTAGCACAGCGCCTTGCAAAATGGTAAATCTAGGTTTTTGTTAACAAAGTGATAGAACACCTGATGGGAACTGGGAGAGGAGTTATAAAGTCATTTAAATCTATTGTCTTAGCTCATCTTTGTTTATAAAATTTCTGAGCTCTATTCTGGAGGTTCCTAGTTCCTGCTTGGAACTTCAGTCTCCAGGACAATGGCACAGAGGTAAAAGGGAAGCTCCTGGGGCCTCTGGGGTGGGAACTGCAGGGGCAGGGTCTGTGCCCTTCCGGTAGCCCCAGCAGTGTAACAAGCATCTGTTCCTAGCGAGGGTTCGGGGTGGGGCTGTCTACCAGGCAGGTGCGGTGCAGTCAGCCGAGGTGGAGCGGGTGAGCCCTTGCTTCTCACAAGCTTACCTTCTGGCAGGATTCTGAACAGTCTGCGGTAACCGGTATTGCCCCAGCAGGTGTCACAGTGGATGTAGGATCATTGGATGATCACAGCATGGCTTGGGGGCCTCCGTGGCTATTCATCTTGGTGAGCAGAGATTGTATTGCCACTTTGAATGATTGGACTAGAACATCTGTCTTGGCATCCTGTCCCCTTCAGAACCCACGCTGGATTCTTTTTGGTGAGCAAAGGGCTTATCATAATTGGGCCCCCCGTTTTAATGATTTTTTATTGTCCGAGCCCCACTTGCCAGACTATATCGCTTAGCTTTTGGTTACAGCCCAATAATCCATCCAGTTCTTTGTTGAAATTCTTCAGTTCTTTTGGAAAAGAAAATGCAGGAGGTGTTGTTCTAATCTCAGATTTAATGAAGAATATCTTAAACATGTACTAAGTCAGTTTAATGATAACATCTCTAACAAATCGACCTACAAAGGTCTACCTGCTCAAACACAATAGCAGTTTTTCTTTTTTTAATGAATTTTTAAAATATTTATTTTATTTATCTATTTTATTTTGGGGGCTGCATCGGGTCTTAGTTGCGGCATGTGGGGTCTTTGTTGAGGCATGTGGGATCTTTCATTGTAGTGCGGGCTTCTCTCTAGCTGTGGCGCAAGGTCTCCAGGGTGCATGGGCTCTGTAGTTTGCGGCACGCGGGCCGTTTCGCTGTGGCATGGGCTTAGTTGCTCCGTGGCATGTGGGATCTTAGTTCCCCAACCAGGGCTTGAACCTGCGTCCCCTGCGTTGGAAAGTGGATTCTTTACCGCTGGAGCACCAGGGAAGCCCCTATAAGTTTACTTTTTACTCCTATAACAGTGTAAGGCAGATATACATGAATGACAGGAAGGCTCTCCTCTGAGCAGTCAATCTGATGGGGGCCCTGGCATCTTCAGACGTGGCTTCCGAGACCTCCTTGGGGATTTTCTAACCTAGTCAACTGGGAGAAGAGAACGCGGACGTGTGACAGGGCTTTCTGGGCCAAGCCAAGAAGTGGCACACATCATCTTCACTATGGTCCATTGGTTAGAACTCGGTCACCTAGCTGCATTTAACAATACAAGCTGCAAAGTGTAGTCTAGCTGTGTGTCCAGGAAGGACAAAAACAAATTTTTGATAAACTGGTAGCAATCTACAACAAGACTCAAAAATTACTAACTGTAGAAAATTGATAAATTCAACTACACTATATTAGGAAAAGACAAAACAAAATGGGAAGCACAGCCCAGGAAGATGAAAAGATGCTCAACTACATTAGTAATAAGAGAAAAGCACATTAAACCACAATTGGATACGATTTCACAAAAGATTATCAAATCTTTCAAAATCTGTCAGTATCAAGTACCGATAAAGATATAGAATAGTGGGGCTTCCCTGGTGGCGCAGTGGTTGAGAGTCCACCTGCCGATGCAGGGGACACGGGTTCGTGCCCCGGTCCGGGAAGATCCCACAT
>NW_020173230.1:1823286-1878002 GCF_003031525.2 Neophocaena asiaeorientalis asiaeorientalis
AAAAAAAAAAAAAAAAAAAAAAAAATGTTTAAAAAAAAAAAAGATATAGAATAGTGGAAACTCTCATCTGCTGTTGAGTTGTTACATTTATTAGGGAAAACAGTTTGCCATACTTTTTTTTAGCCATGTCACATGGCATGTGGGATCTTAGTTCCCCAACCAAGGATCGAACCTGTGCCCCCTGCATTGGAAGCGTGGAGTCTTAACCACTGGAACGCCAGGGAAGTCCCTGGCCATACTTCTTAAAGTTGAACATGTATATATCTTATTTCTAGGTTTTTTCACAGGGAACCAAGAGGCATGTTGACATGCTGCTTTATAAAAGCCCCAAACTGGAAACATCCTGAAAACCCATCAACAAAAGAATAGATTCATAAATTGTGCTGTATTCCTGCAGTGGGATACTTATTGTCAGTGAATGTGGTTGAACCACAGCTACACAGAAAGATGCATGATTCTCAAAACACATGTGCAGTGAAAGAGTATGACTCCATGTATGTAAAGTTCTGAAAAAGCAGAACTAAGTAATACATCATCCAGACATAAATAGATAGGTGGTACGTCTACATAATACAAGGGAATGATTAACATAAAACTCAGAATATTTGTTAACCTTTGGTGAAGAGGGAGGGAGAGGAGATTGGACAGAACATAAGAGGCTTTTGTGATTCTGAAAATGATCTATTTCTTACCTAGTATGAGGATGCATGGGTGTTCTTTTCATTATTATTTACTGTCATATATCCTCAGATACTTTTGAATTATAATATTATTTCACAAGAAACATGGACAAGTTTACTGTAAAATATTGCTAACATACAGACAAGTATAGACAATAGAGATTGATTTTAAAGAACATTCACATATGCACCCGATTAATCAATTCTTAACATATTTGCTTCATATCTTTCTAAAAAAATATATATATATATTTATTTATTTGGTTGCACTGGGTCTTAGTTGTGGCAGGCAGGCTCCTTAGTTGTGGCTCACGGGCTTCTTAGTTGCGGCTTGCCAGCTCCTTAGTTGCAGCACACGGGCTCCTTAGTTGTGGCATGTGAACTCTTAGTTGCGGCATGCATGTGGGATCTAGTTCCCTGACCAGGTATCGAACCCGTACCCCCTGCATTGGGTGTGCAGAGTCTTATCCACTGCACCACCAGGGAAATCCCTCATATCATTTTTTTTTTTTTTTTATAAATTTTTTTATTCATTTATTTTTTTATAAATTTATTTATTCATTTATTTATTTTTGGCTGTGTTGGGTCTTCGTTTCTGTGCGAGGGCTTTCTCTAGTCGTGGCAAGCGGGGGCCACTCTTCATCGCGGTGCGCGGGCCTCTCACTGTCGCGGCCTCTCTTGCTGCAGAGCACAGGCTCCATACGCGCAGAGCTCAGTATTTGTAGCTCACGGGCCCAGCTGCTCCGTGGCACGTGGGATCTTCCCAGACCAGGGCTTGAACCCATGTCCCCTGCATTGGCAGGCAGACTCTCAACCACTGCGCCACCAGGGAAGCCCCCTCATATCATTTTAAGAAATAAAATAATATGTACTGTAAAGACTCCCATTCCTTTCCCTCATCAGAAGGAATAACTATACTGAAATTGTGTCCTTCTTTTCCCCATTTTATACCACAAGATCTTGTATCCATAAACAATATATGTAGTGTTGCAGGATTTAAAATTTTATGCAGACATATTATATTCTGTCATGTTGGAACTTGATTTGCCATTTTAAGATTGATTTATGTTTCTGTATATAAATAGATCCAGTTTATTCAAACTGCTGTAAATTAATTCCCGAGAGAGACTTGGAAGAATGTTAAATTTGGTAAATGTGGGTAGATGGTGTAAAGGATTCTCTGTATTATTTTTGCAATTTGGAAATTATTTCAGAGTAACAGTATCACTACTGAATCATTTATATTGGCAATATGCACTTGGAAATGGAAGTGGGGGAAGTATCCATTTATGATAATGACACAAATAACTGACCATAAATTTACTTGAAAAAAATCTAAGAACTTACCTGAAAATGTATATTTTGACAGGAAGTCATGTATTACTATTTTATTCTAAAATGTAGAATTTCATGTAGTGTTTTCCTTTATGCTTCCCCTCCTCATTTCTACCAGCTAAGAAACGTTGGCAGGAAGAGAAGCCACCTTGATAAAAGCTACAGTTGAGTGTGAACTTGGAATAAGCTCTAGACCGACACAGGTGTTGTCAAAGGTGTGAGCTGCATACCAGTCATATGACCATGTTATGTGACATTTTAGTGAACTGTAATCCAAGTGTGTAAGAGGAGGAGAAAATGAAAGCACTGAACAATTTTTATATCTTATTTTTAGTCATTTGAATTTTAACAGTCTGTTTTTTCATTTATAGTTTAGCATTATTAGCTAAAGAAGGAAATAACGTTTGTATTATTTATTTTTCACCTTGATTTAAATATGGTGTAAAAAGCTTCACTGGTCTTGTCAAAAAAAGGTGCACCTTTTCTAGTCCAGTGGAGTATTCTAGACTCTTCTGACCTTTGCAGTATGAGCTAATGATTCCCCTGTGTGGCCAGGCATGGAGGACAGTGGGTCCAGCCCATTAGCTAAATAGAAAAGCCAAAACTTGAGCGTTTCTTCTCCATTACCTTCCCTGGAGGGCTAGTTTGGAGCTCCTGCCCTACTGCTAAATATTGACAAACATGACCATACACTGACGATGACATCGCTGATCTGTGCTCCTGGCCTGGTGACCGTCTAGCCTCTGCGGAAGGCAGGAAGCCTGCCCTGCACGCCGGCACTCTTGAGCTGGGGACCCCTTTCTCCCAAGGCAAATTAGTTCAGCAAGGCTTCCAGACCAGCCCCACCCCTCCCCTCCTTTGTGTCCCAGGAATTCTACTGAAAAAAATATTTTCAGCAAATCAAACATTTTATAGGGGCCATTTATAAAGGGAAAGGAAGGCCGTTTAATTTAGTTGTAGAGAAGTGGCACCGAATACAAGCTCCCTTGTTCCTCCACAAGAAGTCCTCAGGGTTTCTCCAGCAGTGCTGTCCAAGCCTGGGATGATGGCAGTGTTCTATAATTGTGCTGATCGTGAAATGTGGCTTTTGATTTGAGGAAGTTTTTTAACTTTTTAAGATTTTAATTTAAATAGGCTCATATGGCTAGTGGCTGCCATATTGAAGAGTGCAGCTCTTTTCTCCTCCTTGGGACAGATGTGGCTGAAGGTGGGCATTTCCATGTTACCTCTGGATCCTTAGCTGTACCCTCTCTCTTTCTGGAAAGCTGGAAGCGTGTACATCATCTACACAAAATAGATTCAGTAGTCTGAGCCAGACTGTGTACTCAAGCCTGGATCTGCTTTCACAGGTCCCCAACTCCAGAGGTGGTTGTGAGCAAGAATTCTCTCTCATTGGCTTATTTCATCTTGTCAGAGGCCTCGACTTCTTAATTTTGTTCGGGGAAATAGAGTTTGGCAGCCTTTCCTTCCAGCCAGTTCCTGCCGCTTGGTACACAAGTACTGATACCGAACCCATTATATAATCTAACACTTATTATTTTCCTGCTGCAAAGCTGAAGTTTCCTTTATTTTATGGGGTGCCACTTGCTTTCTTCTCATTCCCAATAGAACTTTGTTTTTATGTGCTGGGTAAGAAATCATGGAACTGGTAAGGACAAGAAAATAATAAAATCAAGGGATTTGATTAACATGAGAGGGTCTAACAGCAGCAGTTTACTCGTGAGGAGAAGAGGTGTTGAAATACTGGTAGGGGAGTTAGAAGGGACACAGAGAAGGGCAGGCAGCTAATCAAGCAGCTACCACGGAGAGTGAATGTGCGCCATCCCACGGAAAGACTCTGAAAACAGTGTGAAACACATGCTTCACAGATGTTCCACCCTAGGGGAGAGGGAGACCTGGTATTCGTCAAAATCCCATCAAGCGTGGTTGAGGGCTGCCCCCAGAGCAGTGGTCTTTCGTGGTTTTCGACAAAGCCCCGCAGCCCAAGAGACACAGATGGTGCAAGTCGGATGAAGCACACGGCAGGGGCAAGGCCGGGGGCAGCAGGGGCAGGGCAACGTTGACTTGGAACTCTCAGTAGAACCTAGTAGCCCACTAATTTTAGTTTCTGGGTAAATTTCGGTAATTCTTAATATCTCAGTAGTACTAGCGGGTAGCCCTTACTTTATTTTTAAAACGTCTGTATAATCTCAGGTGATTTTTCAGTATGAAACCAAGAAAGGCATTCTTAAATCGTTCACGATCCAGAAGATGGTCTCCAGCCTGGGGGACCACAGAGTAAAACTTCTATGCCTTCCATCTGCCTTGACTTAACTCGGGGAAATGAAGGTAAAGGGGACCCAGGGAGACTGGACACAACAACCTATGACATTTCTATTAAGTAACTCTTTTTTTTTTTTTAATTTAAATCCAGTTTTATTGTTTTGTTTTTTGGCTGTGCTGCAGAGCATGTGGGATCTTACTTCCCTGACCAGGGACCGAGCCCACGCCCCCTGTGTTGGAAGTGCAGAGTCCTGTCCTAATCACTGGACCGCCAGGGAAGTCCTCTATTAAGTAATTCTTGACTGTAGCAAGAAGGTTAGCTACGAAGAGAGGATCCCCACAGAAAAACCATTTCAGTTCCTGTTTATTAATTTTCATAAAACAATTGAGTTACACATATTTGCAAGAGTGGTTAGGTTCTGGTCTTTAAATGGTAGCTTTTCTGGTTACTATCACATAGGTATCTGCTCTCTGTGAGTACCCTGATGCTTAATAAAGCTTGTGCGCCAACTGAAAGATTTTCCACATTTGTCACATCTGTAGGGTCTCTCTCCAGTATGAATGACCTCATGTCGATGAAGATTTGCCTTAAAACTAAAAGTTTTCCCACATTCGCTACATTCAAAGAATTCCTCCTTGGTATGGATTCTTTGATGCTGAATGAGATCTACATTCCGACCAAAGGATTCACCACATTCACTGCATTTATGAGTGTTCTGTTTATTGTGAATTTGTCGATGGCTCATAAGGGTTGAATGCCGGCCAAAGGCTTTTCCACATTCAATGCATTTATGGGGTTTCTCTCCACTGTGGATTAACTGATGTCGAATAAGGGTTGAATTCTGACTAAATGTTCTTTCACATTCACTACATTTATAGGGTTTTTCTTTGGTATGGATCCTCCTGTGTTCAACAAGATACGCCATCTGACGGAAACACTTTCCACAGTCATGACATTTATATGGCTTTTTTTGTGAGTGACACTGTTTGTGGACAATCAGAGCAGACTTCTGTTTGAAGGCCTGCCCACATATGTCGCACTCAAAGGGATCCTCTGAACTGTGAATTCTTTGATGTCGAACAAAATTTGCCTGACGCTGGAAGGCTCTTCCACATTCGCTGCATTCGTAAGATTTTGCATTTGTAAGAATTCGCTTATGCCTCAAAAGCAGTGATCTCTGATGGAAGGGTTTTCCATACTCATATTTGCCCTGCTTTGTCCTTGCCTGAGCTTTCAGATCTTGAATGAGGTTAAGGTTTTGAAGGAAGTCCTTACAGCATTCATCACCAATAGTAGGGAGCGAAAGTCGGTAAATGTCCACAAATTCGTTACATTCAAGTAACTTTTCTAAGGGTTTCCTGGCCATTTTCTGCTTTACCAGTGACATCTTACATGACTCTATATCTTCAGAAATGTTCTGCTTTGGAGTTAGCTCTTTCATCTTGAATCTGGCTTCAGGACCTAGCCAAAAAAAAAAAAAGTATATAAATGACCTGACTGCCATAGAAGGAAAAAAAAGGAAAGAAGTCAGGAAGTTTGTGATACGAGACTCAAACGAGGCTAAGAAGTGCTCACCTAGTTAAACCATCATACTACAGAGGCCAGTATTCTGATTTCCTTCCATAGGACCCACAGCTTTCATATCAGAAAGAGCTCTTGACATCGGCTAACCAGCTAAAATGTCCACAAGAGTATATGTCAGAGAATGTGAGAATTGAATAAATCCATCACCATCAGTGGGATAACAACTTACTCTCAGTACCAGCAGTGTCACATAACTAGGAGAGAGGTAGCATTTTGTACTTTCTAGATAAGCATGTTTTTAATAATTCTGGGAGAAACAACTTCTTAAAAATGGAGAAAGTGTGTAAGATAGAATAGAAAAGGAAACAGAGAGAAATAAGTACAAAACCAATGGACTAGAGCAGTGGTTTTTCAACCAGGGATGGTGTTGCTGGCACCTAGTGGGTGGAGGCCAAGGATGCTGCTAAACATCCTACGAGGCCCAGGACAGCCCTCACCACAAAGAATTAAACAGCCTAAAATGTCAACGGTGCTGAGGCTGTGAAACCGTGGAGGGAGGGATGTGAAAAAGGGTAGAAGCAGCAATCAGGACATAGTACGTAGGAAAAACGAACATCACTAAACACCGAGAGAATTTGGAAAACAAAATGAGAGCAAGGGAACAAGAGCAAGTATAGAGAAAGGGTAAGTGATGAGGGTAGAAAAAAGGAGTATCTAGGATGGCACAAGAGCTGTCAGAAAACACCAGACCGGCTGCTTCAGAGAAGCACTTGAACTGCAGTAGAAAGAGGATGAGCTTTGCAGACTTGATGTCAAATCCCAACTATCAACCTACTAGCCGTGTGACAGACATCTTAGTCCCTTAGTTTCTTCACCTGGGAATGGGGCTGATGACCATACCCACCACCTGCAGGGTGCAGAAGGCATAATGAGCAGGAGAGACACCAGACACCCGGCTCGGTATCGGCACAGGAGGGGCCTGGTGAATGGGGTCCCTCCCTCTGCGTGACCCCCACAGGGCCGGGTCTTCTCCTCACCCACCTGGGCAAGCACTACTGGAAGCCTTCCTAGTCCCAGCTCTTGGTAGATCCAGGATCCACGGCTCTTCCCACTGCTCCAGCTGACAGATCACCTCAGGTTTGGGAAACTGAACTCCTACTCGTGGGGAAGTAAATGGGATGCGCTGGTTAGTGAGCAGCAGATGTCCCAGAGCTCATTTTACCCCTTGGGGTCTAAGCGGTGAGGGGACAGTGACAAGTAGAGATCAGGACAGTAGTGAACAGGGCTGGTGAGGAGAGGACTTGGTGCAATCTTTATTGAAAGCCTGAACAATATTCACACTCTGGGATATGGTAATTTCACTCTTAGAAATATAGCCTAAGGAAAATTAGGACAAAGGTTAATGAACCAGAGATGTTCAGCAGAGTTCTAACGAACAGTGCAAACTGGAAATAAACTAAATGTCAATAGGGGAATGGTTAAAGTGTAGCACATGAATACAACAAAGGCAAAAGTATTAGGCAGATACTGAAAATCCATGTATTCAAAGAATATTTCTTTTGGGCTTCCCTGGTGGCGCAGTGGTTAAGAATCTGCCTGCCAATGCAGGGGACACGGGTTCGAGCCCCGGTCTGGGAAGGTCCCACATGCCACAGAGCAACTAAGCCTGTGAGCCACAACTACCAAGCCTATGCTCTAGAGCCCGCGAGCCACAACTACTGAAGCCCGCGCGCCTAGAGCCTATGCTCCACAACTAGAGAAGCCACTGCAATGAGAAGCCCACGCGCCGCAAGAGTAGCCCCCGCTCGCCACAACTAAAGAAAGCCTGCGCGCAGCAACAAAGATCCAATACAGCCAAAATAAGGAAAGAAATAAAATACATTAAAAAAAAAACTGAAAGAAGTTTCATATTAAAAAAAAAGAATATTTCTTTTTCCCCCCAGTGCATCTGATACATTTTTCAAAGAATGTTTCTTAAAATAGGAAAATGCTCCCTAGATATTTTAAAGCAGAATACAAAACTCATGTAAATTATGATCCAAATTTTGTTTTTAAAAACTACGTGTGTCTGTGCGTGTGTGTGTGTACAGATCTTCCTCTACTTACAAAAGGGTAACTTCCTGGTAAACCCAATCTAAACTGAAAATATGCTAAGTCAGAAATGCATTTATTACACCTGACCTCCCGAACATCATAGCTTAGCCTCACCGACCTTAACCACGCAAAGAACACTTATATTATGCCACAGTTGGGCAAGATCGTCTAACACAAAACCTACTTTATTATAAAGTGGTGAAAAGCTGTTGTAACTTACTGAATACTGTACTGAAAGTGAGAAACAGAATGGTTTCAAGTGTACTGGTTGGCTGCCCTTGTGACGACATTATCACATAGCTGTGTGGGAGCTGCGGCTCTGAGCCCAGCGTCACCAGAGAGAGCGGTCCTGCATATCGCTACCCGAGGAAAAGATAAAAATTCGAAGTGCGCTTTCCACTGAATGTGTATTGCTTTCACACCATTGTAAAGTTGAAAACATCTTAAACTGAACCATCATATATAGGACTGTCTGTATACATACATAAAAGTAAACCAAAATGTTAACAGGGTTAATGCTGGGCAGTGGGCATGCAGATGATTTTAATTTTCTGCTTTATGAGGGTTTTTAATAACAGGGAAAATGCTGATACTATAATGTTAAGTTTTAAAGGGATTACAGAATTATACATAGACTATGCTCAGCTAGCTTTTTTTTTTTTAAAAACAGCACAGGAAAAAAAAAACAGGAAGGAAATATTCCAAAATATTAAGTGTTAGCCCTGAATGTTTTCCCCTTCCGTTTATGCTTTCCTCTATCTTCCATATATTCAAGTATGCTCTTGGAATGCTTTTAGAACAAAAACAAACAGTAAAACATCCAGTGCTGGGTGGACAGTCTCACAAGAGGTGGGCAAGACTCTGTGCCAAGAGTGTCCGCATGGGAGCCAACACTCCCCAGAAAGAAAAAGTCATCCAGGAACCTCCCACCCTAGGGAGACTCTGCATTGGACTAACCCAAAGGCAGGCTCCTGGGAAGATGGAAGCTGTGAAGGTTCAGAAGTGAAGTCAGTGAAGAATCATTTCCTGGGCACCCAGTGATGTTGTAAACAAGGAGGGAAACCATTTTCAGACAGAAGGAAAAGACTCTTCAAGGGAGCAAGATGCTAGACTTGGAATCTGCAGCGGCCACAGTCGTCAGCGCCTAGGAGTCTTAACAGGTGTGGAGGATTCAGGTCGGGGTGGGGAATGGGCTAATCGTCTCTGAACTCTAAAACAAAAGGGAACTATTAATTGTCCACAATCCCTCATTTGAAAACTTTGAGGCCAGATGTGTTTCATGACTCAGAATTTTTCCAGATTTCAGGAAGATGCCTTGGTGGGTATATTTTCTCTTATGTACCACCCCCAACAGGGGTTGGAGCTGAAACCTTAAACACACTGATATTTCTGATGCCATACATATATATATATATATATATATAAAGACCAAATGAGAAAAAGGATGATAAATAGCTTCCTGTACGATAAAAATCAGATTTAACCACCTGATGACTAATGAGTTATGAAAAAACGTCTGGTTTTCAGAGCTTTTTCTGCTTCTGGAATTGCAGATAAGAGACTGAGGAGATGTGCAGATACTCAAAGTGAAATGTCAAGCCGACTCGTTACCCAAGGAGAGCACGTTTCTGTAGTTGTCCAGCATCACGTCTCTGTAGAGGTCCTTCTGAGCCCAGTCCAGTGTGTCCCACTCTTCCCTGGTGAAGTACAGAGCCACGTCCTCAAAGGACAGCAACCCCTGGAAACACAGCGACTGACTGCAGCTGCAATTCTTACAATAACTTTGTGAGCTACAGTATTATTATTACAGATGGTCAATATTTGAGGCTTCTCTGGCCGTTTGGTCTCTGCTGCAGTCACTCAGCTCTGCTCTGGTAGCACAGACACAGCACAGACAACACGAGAGCAAACGGGTGTGGCTGTGACCCAATAGAACTACTCCCGGCTCCAGGTGAGTTTGCCGACCCTGCTCTGTACAACCCTACCTTGCACATCCTGTATTTATTCTGCCCGGATCTCTCAGGAAAGAGATGTCTCATTCCCATGAGGTCACAGAGGATGGGGCAGCGTGCGGGCCATTCACACAGGGACGGACAGGCTAATGGGACACAGGGCCGGACAGGCTAATGGGACACAGGGATGGACAGGCTAATGGGACACGGGGACGGACAGGCTAATGGGAAAAAACCAGGCAGGCTGGAGCTCGCGGGGCTGGCTGTCGTGGGCACCGCTACCCACTAGGCGTGAAGGGGGAGGACGGGAGGGGACACTGGGATCCAGAAAGTTGTTGGAGAAGCAAGACCGGAGCGGGGGGCAGCCCAGCAGGGAGGGACTGAGGGATAAACCCCCAACAGCGATCCCCTCCAGGCGTCTGGTCCCCACCCCATCCCTCTGCCAGAAGCCAACGCGAAGCAAGAGCAAGGGAGCCCGTGGATGGAGAATATAAAGGCCAGCCTCCCAGGGCGCAGACAAAGTGGGGAACGGTGGAGAGTGTCTCCACGGGCCAAACACAGACCGCTGAGCACCGTGCCCACGGCAGAAGTTTCCATCTGCAACTGTGTATCCAGCTCCCGGGGGCCAAGAGGCCTGGCGTCTGCCCCCCACACTCGCCGTGGTTTGGGGGGTGTTCCTGCGGAAGGGTGTCAGCAATAGGAACACCAGCTCCACCCGAGATGCTTCACACCGCTCCCCTCTGCAGACAGACCCTGAGTCTCGCAAACGACAGGCCTTTCTTTCCTCCTGCCCACACCTGGTCCGGGGTTAGGGTCTCAAGCCCCCTCCCCCGATCCCGAATATCCTCCGTCCCCAGAGCTGCCTGCAGACGCCCTCACCTGCCCCACCCACCAGCCGCCTTCTCTGCACCTGCGTGGAGGCTCCCAGGCGCTGGGATACAATGGTTCAAAGCCCCAGAGTTATCTGTGTGCGTGGGGTTTCCTAGCTGGGCCCTTCGTGTGGCTCCACAGTTCTTGCCCTCAAGGTCCTCACCAGGGGTCTTCTTCCCCTTTATCACTCCCGCTCCTTCAGGAAGCATTTACTGAGCACCAGGAAGTCGCCGGCCTGCGTGCCACACGCCAGTGACAGTAAACGCACAGAGGTGACAGCTCCTGCCGGGCCCACAGGACCAGCCCCTCGGGCTGCGCACTGCTCGACTCTAGGGGACACTGTTCACATGGCAGCTGTGACAACGGGGCCCCCAGAGCTGCTAAGTGCACAGCCTGTGCGACTCACGGAGCCCCAGCCCCGCTTCAGGGAGTGAAGGGTCCAGTGGGGAAGCGGGAGAAGTCAACACGGTGACGATCCAGGGGTCCACGGGGGGCGACGGGGGCTGTGAGGACAGGGCTCGCCCCACCCCCTCCTCTCAGGAGGCACTGCCAGTCACTTCCCAGAAAGCAGCCCCTGGGGCACACGGCCCTCACCTCCTCCCGCCTCCCCACCGGCTCCCAGGCATCCCCTGCATCGGGCCTCACCCCCCTACCATTTTCCAGATAAGGAAACCGTGAGAGATCAGGTAACACATCTAAAACAGCCTGGATTTGAACCCGTCTGGCCCCAAATTTCAAGCTCTTTACATCCTACCTTCCAAGAAGGAAAAACCCCAGCTGATAAAGATGGCTCGACCTGAACAGAGGAGTTAAAGCCACGTGAACGCCATCGCCCGGCGGTGCGACTATACCAAGGTAGGGGAGGAGGAACCCTGCTCACCTTCCACAGGGCTGGCAGGAACACGGCTTCCATGGCCTGGCCTCTGAGGTGGTGCAACCTCCCGGCCATCAGGCTGAGCTGAAGGAGAGGAAAAGAGCACACGTAAGGCCAGCTCCGATTTGAAGCTCTCTCACCAGGCAGCCCTGGACAGGGAATTCCAATGGGGCCAACGAACCTCAGCTAGCACAAAGTCACTGTGTTTGGTGTTGGAATATGTGATAAAATGAAAGCAACTGCTAGAATACTCTTGTTAGGAATTTCTGAAGCTAAATCAATTTCCAATCTTTATCCAAGGAAACCTGTGGCTCTGCCCTCACCTCCTCCCTAGAGTATATTAGCAGCACCTCGTTGAGAGACTCAATACGCCAAGGGACCAGACTGTAGGAAAAAACAGAACTCTGACCTGCAACCTGCAGCAACCCGCCTGAACCCAAACCACAAGCGATGCAGCAATAGGCCCTACATCAGGACTTGGTCTACAAGTGCCAGCTTATCTCTAATATGTACCCCTGTCCTCCATCTAGGGCCGACAGGAAAAGCCGAATATGCTCCCGTACCCAATCATGTAGGATGTTCCGCTTCTTTCATTTAACCTGCCTCCAGTTTTTCCAAGCCAATCAGCTCCTAACTCAGCATATTTGAGTCTTCCCTCTTTTCCACTATAAAACTTCCCCTTTTTGCCTTTGAGTCTCTGCCACACACACGTGATGGTGGCCAACTCCCTTGGCCATGAAGGGAATGAAGAGCCTTTGCTTGTTCTCTTTTGGGTGGTCTTCATGTATTTCTACATCACACAGAATCAGCTCAGATAGTGTAAAAATGATTTTAGGGCAGTTAGAGATTTTAGGCTACATATGATATACAAAGAGCTAATTGTGGTCAAAAGAAAATTCAGAAGACTTTACTTGATATGAACATTTTAGGGAGCAAAACCCAAACTGTGAACAAGGAGACTTCGAAGCTGAAAGTCTTGGGCTCTCAGCAGTTACCACTCAGTTTATAAAGCCTGTGAAGGGGTGGCAGAATAAGCCACCCCAAAATATACCACTTTGGAACACTGAGCTGTGGGACTTAAAAAACGGCTGTTTAAAAAAGAAGCAACAGTGGAACTTCCTGGCAGTCCAGTGGTTAGGACTCGGGGCTTTCACTGCCGGGGCCTGGGTTCCAACCCTAGTTGGGGAACTAAGATCCTGAAAGCTATGTGGACTCACTCATGCTAAGCCCCATGTCAGCAAACCAACACTTAATACTTAACCTAACTGCCATTTCAGCCTCTTCCAGGAATAGAACCTCCCTCCGCTTTCCCTACGAAGATAGTATTTAGGCCTGAATTCTACGCCATCTCAGGGGTTAGTCATTTTTCCTTGGGTATGTCCCATGTTTACATGAGGTATACATGTTAAGAAACTTGTTTACTTTCATCTTTTATTGCGGGAGTCTCAACTAAGTACTCAGAAGGGTAGAGAGAAAATTATTTTCCTCCCATACACATGAATGAGGAAGTACATTGTTTTCTATTGGGACTGGTTACTAGAAACTGACATTCCTTTTAGAAGAGTAGCACCGGACAAGTTTACTTGTTTGTAGCTGATTGGCTAGGAAGCTGCAAGGTCACCCTGATATGAAGAAAGCTTGTTTCCGTTAAGGACAGAGCCAGCATTTGGGGGAAACTAGGACAGCTTTTAAGTTTTGGTTCCGCAGCTATGGGTGGTTGGCCAGGGGACATACCCAAACTGTGGCCTCCGCTTTGCTTCTTTTTTAATATAGTAAATTCGGTGTTGTTTCTCTCAGGGAATACACAAATGATGGGATACCGAGGATCTTCATTTTTTAATTGTGCTTCTCTGGCTACCGGCGAACCTTGCTTTATGTAAGTACATCTTTAAGAAAGTCCCTCACACACCGTTCACGTTCCCTAAAAACACTGCTCCTAAGCGCTCCTGCCTCTTAAGCAAGAAGGCACCCCCCAGACGGTCCTGATCAGGGGAAGGGACCTCAACTCTTTCATTATCTAAACTAGATTATCTTCTGTGAGCATTGTGCATTTAGAAGTCAGAACCCATAATCCAATTTGTTAATCTATAACAATACAGTGCCCTGAAGACTGGGGTGGGATTGGGGGGGAGGATACTCTCGCAACCTCCGCTCCTGGCCGGAGCCAATCAACTGCCGCAGAGGGCGTTGACTAGGCCACGTGACTTCCAGGCCCCGCCCCAGCCCGTTCCAGCCTACCCTGGAGGTCTGGCGGCTAGGGGCTTTAAAAATGCTAATACCAAGTCCTTCCCCTTCGCACCAGATTGTAGCAAAATCTCTAGGAGTGAGCCCTCGTGCAGTTGGGTATTTTTAAAAGCTCCTCCTGGTAGTCTAATGTAGAGTGACCAACTTTTTAGAGAGCCGACCCTGGACACAGCCCTACCAGGCAAAAAAAATATGTTAGTATAATGAATTATAATACACATATGTTATTAAGATAAAAACATAAAAATAGATACTTATCTGAAATTATGTTATTCAGAATTGTTTACTTTTCTGTGACATGAATGCTGTTATTTAAAGCAACAGAGGACTTAGTGACAATTAATTGTAATTGATAGTAGGACTAATTAATCTTTTATATGATTCCATATGTTTAGTAAAGAAGTAAGAGAGACTGCAGATTAAAAAAAAAAAGCCTTCTGAGGTATTGTGTGAAATCTCCGTTTAAGTCCTGATTTCCACGGGATATACATATATATATCTCCAGTATCATACTAGTTGTTTGACCTAGGACAAATTACTTAGCTCCTCTGTACCTTATTTTCCATAGATGTAAAATGAGGATACCAGTACTATGAATTTCATAGAGTTATGAGTATTAAATGAGTTAATATGTGTGAAGTGCTTAAAACAATGCCTGGCACAGTAAATGTTCCTTAAGTATTAGAGTGAAAACCTTCAGTTTTCCAAACATCTTTAGATGAATACAGACATTCATTGACTCAGTGTTGTAGCAGTTTGAACTTCCATAGGAGAATTCAAAAAAATCAGGAAATACAGTGAAATTTTTAAATTCGATTAATGTTTATTGAGTGCCTAGAATGTGCCAGGCACTGTTAGATTTTAAATATTACACATTTAAATGTTACTCAAAGCACTTAAAGCTTGGTCCAGGCAAAAAGCTGCTGAACTCAGACAGAAAAATGCTCACACAGTTGAGCTTTTGACAATCATGCTGTGCTAAGTTGACGACCTTGGAGACCTGGGGGCCTCAAACTCAGGGATAGTTTCCCTATCAAAATCTTTACTGATATCTGAAGCTACATGGAATAGAAGGCTAAAGAGCTATACTAGAACATTGGACAAGGAAGAGAGGAATATTCCAGTCTCCCAGTGTTTATGAGATAAAGACCACTATGGAGAGGAGATCAATAATTGTAAGTCTTATAAGCAATAGTTCCTATTGCTACTCTTTAAGCTTGCTGATCCTTTCAGATATTGGTGCTTTTTAAAATCTCTACAAGTTCCATTTATTTCTTTTTATTATGTTGTATTTTTCTGTTCATTACGTTTATGCTTTATTTTAAATCCTTGAGCAGCATATCCATAATAATTATTTTAAGGTCCTTTTCTCCAAACCCCATAAGTTCTGTTCTTTCTGAATCTGTTTCTACTGACTGATTATTTTCCTGGTTTTGGATTACATTTTCCTGCTTCTTTACATATCTATTAATTTTTGACTGGATGCTAGACATTATGAAGTTTACATTGCATGTTAGAGTTTGTTGTCTCCCTTTAAAAATCATTAGAACCATACAGTCCAGAAATTCCACCTCTGGGTAAGTTCCACCAAGAATTGAAAGCAGCAACTCCAACAGATATTTGTACACCCATGTTCATCATAGCATTATTCACAGTAACCAAAAGGTGAAAACAAGTGACCTGGACAGATGAATAGATAAACAAATGGTAGTCTACATACAATGGAATATTGTTCAGCACTAAATAGGAAGGAAATTCTGACAAATGCTATAACGTGGATGAACCTTGAGGATGTTATGCTAAATGAAATAGGCCAGACATAAAAGGACAAATATTGTATGATTCCGCTTATATGAGGTACCTAGAATAGTCAAATTCATAGAGACAGAAAGTGGAAAGGTGGTTGCCAGGGACTGAGTGGAGAGCTGGTGTTTAATGGGTGCAGAGATTCAGTTTGTGAAGATGAAGAAAGTTCTGGAGATGGACTGTGTTGGTGGTTGCACAACAACGTGAACGCTCTTAATGCCACTGAACTGTACACTTAAAAATTATTAAAAAGGTAAATTTCATTTTTTTTTGCGGTACGCGGGCCTCTCACTGTCGTGGCCTCTCCCGCTGCGGAGCACAGGCTCCGGACGCGCAGGCTCAGCGGCCATGGCTCACGGGCCCAGCCGCTCCGCGGCATGTGGGATCTTCCCGGACCAGGGCACGAACCCGTGTCTCCTGCATCGGCAGGCAGACTCTCAACCACTGCGCCATCAGGGAAGCCCGGTAAATTTCATTTTACATGTATTATTCCCCCTGGCCAACAGTTCAAATACTTTTATATCACCTGGATTCTTTCAAGGCTTATTTTGAAGCTTTGTATGGGTGTATCACCACCTGGAAGAGTGTGATCTTGGCTTGAAAGCTTGAGCTAATCTTGAAGTACTCCAGGCCTGGTTCAGTCCTTTTATTAAGGCATTATCCTTGTAGGATCTCTACTGGCTGCCTCAGGTGTTCAGTGAGGATTCCATTATAGCTGGCCAGGACATGAACGTCTCCTAGCTCTGTGTGAGCTCGGGGAATTACTCAGCTTACAGCTTCCTACTTGTTCTTTGCCTGGCTTGATTCTGCCAGGAACAAACTCAGGAGGACCCGTTATGGAGATTTCTAGAGCTTTTTCTCTGTGCAGCTTCTGGCTTTCTAGGCTTCTGCTACCCAAATCCCAGCTCCCTCTGCCTCCTTGAACTCAAATCTCTGTGTCCTCATCTGAGAGCCTGCTGTGGTCTGTTTGGGTGCCTCCTCCCCTGCACTGGGGCCTGGAAAGTGCCTCCAGTTAGAAAGTCAGGACCATATAGGCCTCACCTGATGTATTTCCTTTTTCCCAGGGATCACGGGTCTGCCCTGCCTGTTGTCCAAGGTCTGAGAACATTTTGTCATATATTCTGTCTAGTTTGATAGTTTTTACAGTGAATCCAATAAGTCAGTCCAGTCCTAGAAACTGCATCACGGCCAGAAGAGGAAACTCAGTATAGTTTTAATGTGTGTTTCTTTTAATATGAGTGCACTCGAAGTTTGGGGCTTCTCATTGTTGTGGCTTCTCTTGTTGCAGAGCACGGGCTCTAGGCGCGCGGGCTTCAGTAGTTGTGGCTCACGGGCTCTAGAGCGCAAGCTCAGTAGCTGTGGCGCATGGGCTTGGTTGCTCCGCGGCATGTGGGATCTTCCCAGGTTAGGGTACGAAACTATGTCCCCTGCACTGGCAGGCGGACTCCTAAACTTGCACCCCCAGGGAAGCCCTCTCATCCTTTAAGAATGGGAGTTTTTAATTGCAGTTATTCTGTCCCTGTTCCACTGTTGTAAATTGAGTATGTGCTAGGGGTAAGGAAAGGGGAGCAGATAACCTGTTTATTAGTTCATAGTTTGTTGGACCCAAAGGAATCCCATCCAGACCTGCCGGAGATGACTGTCCATCATCCAGAGATCCTGGACTTTGTGCCGAATGTAGGAATTGGATTGGACTCTGGGTTCTCTCTTGGGGAAGAAGTAAACCTATTTCATGCATGGGACAGATGGGAAGAACTGTGGCAGAGAATACTAGATTTCTCTAACGCATTCTCCCTTCTTTCATGTATCCAGCTTTATTACATTTCTCAGCCTCCCTTGCAGTTAAATGTGGTCCTATGATTAAGTTCCCTCCAAAGGAAGGTAAGCAGAAGTTTGTATGCATCTCACAGTTCTAGCCCATAAAACCTTCCACGAACATTTCTCCATGGCCAGAGTGACTTTGAAAACCATATGTTGAAGATGACAGAGCTAGTGTCAGTCTGGGTCCCTGAATGACTGCATTTGAATACAGAAAACTTCTATTTTGTTTGGGCCATTACATGTTGGGCCTATGGTAGCACTTTAGCCTCCTCTGACTAGTACATTTGGTCCTTCCTATTATGACACAAAACCCCAAAGTCATAAAGGAAAAGATTGACATAGTTCACTATATAAAAATGTAAGACTTCTCTATGGGCAAAGTAAGATAAACAAAGTTAAAATAGACATGAAGAAAATGTTTGCACAAGTACTATTTACAACAGCCAGGACAGCCAACCTAAATGTCCATAGACAGATGAATAGATAAAGAAGATGTGGTACATATAGACAATGGATTACAACTCAGCCATAAAAAAGAATGAAATAATGCCATTTGCAGCAACACGGATGGATCTAGAGATTATCATACTAAGTGAAGTGAGCCAGAGAAAGGTAAATATCATATGATAACGCTTATATGTAGAATCTAAAAAATGATATAAATGAACTTATATACAAAACAGAAATAAACACATAGACATAGAAAACACACTTATAGTTACCAAAGGGGAAAGGGAGGGAGGAATAAATTAGGAGTTGGGGATTAACATATACACACTACTATATATAAAACTGGTAAACAACAAGAACCTACCGTATAGCACAGGGGACTATACTCAATATTTTGTAATAACCTATAAGGGAAAAGAATCTGAAAAACGAATGTGTGTATATACACACACACACATGCACACACACACACACACACACACATATATATAAACTGAATCACTTTGCTGTACACCTGAAACTAACACAACATTGTAAATCAACTATACTTCAGTTAAAGAAAATGTTTGCACAATATTTAGTAGGCAAGAGATTAAGATCTATTCTAAAGAGGGAGCTCATACACATTAATAAGAAAAAGATTAAAAATGGAAAAAGGATATGAACTAATAATTCATACAAAATGCAAATGGGTCATATACATATAAAATTGTTCACTCTCAGGACTTCCCTGGTGGCGCAGTGGTTAAGAATCCGCCTGCCAATGCAGGGGACACAGGTTCGAGCCCTGGTCTGGGAAGATCCCATATGCCGCAGAGCAAGTAAGCCTGTGCGCCACAACTACTGAGCCTGTGCTCTAGAGCCCGCGAGCCACAACTACTGAGCCTGCACGCCACATCTACTGAAGCCCACACGCCTAGAGCCCGTGCTCCACAGCAGGAGAAGCCTTGCAACGGGGAGCCTGCGCACTGCAACAAAGAGTAGCCCCCCTCGCTGCAACTAGAGAAAAGCCCGTGCCCAGCAACGAAGACCCAGTGCAGCCATAAATAAATAAATCTATTTTTAAAAAAGTTCACTCTCACTAGTAATCAGAAAAATATAAATTTTCTTAAAGCAAAAGAAATATATTAATACCTTTCTTTTAGTTATTTTTGACTAGAATAGTAGTTTTAGAGTGTACAAAGTGACAATCTGGTTTTCCCTTGTCAATTAATCTTTAAAATTTTCCCTAAAGGCAAAATGAGCTGGAAAGGGGGAAAAAAACCCTCAGAACCAGCTTTAGATAAACAGCCATACAATTAAGATGCCAGCACCTATTAAACCCTAAAATACAGAAATGACAAAGGGTGGTATATGTCCCGTATTAAGCAAAATGGTCTCTTTCAGACAGACAAAAACTCTCGTGATAGTTTCTTCCCTTTTTGTTTAAGGCACTTCTCAAATGAACACCCTTGTTCACGTCAAGTTCCCTGAAAGTGGCCATTGTGATTTCAAATTGTCCCTGGTGAAAAACTGTGCTGGTGAGCTATACATACTTCTTAATTTACAGTGAGAAAACATGAAGAAAGCAGGTATTTGACTAAGAAGAAGCAAGATTTTAGATAGAAAAGACCCCACAAAAACTGCCATGGTCCACAGGATGGTGCTTGTACAAACCTGGTACTTGGCCAAAGGCCAATTTTCACTAACAGGAGCCAAACAGATCCTGATTCTGGGCAAAGTAAGCCTCAAGGACACAGAGATAAGTCTTAGTCTCTCTTGTCCCCATCTTGGTCAATTTGGATTCTATTTCACAGAGCCTACACTGCTCCCGGACTTTACCACCAATTCCCAACACTTCCTCTCTATTGAAATGGGCAAACTCCTGGTTTCAGCTGCTGTTCTCAATATAGCTCACTGAAATATTGCAGGAATACCTGTTGACTATTTGCAGTTCTGTAATCTGTCAGATGCTTGTTGCTTCTGCGTCCTTTTACAGAATGGCTTGAGTCCATGCTAGTTTTGTAACTGTTGGTGATTCCACCACCTGGGTTTGTTGTAGATGTCCGTGGGTTTCAGCTTTGCAATCCTAGTTGCTCTGTTGTTTTTTTTTTTCAGTTATACATACATCTATCTATCTACACATATTCTTTTTCAGACTCTTTTCCATTATTGTAGGATACTACAAGATATTGAGTATAGTTGCCTGTGCGATACAGTAGGTCCTTGTTGTTTACCTATTTTATACATAGTAGTCTGTATCTGTTAATCTGAAACTTTTGATTTATCTCTCCCCTGCCCCCACCATCATCCCCTTTTGGTAAGTTTGTTTTTGTGTCTGTGAGTCTATTTCTGTTTTGTAAATAAGTTCATTTATATCATTTTTTAAGATTCTACATATACGTGATATCATATGATACTTGTCTTTGGTTTACTCCACTTAATACGGTAATCTCTAGGTCCCTCCATGTTGCTGCAAATGGCATAATTTCATTCTTTTTTATGGGTAATCATTCCAGTGACTGTAACTACCATACCTTCTTTATCCATTCATCTGTCGATGGACACTGGGTTGCTTCCATGTCTTGGCTATTGTAAATAGTGCTGCTGTGAACGTTGGGGTACACGTATAGTTTTGAATTAGAGTTTTCTCCAGATACATGCCCAGGAGTGGGATTGCGGGATCATATGGTGCTCTGCGTGTTTTTTAGGAGGGATTTGGGGAGATACAAAAACTATAGCACTATCGTCACTACCTTCTCTTGTGTCCTTTCTTGAGAGCAAGGGAAACCTTCACAAAGATATCCTGATAGACTGCCCCACATATATCCTTCGCTAGAATTATAACACGTGCCCATGCATAAATAAACCCAGGGACGAGGATGGTGTTAGACCATGATCAGCATCAAGATTCACTTCCTGGAATTAGAACAGACAGAAATTCCCTGGTGGTCCCATGGTTAGAACTCCGTGCTTCCACTGCAGGGGACCTGGGTTCGATCCCAGGTCGGGGAACTAAGATCCCCCAAGCCGCGTGGTGTGGCAAAAAACAAACAAAAGAAAAGAAAACAGACAAGGAAGAGCACATAGGCACATAAATGGTGAGAAACTGAATCTGAATGGGGCTCTGCCTGAAAGAAGCAAGGCAGCAGCAGTGGACAAGGCGACAGATTTGAGTATAAAACTAAGAGTGTTGAGAGCACCATTTTTCCAAATTGACAGCAATTCATAGAAATATATTTTACATCATTACTCTGCATACACATACACACATATTCATGTGACAAACAAGTTTCACGAGACAATACTTACTATACAAGAAAATGAAACCTAGTAAATCCCAACCATAATTTTATTAATATTTATATACAAAAAGTGCGTAAGAACGTACAAAAACGAAATTTCCTAACGATTGTTACGATTAATGTGATGGGTGTGCTTGTCTGTTCATGAGTTCGTTCCAGTCAGGCACACATGAAGATAAGGCAACACGCATGTCAGGTGCACTGTTGAGCTGATTTCTTTTCTTTGTTTTCAATCGTGCCAAGATCGAAAATCCTAGTTCACACAAATAGGTAGATGTGAATGGTAATGATAGCGATATATTCTTTCTACTTAGCAGTGGAAATTCATCTTTCATCTTAATCCAAAATGCTGATAAACTTAATGTCCTGTAATAATTCCTCAGTGTGAATGACGAACTGAGCTGCAGTAATTCATTCTCTTCTTCAGGCACCAAGTGTAACTCAATTATTGATTCTGGGGTTTGATAAGCAAATAGATCTTTCATCCAAACAGCTTCCTTTAACAATGCAAATTTCTCTTCTGGAAAGTAACGATTGAAGGTTTGAGACAAAGAAGTGAGATGTACTAATATCTCTAATTTTATTTCTCTTAAGCAGTCTTCATGAATAACGTTCTCTTCAATGTGTTGCAACAGCGTTGGGAACATGTAGTAGCTGGGGCGATTACTTTTAAGTCTTACCTGCCATAACAATAATGCCTTTTGGAATCCTTGAACGTGTTCAAGATATTGAAATATATCATTGTTTTTCCCTTGTAGCTTCGAATTTAATTCATTTAAAATGCCAAAAATGTCACTTAAATACGCCAATTTTGTTACCCAAATGTCATCTTCAAAAATATTTGCCAAATGCGATTGCTTTTCAATGAGAAAAATGTAAATCTCATTCCTGAGTTTGTATACTCTGCTCAATACTTTTCCTTAAGACAACCAACGAACTTCTGTATGAAACAATAAGTGGGTATGGCTCACTCCAATCTCTGAACACAATATTTCAAGAAGTCGGCTATTCGATGAGCTTCCTTTAATAAAATTAACAATTTTCACTGCATGTTTCAATACATCCATTAGGCTCGGTGGAATTTCTTTGGATACCAAAGCTTCTCGGTGAATAAAACAATGATTCCAAAGACAGTTGTTATGGGTGGCTTCTAACAATTTTTCAATAACTCTGCTATGTTTCCCAGTCATATTTGCTGCTCCATCACTTGAAATTCCTTTACAATTTTTCCAGCTTAATTTATGTTGACCCACAATGCACTTTTCTAATTCAGTGAATAAATCCAATCCAGTTATATGTGAATTTAAATTTAAACAACACAACAGATCTTCTATAAAATCATCTTGCCACACATACCTGACACATACCAAGAGTGTGGGACAACTTGCAATATCCGTGCTCTCATCAAGTTGGATTGCAAAATCTATACCAGAGTGTAGTCGTGTCATAAGCATTGCTTCTAAATGTTTTGCAATAGTACAGATTCGACGAGATATTGTATTATCGCTAAGAGGTATAGTTCTTAATTTATCAGCTGATTTATCATCAAAGATGGTACGTACCATATCCATACATGCTGGGAGAATAATTTTTTCAGCAGCCGTGTGAGCCATTTTCTCTTTTGCCACTCGATACGCCACTAAATATGATGATATTAAGGCTCTCTCATTCATAGTTGTGGAACGACTGAGAAATTGGGGTGATAACTCTAGGCTATTTCTTTCTGTTTGAAAACGGTCTTCCTCATCTTCTTCCTCTTCCTCCTCCGCTTTCACTGTCACTGCGCCTTCCATCTCCTGGGTAGCCCGGGGAGACAAATCGGTAGCACTGCCTGATTCAGCAGTCATTGTTCAGGTTCAAAGAACTGGCTCACTTGATCCAAACAGGGTCTGTCTGCAGGACTTTCCTTTTTGTCCTAGATGTTTTATGAGATCAGTTTTTGCTGTCCTGCAGGGTGGAAAAATTTAATAGCAGTATTAAAAGGTTAACACAGTGTTGCTATGCTGCTTATACCTCATCCATGAAGATAAGTCACTAAATCCAATGATGTGACATAGTAAATGCTGAGTAACTGCCATTCATGTTAGCTGTGTCCCAGGCAGATTCGGTACGTTGCATACACAGCTCATTTAAGTCTCATGGAAGCCTAATGAAGTACACAATTATTATTCCTATTTTAAAAGCTGAGAAAGATTAAATAATGTGTCTAACAACATAGTGTAGTGGATCCAGTACTCAAACCCAAGTCTGAAGTCCAGGGTCCTAACTATGCCGCTACACTGCCATCTAGATACTCTTAAAAAGTGATCACCAAAGTACGGTGTACAAGACCATCCATTGGGGCACAGGGGAAAACAATTAAGACTTGTATTTGTTTTTTAAAAACACTGAAACCCATTTAAGCTTTCCTGATAGCCATCTTATAGCATTTATATTCTGTCATCATTTGTGTTGCCATTCTTATTTTCATCTTCCAACTATTTTATTTTCTTTGCTCATTTCCCTTCATTTTTAGTGATATATTGTCTGAAAATCTCATTCTTTCTCAGGTATTTTAAGATCAAGGAAAAGGAATCTTGGTTTTTGACATCTCATCAAAGATTTAAAGGTGGGGTATGGGGAATAACACGTTCCTAGAGGCCTTCCCTACCACTGGCAGTATGAATCAAAATGAAGTGACTCCAAGGCAGTGAAACTCAAAGACACGGGGCTGAGGTCAGGACATGGACAGGCGCTTCTGGAGTGTTTTCCTGCTCATGTTCTAGGCAAGTAGCAGCAGGAAGACTGGGTTTTATTTTGCATTTCTTGAATGATTCCAGCACTCAATCATCACTTGACCTTAAGCTCACTAGCGGTCTCCAGTTTGGTATGCAATATTTTAATAGTTCTTACCCTGAAATTTAATTTTTAATGCTTTCATGCCTTATTTCAACTAGACTACTTCTCAAGAATAAAGACTGTCTTTTACTCTGTGGCCCTTAAGTCACATGACATAGTTCGTTGCAACCAGGAGATATTTTAAAAAACATTTGTTTGAATGAATGCAATGTCAACATTTTTTGCCCATTTGGAGGAAGTTCAACAAATTCATTATAGGCCGGGTATTTCAATACTTGGAAGGGCATGTCATTTAGAAATTAAGAGATGCTACTCTATTGCAACCGTCAGGTTACTTATGAAGCATCTGAGTAAGATGGGAGGAATACTATAGCAGCACAGGTTTAAAATACATAAGTAAATAATGTGCCCATGGGTAAGTTACCTACGTCTCCCATTACACTATGTAACCAACCTATTTCTCCAGCAAATAGTAAGGAGGTTTCATTGATCTGCTTACAAGGTATTCTCCACAACTTATTTATTGATTGCAAATGATCTGTGTAACACAGTCCTGTATAAGTGTTTTCTTTGGTCCTCTGCCACTTAACAGCCTCTCTCAATAATGACAGCATCTTTGTGTATACTGGTGGCACTTCAGGAAATGGAGATGGGGCATTAAGTTTGGCCTAGCTGCATTTTTCAGTTAATTTCCCTCTATCAATGAAGGTCCAAGTTGGAAGGGCCCTCTGAGATATGCAGTCTAGTTTACCTTACTTAGGATAAATTTGAGACTTAGCGTTTTGTCTAAGAGCATCCTGCTAATCGGTGGCAGAGAGGGTGCCAGTGACCAATAGGCAAGTGGCCCAGCGATCTGCTCTTGCCGCCGCACCGCGGCAGACGCCCCTCACTACTCAGCCCTCTGAGTCAAGCACAGTTGGCTCCCACAACTGAAAAATTCACCTGGTGTCTCAAATTACTCCTGTAAAAAAGCTCTCAGGAAGCTCGGAAACTGAAAAGAAGAGGGTGAAGTGCACGTAAGCTTTTCCTCCTGCATTCAACTCACTTTATTCACTAAGCTTCAAACATTCTTTAATCACTGCCATTAATGGTGGTGAATTTGGGGGTGAGCGGATGATCTGCAAACACTTATGAGTCTTAAACTTCTTCACTAAAAAAATCAAAAACAAAACCGTGGAGCTTGGTAGCCTCTAGGGTCTTTCTCATTTTACACCTTGAGGTCCCTAGGAACCCAGGATACAAGCTTTCACCAGAAGGAAAGCAAAGGGGGATGATCGGGGAGCACAGAAATTAGACTAGGGTCATCTGGGGTGAAAACCGAGGACGAGGCGTTGTAGGTGAGGCACGCAGGCTGCCTCCTGCCGGTCCCAGAGGTATCTCATCCCAGTCCAGAAACCAGGGATCCAAGGCTGTATCTGCAGGGAGACGGCGCTTCCTACTGCCAAGGCTGGGACGAAGGACAGGGACACGGACCCTCCACCCCGTCTGGGGACTGTCGTGGCGAGGGGGATCGCGGAACACGGCCGTACACATCCACCTGCGTCCCCGCCCATCCTCCCCGGCTGGACCCCCGTCTCACCGTGAACCCCGGAGAAGCCTGGGGTGCTGGGATAGAAAAGGGAGGTGACTCTGGGGACCAAAGGACAGTGGACTTGGACCCAGGCGCTCCGCTCGCCAGAACCCAGAGTGTCACAAAAGCCGGAAGTGCGTCAACATCTGCCTTCCGGGCCTGCGCTGCCCTTTTGGGGTGTGTGTGTGTGTGTAGGGGGGGTGCTCCTCTCAAGGAAAGCGGGAGGTCTTTGGTTCTTGTTCCCCAACTCGTGAGTCGGGCTTTGGGGATGACTTAGCTCCCCTTTTCCCGTCCGGGAAAACGGGGGTTAAGTTTCTCTCGGTACCCTCCTGTTCAGATACTTATACAATTCTCCTACTTTTTCTTATTGATGGCAGTAATCGTAATAATTCTAGTTATTATCAAACAATAAGGTGATTGTGTGTCTGTGGCAGAGGAACTGAAACAAAAATGTAGACAGTAGAGCAAAGTGAAGTCAAGGATGGATGATTTCACGAAACCAAAGTGGTTGCTTCTCCGGGGACCCTGATTGCGTATTGCCACTTGAACGGACCTGGGGAGGAAAAATGTTGCCTGCCATACCCGTAAACTGCGTCCTTCAAGCCAGCAGTCACTGCAGCCGCCCCCAACTGTGTACCCTGAGGGGATTCAGGATGGAGAAGAGCAGGGTACTGGCCCCAGACAGCTGAGGTGCATGTCAAAGGAATGATTTCAGTGAGCCCAGACTCTTGCATCTTCCCATATATAGAAAAGCTCTAAAATCATTAACTTGAAATGTCTGGTTTTCTTTAATTAAGAGTAATCTTTTGATGTTCTGGCTACGAGGTTTTTGCTGCAAAACTCCTACATATCCTGGCTTCTCCCTTACCTCTTCGGAGCAGCCCTTAGAGCTGAGAGGCTGTCTTCCCAGTTTAAGTCCTCAATTTTGTCTGCCAAATAAAACATAATTCTCAACTTTTAGGTTGTGCTTTTTTTTTTTTCAGTCGACAGTATTTTCAAATATTTGTTCAATAGGCAACAGATATTCTTTCCAATACTAGATAGTTACAAGATTCTGAGCTTGGCTAATGTTTCCAGGGAGTTTTGAGTGTGATAGTAATGGAATTACTATAGTAATTCGAATTTGAGGCATTTTTGCTGTCAAAATGTTATCACAGTAATTACAGCATTTGCTATTACTTCACTTTTTATAAAAGAGTAAAAGAGACCTTGAATGATTGTGACATGGCTCTTAAGTTCCAAGACAAATTTGAGGGCAAAAATGGAAAGCCCAAAAGGAACAGCCACCTACTACAGAGGCTACCAATGACTAGGTGATATTCTGAATAATCTTCCAAGCCCTGAGTAATGTTCCATTCCCAGTGAGGTTTGACCTTGCTGTGGTTGCCATTGTTTCCTCCTTCTACTTCCCTGTGACTCTTCAGTAATCCACTTGAGTAGGTTTTTGCTCCTCTATCACTGGCTGGCTCCCTGACCTATGGTCCTCCTTGAAGACATATTCCCAGAACTTCTGCCTCCAGATTCTTCCTCCTATTTCCTTCCAGTGTTGCAAGTCATCTCTAAGAGTCATTACATTGTTGTACGTTGTGTTTTTCTTCTTTGCCTAAATCTGCCTTCTCCCCTCCCCTATCCTCCCACCCCTGTTCGTACTTTAAAGCGCCTAAAGGATCCAGGAAGGTAGGTTGTTGAGTGCAGCCAACTGGATATGTTTTTGTATTTATGTATTGTGTGTCGAAGGGACTGTAGGAAGCCTTTGTAATAACTCCATTCCTTGCCTGCTGATATAATGGCACAAGGAACTGAAGTGGCCTGGTGGCATTTTCAGTTTCCAGTTCAGTGGAACACTCAAGGTATCTCCTAGAAGAAATGCTCTTCTTGAGAATCAGGATCATACCCAACAGACTCTAGACTGGGGAGACAGGAAGCACAAATTCCACACATAGGTTGCTGGTTATGATGGTTAATAGGGGCCACTCCTGTTTTGACTCCTTGGTTCCTGTATCCATGTAGTCTTTCTGTTGGAGACACAATACCATATATATGTTATTGGTTCAATGCATATACTGTATCTTGGAGGACAGCTCCCCAGCTTCACAAGGTGCTGTATCTTGTTATCAGCAATTTAGCTGAGTCTTCAACGTGCCATTCCACAGTTCCATTGTGCTAGTTGTTTCTGGCTGATGAGTAAACGCTGTGAATTCTGTGGTTACAAGCTCATTGTCACACCTCCTTGACTATAAAATGGGTTCCTTGGTTTAAGGTATATCCAGTGGATAAGGCATCCTATAAGCCCTCAGATGACGGTGCGGATGGAGGCAAAGCAGTCAGGGAAGACAAACCCATATTCAGAGCATGTATCGATTCTGGTGTGATAGTTCCCTTCTTTTGTATCTATCCATGCCTAGTGCAATGGTGGGCATGTGGGAAGGAGTAGTGAAGTGTTCAACCCCTTGGGAATAGTGGCTCCTACATTTTCTTTAAAGCAATATAGTGTAAGTTAAAAATCATAGATTTTGTGAGTTCGTTGTTTCCACTTGCATCATCTGAATAACGGTTGAAAGAAAATTGTGCTCAAGAGCAAAACAGTAGCTACTGTTTCTTACCATCCTTTGTTAGGGATTGGTGCCTATTGGTGGGACATGGACTCTTAAATGGGTGCCTCCTGAGGACCTCTCGCTGGAGAAAACTGCCCGAGTCGGGCAAAACTTAGACAGAGATGCACCACTGTCATAGTTTGTTCACCTCTGCTGTAGGAATGCAACACTCTGCTGAGAGCTACAACCTGTGGGGAAATGGCAACTCAGGAAAGAACCTCAAACTTATAGCTATCCTAGAACATTAGAAGAGCTTGAAATGGTGCCCAATTCTTGAGCTTGTTTTACAGAACAGCAGGTAAAGGAACAACTTGTTTAAAAAACCCTCTGCTGGGCTCCCCTGGTGGCACAGTGGTTGAGAGTCTGCCTGCCGATTCAGGGGACGCGGGTTTGTGCCCCGGTCCGGGAAGATCCCACATGCTGCGGAGCGGCTGGGCTCGTAAGCCATGGCCGCTGAGGCTGCGCATCCGGAGCCTGTGCTCCGCAACGGGTGAGGCCACGACAGTGAGAGGCCCGCGTGCTGCAAAAAAAAAATAATAATAAAATAAAATAAAAAACCCTCTGCCTTCACTGAACAAGCTCGCTTAAATTATTTTTTTCAAGTTACACACCCTCCAAGCTTCATGTAGCCTAGATAATATACCACGAGATTCCTCAACTACCCCTTTAGATAACACCTCTGTCATATGAGTGGCTATAGTAACAGGGACTAAAGCTGTTTTTCAGAAACTTGGAGTCAGCTCTTGTCCAGTTCAAGCTGGCTAAGACTGGTTGGGACCACTGATCCTAAAACTCAGCCTGTGCAGGTGTCTGACGAATGAACTTTTGACATCAGAGGGCCAAAAACTCGAAGCTCAGATCATGCTAAGTGCTTGCATTTTTGAACATGCATCCCATTAAGAAGCCTGTAACTCAGATATGCCTTTGCAGAACACTGATTACCTCACCTTTCCCCAACCTCCTATCACCTTACCCCACACTTAAGACCAACCTGCTTCCTTATCCAATAAAAATCTCAAGCCCCTCACCTTCAGGGAGGTGGATCTGAGATTTGTTCTCCTATCTCCTCACTTGGCTTCCGTGTTAATAAACTCTGCTGCAAACCTCAGTCTCTCAGTGTTTGGCTTGCTGCCCATTGGGCAAACGAACCTGGTTCATAACAAGTTGTTAATGACAAGCAGGAAGTAATGTGTCATCTGTTGTCCCAGGGATTGCAACAGGAACAATGGACATCACCAGGAGGTATAGTTCTGTTCAACACACAAAAACACTTTCTAATTGGAGCTGTCCAACAAGCAATTGACCAAGCAGTGCATTTTTTTTTTTTAAGCAGTGCATTTCCTATCCGTGTTGCTGACTTCATTGTGACAGAGATACTATTGACTAGAGAGATTGTGTCATAGTAGGAAGTTGCTGTAGATTCATGAGGTACTCAAGGAGAGAAAGGGAAGGCATATCAGAATCTCCCAGAGGCTCATGTAATTTGAAAAAGCATGGAGAACGTCACACTTGATTTTTCTTATATTTAACTGTAAATGTCAAATACCATTAAAGGGTAAATATCTGATTTGTGAGCTTAAACAAAGGAGTAGTACCTAAAGTCCCTTCCAAATCACTGTTTTGATTCTTTAGTCGACTTGCCAGTCCCTGGCGGACCTAGTCCCACCACAAGACATCACATTCTCTAAGGATGCAGGAGGTCCTAATGCCCTAGGGGCTTTTGTGCTAGCCCTGGGCCTGCTTGTCCACGTGCACCGTGCTTTACCCATCCCTCCTTCTGCAGAGTCCCGTCTTTCCACCAGGAACACAGCTCTTTCCCAGTCTTTCTTCCACTCCAACTTGCTCAATGCCCCCACCTTCCCCCAAGAACCGTATTATGTTTCGATCCTGTGATTTTCTGAGGTTCTCATATAACCGAAGCGCCTTCAACCCTGGCTGTAATCAGCGTATTTTGTACCCCTGTGCTAGTTCCCGAACGGCTGACTCATGGAGGTCGGACCACTAGGTTGGACATTTCGTCCTCATCCCCGACACGCACCCCCACGGAAGAGCCACCACCCCGCGGGGAGTCTCGAAGGTTGGCTGCAGCCAGGGAAGGGAGAGCGGGGCCGCCTTCCCAAGTCCGGGGCTGTCGCGGTCACTACCGATGTACTGGCTACAGAGCGGCCAGCGGGGGTCAGCAGGGAGGGTGAGACTAGCAGAAGGACGTGGGTGGAAAAGCCTCACAAACAAGCCTTAGCGACTCGCACCCTCTTATCCGGGTCCCGCGTTCGGGGCCCTCATCCGGGGCCCGCCCTGCCCCCAGCCATCGGACTCCGCCTCCGGAAGTACCACAGAGAAGCGCCGGCCTCCGAGCAGCCTAGAGCGACCCCCGAAAGGCTGTGGTGGCCCCGTGAGCCAGGGTGTCCGCTACCGGACGGCCGACCGGCCCGCCCCTCCGCTTGGTGAGTCCCCGGAAGGCGTTCTGGGGTCGCGGTGGGTTGGCCGCTTGTTTAGCCTCCCGGGGAGGAGGAGTCTCCCGTCCCCGGCTGACTGCGGTTCCCGTCCCCAGGGGCGCGCGGGGCCGGGGTGCGAGGGCCCGTGTCTCTTCAGTCAGGGTTCGCCCCGACACCCCGCGGACGGAGGGCCCCGCCGTCAGGACCCGGTGACCGTTCCCTGCTGTGAGCTGGGTTTCTGGGGCCCGCTTCGCCCTTTTGGGACCGTGTCTTGACCTAGCAGGGAAGTGGGAGGAGGGCAGCGCCGGGCGAGGCCTTCTGAGGGCCGGGCGCGAGGGCCCTTTCTGAGGGTGTGGAAAGGGGACGGAGCGCTGCTGCGTCCTTGGGTGTGAAGGACAACCAGTCAGACCTGTTAGAGTCGCAGCCCTTCCCTGGCTTACTGTCAGGATTGTGGGAAAGGCCTTGCCACCTAGTCTGAGTTATCGAAGGGTCTGACCCTCCAGAGTGGAACTTGGTTATCAGTTAAGGCCATTCAGTAATTCAGAGTGGGCTGCCGGTGTTTACCAAAAAATTCGTAGGGGCCTGCTTTTAAAAAATTACGAGTATCGGAACTAGTGTGTTTCTCTGGGTGCATACCCGAACCTTGAAAGAAGTTTGTAAATGTCAAGTATTTTCAATTTACACAGAAAGTTTTAGGCTATTAAATTGTGTTTCCTTGATTTAAAAAAATTCCACAAATTCTGGATTAGTGGAGTTCAAATAAACTGCATACTTGGACCATATGACTTGGTTCTTAAATATCTGAAAGTGAATAATGTCCATTTTTCTTCCTGCTGCTTACTTCAGGTGGTTAATCATCATTAACTATTTTCATTGTATCTACAGCGTGCAAGATACTTTGCTAAGTCCTGAGAACGGAAAGTGATGGGTTGTTTTAACTTGTTACAATAATTTCTCCTAATCTCAACCCCGCAGTGATGGTCATCGTCCTCCAGAACAGGGATGGAGGAAATATCGGCCCAGGAAGCAGCAGGATCTCCAAGGGTCCAGTTTCAGCCTTTGGAGACCCACTCTGAGGGTCTGTCCCCAGAGCCTCAGTTCGTGCAGGACACCGACATGGAACAGGGACTCACTGGGGGTAAGGCAGAGAGAGCACTTCCATCCGGGAGAATGGGAGTGCAGAGGGGCTCCTGGGCCTGGTATGAGAGAGGTCAGGGATTTCAGTGAGAGATTGCTCCCTAGAGGGAGGTCTTGAAGGGAGGCACAGGCGCGACTCAGTCCAGTCCTGATCTGGGCCCCTCTGTTGAGGTCAGCCTGTCCTTTAATAGGCCGAGTGGTCTTCGCTCACTCTGCTCTGGCTGTTTCTCCTTCATGCAACTTTCACTTCATCCCAGTTATCACATTCAGAATAATTTCTAAGAAATGCTGCTTTTGCCGCACCTCACCGCCCTTGCCTTGCTTTCACTTCCTCTCAGATTTAGGGCCTGTCCCTCCCCCTGTTCCCTTAACTTAGTTTCTTCCCTCCTTGACCTTTTGTGCTTTGCCAGCTGCCATTCTGTTGCAACTGCAGTGTTCGTGACTAATCTAATTTTGATCAAGAAAACAACCATCTAATTCCTTGGTTGAGCCCAATGTATACATATCACATATTGACCACAAAATTACATTTTTCTGTATTATAGAGAGAGGTTGATCTGTCTTGTACTGCCTTTGTCTTGTATGAGTTTGTATGAGATTACTTGTGCCGACTGCAGTACCTGAAATAACTTGTGTGTCAGGAACACCAGCTGAGTGCCATGGTGCGTAGAGTGCTGTGGAGCATCGTGAGAGTGTGGAAAGGATTATGAGGAAACAGATGACCACTCCTTATTCTAGAGGGCCTTACACACTGGTTGCAGAGACAGTGCCCAGTCTCAAAAGAAAGGCTTAATGGAGTTTACAGAACAGTGTCTGGGAGAGGGTCAAAAGTCTACTAAATAACTGTGGCTCTGGATGAGCCACTGCAAATCTTTATGCTTTGCTTTGCCCATTTGCAAAACAGGTAACAGTGCTTACCCTTCTGTTAGAGGTATGTCATGTCATGGAATAATGTACAATATGAGATTTCATAATAAAATCCTGTATCACGGGTCTAAGCATGTGTAAGGAGGGCATGCAGGTGCTGAGAAGGTGCAGAACATGGTCAATACCTGATAAACGTTCGTTGGTTTTGCCGTAATGTTGATGTGAGGAAGGGTCCCACTGACTCTCTCTTTCGTAAGGGAGCCCTGGGGAAGGGCTGCTCTCACTCTTGGCTCCTTTCTCCTCCCTCAGCTCCACCTGTCCCCCAGGTGCCTGCTCTTCCCCACGAGGGAAGCCCAGGAGACCAGGCAGCTGCGCTCCTAACAGCCAGGTACCAGGTGAGCTGAGGAACCCTCTGCTTTTCCTCAGGGACTATTGCTGCTGATTGAGTGTGGTCCTTTCCTCATCCCATCCATAAACCTTTCCTGAATTTTTTTTTTTTTAATAGACCCCAGGTTGGGTGCTGATCATCTTCAGAGACCTGGACTTCACAGAAACCACCTTTCCATCTCCCCAATACCACCAGCAAACACTTCCTTTATCCTTGGTGTAGTCATGGGCGCTTATTAGATGTTAAAGGGTTGTGGAACCTATTTCCTAGATTCTACTCTGTTCTCCCTCCTTTCCACCATAAATGCACCCTGCAGACCCTCTGTATCATCTCCTTCATTCTCTGGCCATGATGCTGTGGTGGCCTCCTTCCCCAGAGCAGCCAGGCTGTGTTATTTCAGGAGTTTGTGACATTCGAGGATGTGGCTGTGCACCTTACTCGAGAGGAATGGGGATGCCTGGACCCTGTTCAGAGGGCTCTCTACAGAGAAGTGATGTTAGAGAATTATGGGAACCTGGTCTCACTGGGTAAGGATTGCCTTTCTTATTATTCAGTTTACCGCTTAGGATTTCTTTACTTCCTTGTTTTTGAGTAGGTGTGAGGTCTCTGAGTGTGGCTCAGATCCCCGGTCGTAGAACCTCCGATTCCTCCTTCTTTAAGGTCGTCTCCTCTGGGAGTGGGTTTCCTTCGGAGGTTTCAGGAGGAGACATTCTACTCCTTAACCTCAGTTAATGTTTCTTGCTTTTGTGGGGCATCTGTTCCCTGTTAGAAAAGGGAAACTTGCTGGTGCTTTGCAAGTTCTCACTTTCCCTATCTTTTCCTTTTTTGTGAGAGAGACTCTAGGGCCTCTCAACCCACAACCAGACACTTTCCTTCCTGGTAATTCAGTGCCCCTGTTTCCCATTTTTCTCAGAAGAAGAAATGCCTTTTTTTTTTTTTAAGATAGGCTAACGTCTTTGTTGAATAATCCCTCACCTCTTAAGATCCCTAAATTCATCTGCAAGTAGGCAGAATTTGAGAGACTTGATTTCAAGGCATGACTCACTGCGAGTACATTTCAGTGAGTCACCCAGAAGGTAATCCTGCGTAACCTCACCCGAGCTGCAGAAGTCTCAGACTTAGACCGAGTCTCTCCTTTGTCATTTGGATGGTGCAGTTGGTAGCTGAGATTAGACAACCTGTGGTGTTGTAGAGAAGGATCGGTGGGAGTTGTCGGCATCCCCCTCGGTGTGAGCATTGCTCCTCTTTCTTTTTTTGCCTGTCTCTGCTGCTCTTTTCTTTGTTATGTATGTATGTACTTAATCATACTTTTTCTTTTCTCTTTCTCCCTCTCTCTTTTTTTTTTTTTTAACTCTTTTTTGCTTTGCCTGTGCTGGTGGCATCCAGGGTGTTGTTTTGTCTCCTTGATTACACTCAGGATTAAAGAGGTCTTCTTATCTGTGGGGAGGCAGCCTGCCCACTGGGAAGGTTTTTAGTATGTTTTCCATTCCTGGCTCTTTGATCTTCGTAGGCATACTTCTCCGCCTTCCCACCACCCGGATTCATAGTGTGAATTCCTGCCCGGCCCTGAGTCATACCCAGGCAAGTGCTTTCTCTGGAGAAACACTTGCAGTCCTTTCAGCAGGAATCTCCAGGAGATGGCCCAGGTATCGGCTTCCCATCGATAGTGCTCGTCCCCGCTCGGAAACTCCTTTTCCACGGTTATGAGATGTTACACTTGATTGATGGAGTAGATGCTTCTCAGGATGCCACCACTATGTAAAATTGCAGCTCCTCAGATGACCTTTGATAAATTTCAAAGGGCCAAGGAAGCCCTCCGTTGCAACCAGAATTTTGAACCCTGAATTCTGAGCTCAATCAGAAGCCATGGTTGGTGGTCATCGACTTGTGTTCTCAGAAACCACAAAGTTCGACTCCAGCTCTTCGGTTATGATCTTTTCATGTTATTTTAGACTGTGGAACATACACTGTGTGCCCCTCCTTTTCTGTAGTGAACATGACCTGCCCCTTCTGTTGCCTAAATCTCCTGAGACCCCTGGGCCTTTCTAACGTTCTAGTCTTTTGCTTCCTTTAAATCCCTGTGGCCCCCTCCAGGGTTCTGCCTTCGTCCCGTTTATTCTTTGTGGGGCTGTACAGATTGATGGGTTTATATGACCTTTCCTGGTCAAGTGTTCCTTAGCCTTTCCTCAATGGAACGGAAAGGCTGTCTTTCCTTCAGGCTGTCAAATTGAATGTATATTCAACAACTTGTAAATTGTAAAGTGATATGTAATTGTAAATTACTGTTAATATCTAATAATTACATAATTTCCAACAGTTAACCTGTCTACTTTTTGGAGTAAAGAAACTTCTTAGTAGTTCAATCAGCCTAACAGCACAGCATACTGTTAGACTGAATTTTATCCCATTTCCTCTGTCATCTCTGCACATACACAGGACACATATGCACACTCACACATGCTGGGCACAATTATGTAAAAGAAGCCCTCCTACTCAACTTGTTTTTGTGACCAAGTCAGCAGCCTCTCCTTAGTAATTATTTTTTACAATCTTTAGGAAGTAATTTTCATATTTGGGGGTTCAGCAAACTCCACTTGAAATTGAAGTTTATACACTTAGTTAACTTAGCTTAATGTTTTGTGTTGTAAAATAAGGACTTTATAATTCAGTCTCTGATTTAGCAGCCCTGTTTTCCAGTTCATACCTTTTTCCCATGATAGTAGCTCTGAGTTGTATTTGTCACAGATATCAGAACTTTGGTCTTTTGGTTAAGTGCTTCCACTACACAATAATAAATATACAGAGTATGAACAGAGTAAAAGAATAAAAAAGTAGGTAAAAATTTTCATTACCAAATCTAAAAAGAAGCATATACTGTTGCCAGTGAGTGAATTACTGGCTTGGGGGTCATACCCAAAGGGAAGTCGTCTGTGACTTAGTGCTGGAGATTAATAAGACTGGGAAAAAAGCTTGGTTTACAACTCACATGGGGCAGTGTGGCAGGTGCCCTGTTAGGTGACAGCATTAGAAAGCTGCTTCCCAGAACTCTACTGGATGGTGAGTGAGCTGATAAATCAGGAATGTTTGGCACATACCCCTTGCTTTTTGAAGTTGATGTCATGAGGGCAAAAATGATTTTGTATAGAATGTCTTTCACTACCACAGTTGTTCACTACTGAGCAACCAGTATGTTACTAAGTACTTAACATATCTCATTTAATCCTTACCATAACCCTGTGAGCAGGTATTATTCTGTTTTATACCCGAGGCTAAGAGGAGTTAAGTGATCCATCCAGGGACAAAGCTAGGCTATGGACTCTGATCTGACTCTGAAGCCCACGCTTTTTCACTGTTTTGTGCCTTAGGACAGTTAGTCCAACCACATATAGTGTTTTTTTATATTTTTATGGCTCTGTACTATGATAGTAATTTAAAATGGCCACAATAAATTGGACAGACAGGCATGAGGTTGTACAGTTTGGGAGCAGAAAGGGCATGCATTCAAGAAAAAGTAAAATTGTTAGAGGATACATTCCATTATAATAGGTACCTACACAGGAACAATATAGCTAAGGAGAGATTTTATTTGTGTGTTTATTAAGGACCAGGAAGAAAAGCATGCAGCTTTCAGATGGCTAAAATCTTAGCACAGCACTGGTATAGGCAACAAACAATGAGGTAAATTTTAAATGTTATTTTTAAAGATCAGATTAAGTTAAAAATAAATCTAATTAGAAAACTGTCAAGGTTTCAATTTTAAAAATCAAAATGTTTTAATAAAAAATTAATTTTAGATAGGAAAAATTTCAAATTTCGATAGGAAAAATGCATATTTTGAAAGCGTAGATTTTTGACTTAAATCTAGGAAAAAGGCATTCAGGCCAGTAGTAAGAAAACCTGCTTTAATGCTTTCTGTGACCCTTAGTATAGATTGGAAAGAATGTTAACTGTGGGTTCCATTTACCATCTGTGACTGAGCAGATATTTAAACCGATTATAATGACGTTTCCATCTATAAAACAAAAAATAATGTCTGCTTCCTGGGTTGTGTCAAGGCTTAAATCAGGTTATGTGCGTAAGCACCTGGCTTGTGCTGGTTACTTACCAGCGCATGTTCTTTCCGAAGGGGCAGCAAGTGGTGGGAGCTATGGACCAGATTTCTTAATACAGACAAAGATTTCAGGAGAGTGTTCAAATTGTTTGTTCATAATGGAATTTTCTCAGATTGAGCGTTGCTCAGGCTGTGCCTATTACGAAGAGATATTCATTCCTTTGACACTAAATGTTCTCTCAGGTCCCTTTTAATTAAACGTCATGATTCTAAATCTGTTGGATCCTGTCTCTCCGTGTATTGTTCTAATTACTGTTTCTCTGTTCTTTTTATTATTTTCACCTTTTGCTCCATTGTCACTATGTTGGTCTTCTGTTCTCTTTCTGTACATATTTAGAGGAAGGGATGGATTTCATTCACAATCATTATTTTTTACTAGTAGATTATTTAAAAGCCGGTTTCTGAAATAAGACTGTCTGTTTGAGCCCCAGCTTCACCAGTTATCATGACCTTGGGCAACGTTCTTAACCTCTCTGAATCTTAGTTTTCCCATTTGTAAAATTGGTACAGTAATAATTCCTATCTCATGAAGGTATGGTGAGTATTAAGTGAGTAAAAGCTTATAAAGCTCTTGGTGTGGTACTTTGCACCTACCAAATGCTTAGTGAATCTTAGCTTAATATTTTGATAATACAAGTGACTTTAAGTCTGTATCTTGAATCCCTTTCTCTCTTCTAAACTGCAGTCTTGTATCTCTAACTGCCTGCTAGGCATTGTCTATACCTTCCTACATTACCTTAAACATGTGTCTAAAATCAAACCCCTAATCCAACAAGAAGATGATCTTTTTTGTTGTGTGTAAGTGATTTAAGTGTAGATATAGAGTAACCAAAATTAATTTCAATTTTCAAATACCTAGAAACACCTTAATAAATATCTGTCAAAAGTTGCAAATTATGTTATCAGAATTCTGAGCAGCGTAGTTGCTGTGTCATGCCATACTAACTTTTTTTAAACTTGCAAAACTATTTCATTTGACATGGAGGAGCTTAACTAAAATGTGTCCGAAAAGAGAATTGACTCTATGCCCAACAGGAATTCAGAAACACAGTAAATGTCTTTTTTATATCTGTTCTGATCTCCCTGCTCTTAAGCTGTCATGTGGAATCCCATAGGACAACTATTGGTTTATCATACTTTTCAGGCCCAAAGCCCTTTTTAAAACATTGATTATCTGTTGACACTTGGGCACAAAATTGGCACTCAATGAGTAGCTTTTAAATAAATGAATGAAAAGAAGTGCAAGATAAAAGGTACATGGTCCCTGCTATCAAAGAGTTTATAAATCAGGTAGGGATAATAATACCTGAAAACAATTTTAAAAAATCTGTAAACTTCATTATATAGAGACATGTCAGGATAAGAAGAACACATAATACAGTTTGTAGACATTCAGTAAGTGCAGAGAAAGGCTTTTGGAGATGAGGGGCTTGAGCTAGACCTTGTATGTGTGCTACTAGAAGCTTTATGGGCTGAATACGTGTAAAAACTGCCCCTTTGATACTGTAATAGTTCTGCCCCACCTCAGAAGCAGACTGCCTCTTGCTTTTGCTTTAAAAGAGATGAGATAAAAATAAAATAAAATAAAAAAATAAAAGAGATGAGATCCTAGCAGTCCATTATGCAAGCCAGAGAAAGACCATTTTGTGTGAAAATGCACTTTTATTGCATCTTCCTCACTGTATCATATTAGTGTAAGTTATTTATATCTGTCTCTGCAGTTAGAGTGTAAGGTCCTTGAGGGGATGGACCTTATCTGCTTGGGCTCTTTATCTCCTACATACTTTGCATATAGGAGGCACTCCATAAATGTTTGTTGAATAAACAAGGATATAAGCTCCTAAGGGGTAAGGATGTGTCATATTATTATTTGTTTCCTCATGTGCCCTGAAATGAATTGTTTCTTGAGATTGGTCCTTGGAATATTTTTTCAGCCTTCACTGATTCTATTGCTACAGTTTAGCTCACCGCACAACAGGTGCTTGAGAATTCACCTTTCTCCAGTCCAGCAGAGTTATATTTTGATGACCTCCATTTTGACCAGGTCTAATACTTGTAGGCCAGGTCTAATACAAAGAGTAATCTGTAGGCAACAGATGAGGAGTGATAATGGTAATTTCTGTGAAGACAGGTACACACTCACGCCACATTCCCTGAGTGTGTGTAAATGAATACTTACGCTCCCAAAAGTCATCAACTTGCCCCTTAGCATACCTCTTTCTAGAGCACAAATATGAACTCCTCGTAGAAGGTCTTTGGCCTTCTCACTCTCCAGGCCTTCCTAATGTCTTGTAATTTCTCCATTAGCCATTATTAAGAGAAAAAGTGGCTGGTGTAGTATCTGGGGATAAATTGCCACATCCCATTTCCTTCTCTGTGAGCAGGATTTCCAATTTCCAAGCCTGATGGGATCTCCCAGCTGGAACAAGATCTACAGGTCTTTGATCTGGAAACTAAGAATAGAGAAGTCTTAAGAGATGACTGCTCAGGTGAGTAAGGCAGAATCAATCAGATAAATTAGTAGGGAAGTAAAGTCTAGTTGTTGAGCCAAGCTGTAGTTGCTTTGGCAGTCAATGAAGAGCTCTGTCTGTATCCCAGAACGGAGAGCTCTTTCCTTTTCTGTTCAGTTTTGATGAACTCTTACTTTGTCCCTTATCCGTAAGTTGTACTAGGTCCCTATTCAAGTTGCTTATCTATGATTCTGTTGAACTAGTTCCCTGTTATCTCCATTGAAACACCTTAATTGGTTATCTTCTTACTCTGCTGAACCTGCCCTCTATTTCTCCCACACCTTGGACCACTTGGATCCTACCTCACTGCTCCTATTCATGCCCTTACATCTGCTGTTGAGATTTTGTTCCTGTGTTTCAGAGTAAATAAACTTCTCTTACCCTGGTAGATTGTAGATTATTTAGTTTTCTCTAAGTTTTGTTTTTCTAAGCACAGGGTACAGATTACATTTGCATTTTCTATTTATATATTGAATCAGATGGAGAGACCAGAGAAGAAAACAACCTGTTGATTCCTAAGCAGAAAATTCCAGAAGAAGTACATTCATACAAAGTGAGAGTAGGAAGACTCAAAAAGGATATTGCCCAAGTTCCTGAGACTAGAGAAGTGTATAAGACTGAGGACAGGTTAGAAAGGCTTCAGGAAATCTTAAGGAAATTTCTCTTCCTGGAGAGAGAGTTTAGGCAAATAACAATCAGTAAGAAAACCTTCACCAGTGAGAAGAACAGTGAATGTAATGAACCTGAAAAAAGCTTCAGTCTGGACTCAACTCTTGATGCAGATCAGAGAGTTCTTAGAATACAGAATGTTGATGACATTGATAAGTATGACATGAGCCTCAACCAGAATTCAGCTGGTAAACATGAGCAAATAAATCTAACACAGGATTTTCAGAGTAATGAGTATAAGGAAAGTTTAATGGAACTCTCCCACCTTAATAAATGGGAGAGCATTCCTGCCACTGAGAAATCCTATAAATGTGATGCATGTGAGAAAATCTTCCATCAGAGCTCAGCCCTTTCTAGACATCAGAGAATTCATACTAGGGAGAAACCCTACAAATGTAAAGAATGTGAAAAATCTTTCAGTCAGAGTTCAAGTCTTAGTCGACATAAAAGAATACACGCTAGAGAAAAACCCTATAAATGTGAAGCATCTGATAAATCCTGTGAGGCGTCTGACAAATCCTGTAGTCAGAGCTCAGACATAATTCAACATAAGAGGATTCACACTAGAGCAAAATCTTATAAATGTAGCAGTTGTGAAAGAGTCTTCAGTCGTAGTGTACACCTCACTCAACATCAGAGAGTTCACAGAGAGATGCCTTGTAAGTGTACTGTGTGTGGCAGTGACTTCTGTCATACCTCACACTTAGCTGAACATCAGAAGGTCCATTGTGAAGAGAAGTCCTATGAATACAACGAATGTGGGTTGACCTTTATTAAGCATCAAGGAATTCGTCTCAGAGAAAAGCCCTATACATGTAATGAATGTGGAAAAGACTTCAGATTGAATTCCCATCTTATTCAGCATCAAAGATTTCACACAGGAGAGAAACCACATGAATGTAATGAATGTGGAAAAGCTTTCAGTCAAACCTCATGCCTTATTCAGCATCACAAAATTCATAGGAAAGAGAAATCCTATGAGTGTAATGATTATCAGGATAATTTCAACCATAGCTCAGATCTTGTCCTGCAACAGGAAGTCCTCACCAGAGAAAAAGCCTTTGATTGTGATGTGTGGGAAAAGAACCTCAGTCAGAGAGCACACCTCGTCCACCATCAAGGAATTCATACCAAAGAGAAACCTTGTGAATGTAATGAACGTGGGGAGACATTTAGTCAAGTTCAGGCCTCATTCAGCATCTGAGAGTTCACAGCAGTTCATGTCCTGAATGTGGTAAAGGATTCGGTCCCAGCTCAACCTTTATTCATCATTGGGGAATTCACACCAGAGAGAAACCTTCTGAATGTGACGAACGTTGGAAAGCTATTAGTCCGTGTTAAACTCTTTACACCTGCGAACCCATACCAATGAGAAAACCTACAAATACATTGAAGGTGGTAGATGCTTCATGCTATTTTCATACCTTAGTCACCATTGGAGAATTCATACTGGAATAAAATTCTATAAATGTGATGCATGTGAGAATATCTTCCATCAGAGCTCAGCCCTTTCTAGACATCAGAGAATTCATACTAGAGAGAAACTCTACATATGTAAAGAATGTGAAAAATCTTTCAGTCAGAATTCAAGTCTTAGTCGACATAAAAGAATACACGCTAGAGAGAAACCCTATAAACGTGAAAAAGCCTTCAGTCAAAGAAACTACATGGTGAGCATCAAATTCATTTCATGCCGAATACTTATGAATGTAATAAATGTGTATGTGTGGGAGTATTCAGCCATATTCCAACCCTCATTCAGCAAAGAATTCATACCCAAGAGAAGTCATTTGGGTATATAGTAAATGACAAGTCTAGGAGTTCAAGTCTTTTTTCATCATCAGAATATCCATACCAGACAGGAATGTGATATAATGCAAGTGGAAACATTTAGCACCGTATTTCAGGCTTTATTCAACATCAAAATATTGAAGGGAAAATTATTATTTGCATATGAAATCGTTAATATATAGTCCCAGTCTTTTTCATTGCAGAAGAATCTAGTCAGAGGAGTGACTTGGTGAATGCAGTTCTGTTTTCTCGTGGCATTCTTTTATTTAATAGGTGTTATAAGTAGGTATGTATGCTTTATTTATGGAACTCATTTAAGCTATTTTTATTTTTATTTTTATTTTTTTTTGTGGTACGCAGGCCTCTCACTGTTGTGGCCTCTCCCGTTGTGGAGCACAGGCTCCGGACGCACAGGCTCAGCAGCCATGGCTCATGGGCCCAGCCGCTCTGCGGCATGTGGGGTCAACCCGGACTGGGGCACGAACCCGTGTCCCCTGCATCGGCAGGCGGACTCTCAACCACTGTGCCACCAGGGAAGCCCCTAAGCTATTTTTATTTTAATGTGGCCTATAAACATTTTTATTTTTCCTGAAGTTGGTTCTTACTGTTCACAGCTTCCCTAAGATAAATTAATACACCAATGTTAAAACATGTCAACTTCTGGAAAGTTTCTCATTTAGCTTTTTCTACTGTTCTCAGTCAAAGTTCTCTCCAAAACAGACTCTTAGGCCTGCTGTTTTCTGAGGACCCTATTTCTTTCCAGCCGTAACATTTGGATTCCTGTTGATTTCTCCATTCTCTTAAGCACCTTCAATGATGGTTTCCTAGTTTTAAGCTTTACACCAGCAGGTATGCCACCCCTACTTGCTTTTTTGGTGTCTTCTTTCCTAATGCAAATTATCTTCCTTTAAAAGAAATGGATTTACACACCCTGTCCATCCATGAGTATGAAGGATTCTGTTTCCCCTGAGTTTGTGGCAGGCAGCTAAACATTTTCAAGTGACACCCAAATTCTTAGCTGTGTTAGCATTCACAGCCTTCTAAAAGAGATGAAAAAGACCTTAGGAAGCCAACAAGACTGGTGGTAGCCTAGCTATATTCAGCACCTATTCTGCATGTCTAAGTTCAGAATTATTTTATGTATGTCCATTGAAGGCCAGCAGAATGCTCAAGTCTGCTTTTGATAGGGTAAAACGTAAAGAACATATACTAAAATCAGATCTTCGTAAGGGAATGCTGCCTTCCATCAAAGGTATTGCTGTTCTTGTGTAATATCTTTAGAGTATATTTCAAGAATGGCAGATATGCCTGTAAAATCTAACCATTACAGTTTTTCATTACCCGTTTTTAATTGTTTACACATCATCATATTTTTTGTATTTTACTAGAGTCTACAGGCCATATAAAATAACATTTTTTTTTGATTGATGAAACTGAGCACAGATGTTGGCTCCAGAGTTCAGTGTCACTGTCATAACACCTAGCAAGAGTTCATGATTCTTTAGATGATGTCAAAGCATTCTATTGTATTTTTCCATCTTAAGCGTCAACATATTTTGTGAATAAGACAGTGTTATTTAAAATTCTAGTTGTCGTTCCGGCGATTGAGGCTTTCATAATTCATATGTTAAAATATTCTCTAGGGATCCTTAACAAATATATAAAAATTCATTGCTTACTCTGTAAGCCTCTTATGGCTAATAACCTCTAGGGTAGTTCTACCACAGTATTTTACCTCTTAGCCATCAGCAAGCATAGGATCTCATCAGGGCACGGTAGGGACCTAAATGAATTGATCTAAATGTAAAAGCATATGAAAAATGCATGTTTTCGTTTTCCTGTCTATGACCATATATACCCTACGGATAGAGAACACGGGTAATCACCTCCAGTGATTATGAAACAGAGGATTAAGTAATCTCTAAATAGCAGAAAATGTAAAAATCACATGTATGCATTTGGTTTAGGAATGTGCTTTTGTACTTCCACTTGAATAAAGGTGTGTTTGGTACTCTGAGAATCTGTTTCAAATAAAATCTGAAGTCCTCAGCCAGAAGCATTTGGGAATCTTAGAATCACCTTCCTGGCTGCAACTCAGTTCCTTCTAGAAACCTGCTTCACAGCGGGAATAAATCACTCTCCTTCGTACAGGTACAAAGCTTGCTCTTCCACAGACCTCTGCAATAAAGTCAATGTTTACAATTTAAAGGGTTATTCGGTTGGAATGCTGTTGGCACATTAAGGGTAAATAGTTTGAGGTTTCAGTAGAGCTGGGCAGAATGTGTTTTTTAAATAAATAAAACACATTTTAAAAAATGAGAAACCAAAATAATCCTTGAGGGCAAGTAACTTGTCTCTTTAAACTTGCTGATATTTAATTGGTCCAGTATAGTTTGTGTTCTTAGTCTTTTTAGCCTTGAAGACAGGGGAGGGAAGAGAAGAAATCTAATAGTTGGGACACCTAATTTTATCTATCTGTCCACCTACCTACGTACACATGTATATATATATATGCACATATTCAAACAGTCCTCACAACAACTCTCCAAGGGAACCAGCTCCGTTTTACAGAGGAACTGAGGTGTAGAGAGGTTGAAAAACCTGTAGGGTCACACAGTAAGCTCAAAGTCAGGGCTGTTTGACTCCACAGCTTTCCATCGTGATGTTGGTATCGGACACATCCCAGAACCTAGAGAAGAGACGTTTTCTTTGATAGTTCTTTGTTCCCTGTTACACACCCAGTGATTCACCATTAGTTTGCAGCTGATCCTAAATGCTCCCAGAGCTCTCTGGGAAGCTGGGAGAAAATATCCCAGTATCTTTTGGGAGCTAGTTAGAACCCCCCTGCCCCACCCTTTGAAACAGGCTTGACAATTTTGACGACAGGCTACAGGTCAAATCTCCTGAATTCCCATCTTCTGCCAAGACATCCCCACTGCCATCACTAGATTTATATTTCCATTTCTCAGGGACCCACATGCATTCTTAATTTTTCTGCCAACTAGGACTTACTAATGGATACATATCCTTACCAAGGTTTACTATCGCCTCTGACCATATAGTGGTGGAGCAAAGTGGGGAATGGGAAAATCAAGTTTGATTCCTAGGTTTTCGGCTTGAGCAAGTGTGGATCGGTAGACTAGAGATGGAGAGTGCTGAGAGTGGAGCAGGGAGAGTATTTCGGGCAAAAGAGAGCATGTCAGAAGGCCTGCAGAGGAAAGAGTATGGCATTTTCAAGTCAGTAATAAATGAGCTCTTTGGAGAATGCCTCACCTTAGGAAATAGTACGTGGGTAACTGAGGATTTGAGAACAAAGTTCAAAGGAAGCCCATAGGGTGTTGTCTCAGAAACGATGGAATTTCTCACATCCAAGTATGTAACATCTTATGTCCTTTCATTCATTCAGTAATGCAGTTGGCAGGCAATATTTAGTGGAAGCCGGTGGATACAGTTAACCTAATCAAATGCATCAAACAATCCATTGGGTAAAGAAGACAGATGAGTCAAAGCGATGAGTTTGGAATGAGACATATGTTTGAACTTTACTAGCTATATGACTTTGGACATTTTACTTAATTAGCCTTTCTAGTTTTCTTGTGTATACAGTGTGGTTGTTAATAGCATGAAAATTAAATGAGGTAATGTAAAAGCTACTGGTCATATACTAAATGCCCAGAAGTTTTTAATGTAAATACTAATATAAAAAACGCTACAACAGAGGAGAGATACTTAGCATAAAATCTAAAAAAGGGGAAATCAACGAGCAAGCGTTTACCAGTGCAGGACTGGCATTGTTCAGGGGGGGACACCCTGAGCTAGGAGAACTTAAAATATGACTAGAGAAATCACTAGGCATTTGTGGTCTGTGTGGTAGGAACTGCCTCCTGACAGGCACTTCCTGCTGGAGTTGGCAAACTGACACGCCTCTAACATTCGTTATCATGCGGCATCAAGTCTTAACACTCCCTTCAAAATATGAGTGCATGAAGGAACCGATGTTAAATCCAAGACTTAAGAATGGTTTCAAATAGATGGTGCTCTGTACAAATCAACAAGAAAATATTGATTTTGGAATTACTTTGCTGCCTCATCCCACTCTCTTTAAGAAAATGGTTACCCTTTTATATTTGTATTTCATCCATGTTAATAAATTTACAACTTGGACGTAATTACGAACGTCTTTCCCGCAGTCGCTTATGTCCCGCAGACAGCATTTCCCCCGTCTTCCTCCACTGTCTCTCCGGAGTGTGGTTAGCCTCCAGGCTCTGGTTTGAACGGGCCAGGGTTGAAATCCTGCCTCTAGATTGCTCACTAGCTGTGCAGCTTCTGGCCTGTAAGATAGTAAAAAGTATAAACTTTTTGGGATTGTTGTGAGGGTTAATGAGATAATGTTCAGTTTCAGTGCCCCATAACTGGTAGCTGTTATGTTTGAGTTTAGCAGGAAAATCCTCTATCATGAACAGCTCGTTTCCTTATCCTTTTTTCCTGCTTCAGCATATCAGATACGCCTCTGCAAACCTGTACTCCAGGTGCAGTAGTTGTTTGGATCTTGATCCTATCTCTACGGCTTTTCTTCCTCTTTCAGCCCTTTGGTACCAGTACGTTCCTCCTCTTTGTTTATATGCTCCAGGCATAACTGGGAAGCTGAGTTGAAGCGACAAAGGGAGAGGAGGACAGGCTGGACAGAGGGCGTAGATAACAGGTTTTGGCCCAGCAGGGTCAGCGTGGCCTGTGATCTTGAAGAAGGCATGTGGAGATGGGTGGAGCAGAGCGGAGGAGGCAAATGGGGTGCACACGGGACACTGGGGATGAGAAAGAAGAGACAACCAATTTAGATCCTAAGCCCACTTGGGCGATGAAGGGCAAATAGAGAAATCTTTTCTGTCCTCCTAAAATCCCTTCTTGGGAAGGAGGACAAACGCCCAAGGAAGCCCCGCACCCGACTCCGCTCTGGACCCAGCTCCCCAGCGGCCCCTAGGGAACCCGCGATCGAGATTAGACCTCCGAGCTGCCTAGACGGGCCCCGGAAGTGCGCGCCGAGGAGCAGGCGTTTCTAGTCCCCCTGGAGGCCGAGGTCGCCGACGCCGCCGGAACGAGCGGCCGGCTGAGCGAGTGAGTGTTGCGGTTTGCCGCTGGGGCGGCGGGAGAGGGTCGGGCAGCGGAGATCCCGTGGGGTCGGGGTGGGGTGCGCTGCCGGCCGGCCAGGCGCTCCCCGCGGCGGGGTCCAGTCGGCCTGCGGGGAAGACGAGGCTCCCCCGACCGACCCCAGGCCGGGAACCTCTCAGGAAGCGGCACCTACGGCACGGGCGGCTTTCCCTACATCTGTCCTCTTCTCGCTCTCTGTCCTGAAGTGACTGCCCGTTCCTTGGGTCGGGTTCTGAAGACCTTTTAGAGAAGATCCTGGCCTTGGAGCGGCACCGGGGACTGGACCCGGCCCATGGAGAAGCTGCCTGAGCAGACGTCCCCGGAGTCCCCGTGTCCGTCCTTCGAGCAGGAGCCTCGAAAGAGCAAGGGTGAGGAGAGCTGACCTAGCTGCTTTCTTTGTCTAAACTTTGTCCTTCCCACCGCGGCCTCAGATCAGATGGACACGATTAACCGTGCGCTTAGAATTACCCTGGTGCAAGACACTGATTTTTTTTTTAACCTAAAACTCTATTACATGTAAATAAAGCCTATCACTAATGTTTCCTCTTTTCATGTGTGGAGCAGACAGACCTGCAGACCTGCAGCAGCACTGTCCATAGCACTAAGTTTTGAGGATCTGTTATTCCAGCACGTGTTAACTTGCTTGTCCTTTGAGAGGCTCAGTAAACGTTGTGTGAATAAAAGAATGAATGAACTCAGCCAAGTGTGTCCTATACCCTAAGTACCAGGAAGAGTGGCTTCTCCCCCGAACCTGCCTTTCTTCATTAGGGAAGATACATTTTCCACCCAGGATGTGAACTTCGAGAGGGTACTTTGCCTGTGGAGTACAGTAGACAGGCCAGACACCTGCTGATGGAAAATGAGGTTAAACTGTAAACATCAGCATTTAAATTTCAATCTACCATCCCACCATTATCTCGTATATGCTTGGCCTTTAAAAAAAGGTGGATTTGGATTATTTAATTGAGGGACAAAGGCTTAGATAATCCACATCATAGATTTTGAGATGGCTAAGGTTTGGAGGATTTTTCTTTCACATATTTAGCTTTCTAATTCTGTTTTAGGCTGATTTTTAACTCAGATATTCTATTGAGTTATTATTATAAGGTGCTGAGACTAAGTTGAAAGAAAACGTACCTCTGTTGCCCCCCCCCCACACACCAGCTTAGAGTTGAGTTGGAATAGTTATCTGTGAGAGACTACAGGACAATAAACAATGTGGACGTTCACCTATCAACTGGGTATTGGCCCAGGAGGCCTTAGAAAATCATATATTTGGCCTTGAAAGAATTTAGAGTAAGAAAAGAATCAGAGTTTAGGTAAGAGGGGATAGGCCCTTATCACAGGCTCCTCACTGCTAGTCTTTCTAAGGCCAAGTGCCTTAGTTGCCATCCTAAAATATTTGTGTTAGTTCACAGTGCCCACTGCATTCAGTTCATTCTCTGTAACCTGGCATTCAGGGTCCTCTGCAGTGGGGTTTCAACCCAACTTTAAAGTCTTTATCTCAGTGTTCCCCCAGACAGACCCTGCAAGACTCGTGTGTCTGCACAAGGAAATGCCGAAAACACTTTGCACTATCCACCATTGTGCCTTTGTGTCCTTTTTTTGCGTCGCTGTCCCCTACATTCTCTGCCTACCCAAACCCCACACATCCCAGTGTCCCATGCTTGAAACCTCAGTGCAGGGCAGCCTCCTCCATCAGGTTTCTGAAGCAGACTGGTGGCTGCCAGGAAGGAAACAAACACATGCTAGAGATGTGGAAACCTGTAGGACTTGGTCGTTGACTAAGTAATAGAGGGAAGTTGGGTGTAATCACCTTTGTTTCCTTTGCTATCATACCTCTTAAAAATCTTCACCAGTTGCTGTTAATTTTGTAACTGCCATTCACTTGGTGCAGGGCACTGCTTCTGCTCCATCGAAACTGATTATATCCAGGTTGCCAGTGGCTTAACTAATGAATCCACTGGACATTTTTTTTTATCCCTAATTTTAATTTTAATATATTTAAAAAAATTTTTTTATTTTTGGTCTGCGTTGGGTCTTCATTGCTGCCTGTGGGCTTTTCTCTCTAGTTGCGGCGACCAGGGGCTACTCTTTTTTGCAGTGCGCGGGCTTCTCATTGTGGTGGCTTCTCTTGTTGTGGAGCACGGGCTCAAGGCCTGCGGGCTCAGTAGTTGCGGCACAGGGGCCCCAGAGCACGGCCTTCAGTAGTTGCGGTGCATGGGCTCAGTAGTTGCGGCGTGTGTGCTCTAGGGTGTGTGGGCTTCAGTAGTCATGGCGTGCTGGCTCAGTAGTTGTGGCTCGCGGGCTCTAGAGCGCAGGTTCAGTAGTTGTGGTGCACAGGCTTAGTTGCTCCACGGCATGTGGGATCTTCCTGGACCAGGGCTCGAACCTGGGTCCCCCTGCATTGGCAGGCGGATTCTTAACCACTGCACCACCAGGGAAGTCCCATCCCTAATTTTTTTTGACCCTTTAGTATTTCTGTTGATGTGATCACTGTTTCTTGAAACTCTTGTTCTTTGGTTTTGGAAGCACCATTTTCTCCTGGTCCTGCCACTTGCCTTCTCAGGGTCTTTCCCATTCCTGTTTCTCTGCTTCCTTCCTTCCTTCCTTCCTTCCTTCCTTCCTTCCTTCCTTCCTAAAAAAAAATTTGCGGGATCTCAGTTCCCTGACCAGGGATTGAACCCTGGCCACTGCAGTGAAAGCGCAGAGTCCAAACCACTGAAACACCAGGGAATTCCCTTCACCCATTTCTTAAACACTGATTTTCCCCAAAGCAGTTCTCAGCCCTCTTCTCTTTCACCCTCGTGGGTGATCCTGTCCCCTTCTGAGACTTCAGGTTGCACTCTGTGCTGAACCAGACATCTGTAAGTGTACTTCTGGACTCATTCTTTTCTGCCATCACCCACCTCCCTACCTTCCAGTGACTACCTTGACTAATTTTAGTAGGTGCTTTTCCCAAACCAGAAAACTTGGATCATCCTCTACATTCTCCTTCCCTCTGTATTCATTTGGCCACCAAATCCTGTCAGTTTTTCTTCAGAAAGGCCTGACTCTGTTGCCTGTCACCACCACCTCCTCATTTTAGGCCCATTTTATTTCCTTGGAGTATTGACACATCCCTGTGCTGTTGGTAATTTCCCCCACTCTCAGCTGCCCATATTATTCTCTGCCTATAGAATAAAGTCTCAAATCCTGAGTGTGGCGTATATGTCTCTTCATTATGTTTTTCAAAAAAAATTGTTCAGAGTGACTTTATTATTGTTTTTTTGTCTTTTCATTATCTGGCTCTACTCTTATTTTTTCTGCTCTATGTCCTACTTCCTGCCCACACGGAGCATACATCTCATTGAATTTTTTATCACTACTCCTTAAACTTAGTATTCCCTTTTATGTTTCTGAGCCTTAACATATGCTGTTGCTTTTGCCTGCAATTCTCTTTACCTTGTTGATCCCGATCATAGTTCAAGATGCAGCTTAACGTCATTCTTTGAGGATGTCGTCCGCAGTTCACCTAGGGAGGGGTTGTCATTCCGAATTGTGCTTTGAAACAGCATTATAATCTCTTTACCAGAATCTTGCACATAGTCAGCGTGGTACATATGTTTGTTGAGTGATTAAATCAAACAGGAAGTATATTAGTTTCCTACAACTGCTATGACAAATTACTGCAACTGCATGGCTTAAAACAACTGTATTTTCTCATAGGTCTGGAAGCTAGAAATCCAAGAGGGCCAGGCTTGCTCTGAAGGCTCTAGGGAAGAATCCTTCTTTGACTGCTCGTAGCTTCTGGTGGCTTCCAACCATCCTCCGCATTCCTTCGCTTGTAGCTGTATCACTGCAATCTTGCCTCCATTGTCACATGGCCTTCTTTCCCATGTGTTTCTGTGTCTGAATCTTCCTCTCCTTTCTCTTAATAAAGATTCCAGTCATTGGATTTAGGGTACGCCCTAATCCATTATGATCTCATCTTAACTAATTACCTCTGCAAGGACCCTATTTCCAAATAAGGTCACATTCTGAGGTATACATAAATTTGGGGGTGAGGGCTCTGTTTGACCCAGTACAGGAAGCGTTGCTCATTTCTTCTGCTGTTAGAAGTAAATGTACTTGGGATCACACAGCTTTGTAGTTAAGCTGCTTGAAGAACTGTGTAGATTTCCCCCTCCCTTTAAATTAGAAGCAAATCAGTCTAGAAATGTTTCTTTAGACCTTCATCCACAGGGACACATTTTTTTTTTTTTTTCTTTTTGCGGTACGTGGGCCTCTCACTGTTGTGGCCTCTCCTGTTGCAAAGCACAGGCTCCGGATGTGCAGGCTCAGCGGCCGTGGCTCATGGGCCTAGCCGCTCTGCAGCATGTGGAATCTTCCCGGACCAGGGCACGAACCTGTGTCCCCTGCATCGGCGGCGGACTCTCAACCACTGCGCCACCAGGGAAGCCCCATAGGGACACATTTGATAAGCCTGTTATTCCAGAGGGCAACTGCTCTCTTCTTGGGCTTCTCTAGCTCTGTCTCAGACTGGCCACTGTCTGCAGAGGTACTCCAGAGGGTCCTGCCATCCATCAGAGTTTGGATCCAAGTTTTTGATATTTCTTATATAAGTGGCTCAAACCCATGAGGCTCAAACCCTCTCTGAATTCTATTTGAGTTTCAGTCCTGAAGACTTTATAAATGGTCAACGTGGGGCCCTCCATGATTCATAGATTCTTCTCTTGATGGAGTAGAACTTCCTTATAATGGATTGCTAGGAAATAATCAGGAGCATTTTAAAGCACCTAATGTGTGCAGAGTTCTTTACATAGTACTGGGGTTGGAGGAAAAGAAATGGAAGACACCTCTTATTCTAGAGGTACTTTCAAAATAAATTGAAGGGAATACACACATACAAAAAACTAAACATATTTCTAAGGAGAGGCCCAAAGTCGATGTGGTTAAATGCCATGAGGAGGGGGCAGGAACTGTATGCTTTAGAGATTCAAAGGAACAATCACTTCCAGCCGGGGTTTGGAGCAGGGTTAAGTTTGGGGAAGGAGGCTGCCTTTGATCTGGGTTCTTGCAGGGTGGATAGGATTTTGATTGTTGGAGTTGGAAGGGAGGCTGATCCAGGTTGAGGAAGAAGGTCGAGCAGAGAAGGAATTGCGTGGGGAGCTAAATGTTCAGGAAACATTTCAGAGTAACTGGAGCATAGAGTAGATTGATAGAGGATGAGACTAAAGGCAGAGCGGAGCACGAGTGTGGAAAATGAATGCCACGCCAAAGAATTTAGATTTGCTTGGCAGAAATTGAAGTATGTGAGCTTTGCTTAACAGGAGGCTAGCAGATGAGCATTGCAAATCAAGGAAGAGATTCTAGTTTGTTTAGTGTGAGAGGTGATTAGGATCTGACTTTAGGATATTAGCAGTGATAACAGGAAGGCAGGGGAAAAAAAGTATTGGTACATTGTAGATAGAAGCAATAGTACTTTTGTTTACTGAGTGGATATGGGGACAGAGAAGAGAGTCACTGGTCATTATTTACCGCACCACCCTCCCTTTTATTTTGAAAAATGTTAAAGCTACAGGAGAGTTGCAAGGCTATCGTACCAAGTACTCACACACCAGAAGTGTGTGTGCAGGTTTGGGATAGGTTGATCTCAAGAAACTGGTATGAGAGCCGTCGTGTGGAAATGTCTTTTTCGATTATTGGAGATGCTGTAGCTGGTCTACGAATATCCCCCATCCCAGTAGATGGGAACACCATCCCTCCTGCTACACAACCCAGAGAGAAACTTTGGTTTCTCTCGTATCCATATCCGTCAGCCAGTAATCCTGTCCATGTGACTGTCAACGTTTCTTTCCAGAATCCAAGTGCTTCTTAATACCTCCTCTGCCACCGTCTTGGTTCAGGTTGCCGTCATTTCTCCCCTGGATTATCGCAGCAGCCTGGTTGGTTGTCCTGCCTCTGCAGTTACCTCCCTCCAGCCTCTACCCAGCATGGCAGCCAGTGTGATCCTGGTAAAGTGTCAGCTCTTGTCTTCCTCTGGTCAGAACCCTCCAGTGGCTCCCCATCTCACTCTGAAATAAATCTCTTACAGACCTGTAGCCTACAGGGTCCTGTGTTCTCTGATCCCCCTTCTATGCCTCTGACCTCAGTTCTTACTCCTCTCCCCCTTGCTCATTCTGCTCCAGTCGCACTTGCCTCTTTGAACACCCAGGGTCTCGCACTTGCTATTTCTTCTATGTGTAATGCTCTTTCCCACATATCCTTATCTCCTTCAAGTCTTGGCTTAAATGTCATTTTCTTAGTCCTCCTTTGACTGTGATATTTAAAATTGCAACGCTTTTGCCCACTGCCCCCGGCATTCTAATCCTTGTTCCTTGCTTTTTTCCTCTATAACACTTTTATGACCTTTTAACAGTATGTAATTGACATAGTTTACTATCCATCTCCCTTAGTAAAATGAAAGGTCTTTGAGGATTTTTGTGTTTTGCTTACTGATGTATCTCAGAGTCTGGAACTATACCTGGCATGTTGTTAGTGATCAGTAAAACGTACTGACTGTTACATGACTTAAAGATGAGTATTTCAAGAGCTGTAGGAAAAGGATCACCTTCACCTTCATGGAGAAGGTGATATTGAACAGGGCCTGAGAGCAGTGAGATTGACATCCTCGACTACGTTGGGTAGGCTGTCAAATCTCGGGCAGTGGGCCAAATAAAAGGCACATCCTCTACAACATCCCAGCCTTCACATATTATGAGTAGAGTGGTTCAACAGATAGTAAAGAGGCTTTGTGTAGGGAGAAGATCAGAATGAGGCTGGAAAGACAGATGGGGGCCAGGTCAGGGCGGTAAAGAAGAAACCCTAGTCCCTGCTCCTCAGGAGCTTGCAATCTGTCTGACAAGTAAGGTAAACACACGTGCAAGGGGACGTAAAAACATTAAACCAGCAATCCATTCACACCTGGTAGAATAACTAACATCGAAAAGATAAGAAATAAAAAGTGTTGATGAGGATGTGGAGAAAAAGGAACCCTCATGCATTGTTGGTGGGAATGTAAATTGGTGCAGCCATTATGGAAAATGGTATGGAGGTTCCTCAAAAAATTATAAATGGAACTACTATGTGATCCAGCACTTCTGGGTATTTATTCAAAGGAAAATAAACCATTCTCTCGAAAAGATATCTGCACCCACAGGTTCATTGCAGCATTACTTACAATAGCCAAGACATGGAAACAACCTAAGTGTCCATCGACGGATGAATGGATGAAAACGTGCTATCTGTACACACAATGGAACATTATCCAGCCATAAAAAACACGAAATTCCTGCCATCGCAACAGCACGGTTGGACTTCGAGGACATTATGCTAAGTGAAATAAGTCAGAGAAGGACAAACACTGTATGACCTGACTTGTATGTGAAATCTGAAAAATCCAAACTCATAGATAACAGAGAACAGATTGGTGGTTGCCAGAGG
>NW_020173230.1:1878018-1882510 GCF_003031525.2 Neophocaena asiaeorientalis asiaeorientalis
AAGAACTGGATGAAGGGGGTCCAAAAGTACAAACTTACAGTTATAAGGTGAATAAGTCCCAGGGATGTAAGGTACAGCTATAGTTAATAACACCATGTAGTATATTTGAAAGTTGCTTAGAGAGTAGATCTTAAAAGTTCTCATCACAAAAAAATTTATAAGAAAACCAGTATTCAAATTGTACAGAAGATGAGGGCATATCTGGAGGTGGAGAACAAGTGTAAATATGGCTCTGTGAGACCAGATACTTCTTAAATTCCTTAAAGACAACGACCATTCCCTACTAAAATCAGGGTTGCATATGTTTTAGACTTTCACTGCTGATGGAAATGATACTACATTGGATATTCCTCAGCACCCCCTTCTTCCAGAAAGATCCCCCTAAGCAGAGGGCCTTCTTTCTGTAATATCACTACACTTCAGTAAGCCATATTTAATAAGTAAAACGTAAGAGGAGAAATGTATTATAGTAAACAGGAGATGTTTTTCTAAGGTCTCCCTTAGATACAGCTAGGGTGCAGAATTTTTTGTTTGTTTTTAAATTTTTGGCCGCACCACGTGGCATGTGGGATCTTGGGTCTTAGTTCTCTGACCATGGATTGAACCTGCGCCCCCTGCATTGGAAGGTAGAGTCTTAACCACTGGACTGTCGGGGAAGTCCCCAGAATTGGTTTTTGTATGTTCTCTTAGAGTTGAAATAGATTTGGAAGTATATCTCACTACCCCGTGCTTCATATTTTAAACAACTTTCCCCCCTATTCTCCCCTCCCTTCCTCTTGCAAATCCTCCCAGTTTGTACCATTTCTAAAAGATGCATCTAAGGTCCGAGTATGTCATGTTCATGAATGAGCATGTGAGCATCTGTGTGTAGAGAGAGGCTCTCAACAGGAGTGAGGAAGGTGCTGGTGTGTGATTACAGGAAGGGAGCCTTCCCTGTTACCACAGTGACAACGCATGTGACCAGGGTACCGTGTGGAAAGAACCTCTGCGTGAGGTTCTTTTATTTATCCGCTCAGTCCCTGCCTTTCCCCACACAGAGCCCCCAGCATTACTCTTCCTGTGTTCTGAGATAATCCCACTTCCCTCAAACTCTGCTTTCCTATTCTGCTAATTCCAGTATATCTGTCTGGTCAGGGACTTCATATATAAATCCTCACTTTAGTTTCCCCACTACTTTCTCCAAATCTGCTCAGCTTGTATCCATCTTTTCCTCCTATTGTGAGGCCATTTTTCGTACTTTTTTGAACCAGATACCCTGGAATACTTTGATCATCCTGTTTCCCACAGGGAGTTTTTATTGTTACATATACTTTTTTTGTATTTTCCGTCAGATGGTGAGACCTGGACTGAGGATCAATTAATTATAAAGCAGAAAACTCTTGAAGTAGGGACACAGCCACATGAAGGAGAGGAATGTGAATGAAACAAACATGCGGGACCCTATGGGTATGGACAGAATTTTGGTCATATCTCAGACTTTATCCGACAGCCACACATTCTTATGGAAGAGAAATCTCAAATGTGCAACACTTGTGGCAAGCTATTCAGATGGAACACATACCGTATTCAGCATGAAAAAATCCACACACAGGAGAAGCCTTATGAGTGTCATGAATGTGGAAAAGCCTTTGGCCATAGTTCAAATCTCATTCAGCATCAAAGAATCCACACCGAGGAGAAACCCTACGAATGCGGTGAGTGTGGGAAGGTCTTCCGGCACAGCTCACACCTCATCCAGCATCAGATCATCCACACGGGGGAGATGCCTTACATGTGTAATGAGTGCGGAAAAGCTTTCGGTCGGAGCTCAAGTCTCCTTCGACATCAGAGAATCCACACTATGGAGAAGCCCTGTGAATGTACCGAATGTGGGAAGGCCTTCAGCCAGAGCTCAAATCTAACAGAACATAGGCGAGTTCACACCAGAGAGAGACCATACGAATGCTGCGACTATGGGAATGCTTGCAGTCGTAACTCACACCTCATCGAACATCAGAGAGTCCATACGGGGGAGACTCCTTACGACTGTCATGAGTGTGGGAAATCTTTCAGTAGGAGTTCACTCCTTATCAAACATCATAGAATTCACACTGGAGAAGGACCCTATGAGTGTAGTGAATGCGGGAAGGCCTTTAGTCGGAACTCCCACCTTATTCAGCACCAGAAGACTCACAGTGGGGTAAAACCTTCTGAATGTAAAGAATGTGGGAAAACCTTCAAGTACAGTTCATACCTTATTGATCACCTGGGAATCCATTCATGAGAGAAACTGTGAATGAAGTGAAGGTGGTAAAGCCTTTGTTTGGAGTTCAGCTCTTAGCGAACATCAGCGAACTCGTGCTGGGGAGAAAACCTTTGGCTGCAGTGAGTGCAGACGGCCTTCAGTCCTAGCTCAACTCTTACCAAGACCTGAAAATCCACATAGTGGACAGATCTCATGGATGTGTTCAGTGCATAAGTACCTTTAGACAGAGTTCCCGCCTTACTCAGCATTAGCCAGTTTGCTTTGGGGGAATGATGGGTATGGGGAGAGCCTTGCTATGTGTCAGAGAGGGGCACGAAAGGGGCGTCATCTGACACTACAGAAGGAGTGACTAAAGTGGAAGCTTAAGTTAGCACCACTTTTTATTTGATTTTGAGGATCTACATCAGAGGGAGATTCTATCGTTTTTTTTTCACATCTCCATAATCTTCCGCCAGAAATGGAATGGGTTAGGTCCATTCCAGGGAAGAAAGAATCAGGGCATTCTGGATTCAGACTCATAGATCAGGAAAGCTGCAGTGTGACCTTTGAATCCAATAGCTTTCCTTGTATCTCATCTGTCCTGTTGGTTGTAACTATACATGGAAGTGGCTCTTGGGTCTTCTTGGACCAGCATTTTCCCTCCTGCAGACTACTGAATCTCTTTTTGTTTTATATTTCATAGATGCTTTTAATAAATGGGCAAATTTTCTAAGCCCAGTAATTTCTCAGTATAACATGTCATGGGCTTTGTTATGTGTCAACTCCGGTAGGCTGAAGTGCATTTGTCAGATTTCCCTTTCTTGTACTTTTCGGTTTGTGTGGTCTACAAGGGAGATTCTTGGGAGAGCTGGAGGGCAGAACAGAAGCAGCAGTAATTTTGTAGCTTACACATGTCACTGATCTGCTGACTCACCTCACTGGCACTGGACATGAAACTAGTGTACCTTCCCCAGGATTCTTTTTTGCCTTTACTGGGCCGTGGTTTTCCTTCTCTGATTGAATCCTAGTCAGACACATGCTTACTATCCTATGAGAAGTACACATTTATTTCAAGTTTAGGTAGAGAGAAATGGTTAGCTTCTGGCTGTTTTTAAAAAAGAATCTCAGTAATAAGCTTCAAGATTTCCTATCAGGAAAGCTACTGTTCAGACTCCTTTATAACAAAACTTCCATCATAACCTGAGGCAGAGCTTCACTACCGTGTAATTATGGAGAGAAAAGTTTGCAAAGTAGTTGAATAGTGTGATACATGATCGACTGATAAAATTTTAAAAAATCAAGAATTTGAGCACCAATTTATCATGAATATTTTCATCATTAAAGGAAATTCCCAAAGTACCTCTAGTAGGCAGTATATTTTAGATTTATTCTAGGCATCTGAGAGAAATATCTACTTTGTTGTAAACGTTTATGTTTTGATTACAAAAAATCAGATTATTTTTCCTCCTGTTAGCCTGGATTAGTGATTATCTAAAATATCGGTGAAAACTATACTTATGTTGTAGACTCTTGAAATTGAAAGTTGCCTCTGTCTTGTATACCTTTTCCTGCCTGGTCTGGTGCTATGCACACAGGTGTTCAGTGCCTGTGGAGTGAATCTGTTTACTGGAAGCCAAAGTCTTCCTGTTTGTCTCCATGCTTCTCTGCACTCCCCCACCTTCCTCCCCTGTTCCTGTAGGTGATTATCACACTACACAAGGGTCACCTTGCCATCTGGACACCCTGAGTAGACTCTGTGAGGCCAGGTCTGAGCCCTCAGCCAGTGGGCCCACTTACTCCATCTGGCATGTAACCCTCTTCGAGTCCCTTCCACCCCCTTATACCACAGAAAGGGCCCTTTCCTTCTATGGGGTCTGAGAAGCTTCTGGAATAAGGCAGTGCTTGATGAGTGGGGTCTGAAGGCCAGGTCGGATTCTGACTGGCCGAGAAGGGCACCCCAGGACAAGGTAAGTGTGTGGGGTCACGTGCCAGGCTGCAAGAGTGGAGGTGTCCCTGGAGGCCAGGAGAGAGGAGAAAAGAATTTGCCTAGCAGTATCAAAAGCACTCAAGCGGGGCTCTGATTCTTTAGGCACAAATATTACTAGTGGACAGAGTAGTTCATCAAGCCGTTAGAGCTCAGGTGAACACGAGGGTGACCAGCTCATCCAGTTTGCCAGGACTTTCCCAGCCTTAACATCGGACATCCCACATCCAGTAAAATGCTCAGTCCTCCGCAAACCAGGAGGGTGGATCACCCGAACCCATTAT